>NC_135771.1:7211370-7235291 GCF_052425735.1 Oculina patagonica | reverse complement strand
AAGAACTTCGCTCACAATAGACACTGATATTAAAATGGCCGGCAATATTTTTATTTTTTCTTAGACCTAACGTATAAAAAAAATAATCGAATGAAAGAGATAACAGTTGTCAGTGAGACAAATAACTTGCCTTTTACTTTGAAACCTAAGATCTATTGATCTGTTTATAGACATTTTCGGAATGTGAAGACCTAAACCAAGATTAATACAAAATTTCGGCTGAAACGTACTGATAACTTTATCTTGTTATTGACTTGTCTATCATGAATAAACTACATTAATGCTTAATGAAACATTCTCAATCGACTAACTTTCGAGATATCGGTCGTTCAACTTGCAGTAAATTTGAGGGTACTGTTTGTTTCTAACCTAAACTTGTTGCTTCAACAGTCTCATCGATCTCGGTTGTTATAAAAACGATTGATAGCTTTTCAATTCTGTAACAATAGCGTTCGGAATCGACGAAAACCGGCTATCTTCATAATTTTCAAACGGCCTTTTAAACATCCATTTTGTGGTTAAACCCTTAACTAAGATTAAATACTATATTTCGGACATTTGTACTGATACTTTTGCCCCTTTTGCCCCTTATTGATATTAACTATCATAAATAAACTCCATTTAGGGTGCTTCATCGAGCGTTGCGATATTAGTTAGGATATATGCAAAATTTTAAATCTAAAAAACGATTCTAACAGAGTATGACTCTTAGTAGCTGAACAACGGTACAAGGTGTAGCGCCTAGAAATTTATTACGTAATTCCATTGGGGATTATGTAACCTTGTGGTGATATTTAAATATTTTTGTAGGGATTTTGCATGCATTAGTTTTTCCGCGTGTAGTCAAGATTAGCCTTTTGGATTATGTGTTTCGTTTGGAATCGATATTCCTTATTGTCACACAGATAGTAAGTATTTACTTATACCTCTTTTTCGGATTTATTGTTTACTGTATTTTTGCGGTAATATCTTTCCTAGGACTTAGGTATTTTGTTATTATTTTTCAGTTGAATCATCAGTTTCATCAGTTTCATCAGTTAGTATCAGTTGTTATCAGTTGTTTGGATCTTGTGTGTGTTTACACAATTGTACTCCGTATTATTAGTATACGTAATTGGACTACATGCTGTCCAATTTGGAAATAATTTGATAAAAAAAATTCCGAGGGCAGCCAAAATTGGACGAGGCCGTAGGCCGAGTCCAATTTGGCTGTCAGAGGAATTTTTTGAATCTAATTATTTCCAAATTGGACAAGCATGTAGTCCGGTTACATATTAATTATATAGCTTGTAGTCAGTCAATCCCACACTGGTGGAAGTTCGTATTTGATACGCCGAAGTTCTGGAGTCAATCCAGCGTAAACAATAAACTTTTTTATATGTCCAGAACGGGAAAAACATTCAACAATAGTAGGCATAACACAGCACATGCAACTCACTCAAGCATTGTCTTCACAATCAATAAAACTTAAACAAAACAATGCAATTTTATTCACCTGAGTTTGCGAAGCTTGCTACAAAGTGAGTGAAAACACTGCATCAATCAATGAAAGTCGTAAACAAAGTGTCCGAAGAGCTTTACAACTTCTTGAATCTGACATATACTCCTTTCCACTATTTCGTTCATACTTCATGGCCGTCTTTTCTTTTCGAATTTCAGCATAAACGACAAAGAATTGCATCTAGCTCGTGGCGATGAATATCTGACAGATTTCTTACTTCGCCTTCGCTGCACTTACGTTCACCCACGAGTTTTGTACTATTTAGAGGCGTTTTGCTCTTAGTTTTTGCTTCTTAGTGTAGCTAGCTCCTCTTCTGACAACGTAGAAAATATCTCTTTGTTGTTACTATTGCTGAAAAGCCGCAAAAGGAATGGAAAAACGTAGCAAACTTGCCTTAAAAATTCCGCCATTGTCAACTAACAATGCGACAAGTTTACCGGGCTGACGCTATGCTTAATGCTAATTGGCTGATATCCGTCACATGTCGTTTTTCCTTCGATTTGATTGGCTGAGACAAAACTGTCCAATTTTTCTTAAATTGGACAGTTTGTGCATTTTACCTGAAAGTCCTAATCGAAACTATCCAAATTTAATCCCAAATTGGACAGTTCTCAGAAATTAAGGAAAAATAGCTGCGCTGACAATATAGGATTTACTGACAGCTATATAATTATATGGAAAAATAAATGGTGCATTCAACATCGTGGTTCGATCCTGGAAATGCTACGTAGTCTTTGCTACACAAGGTATAAGGCAAAGTACAAGGCAAAATGTTTTTCTTCCTTTACGGTCGAACAAAAGGAGTCGCTGTAAACATTTTGAAAACAATCGTTGTGATTCTTATACTTTTGAGATTACCTAATGTACGTATGCTTGTTGTCCATTACTGATTACGGCCTCTTCTCTCCATCTTCTTTTCGACGAATTGTACGTGATTTGAGCACTTTGTTACTTTCTTTAACGAAACAGCAAAACATAGATGAACCAAGTTGAACCTATGGAAAGCTCCACTCGACTAATAACCAGCTTTGCTAGGTTCTGTTAAACACCACAAAAAGGGAAACCCTCAAAGGCCTATCATCATCGCCTGCATTGGCTGTGCACTTTACAATAAACGCCCGAATTGCTGACAGACATGATCCCCGCTCCAAAATGGTAACGGATACTCAGTTTCCAACTCCATGCAGTTTTCCAAAGAAGTGTCTGACACCAGGATAAAAAAACCGACTTATGTAGGGTAACACAATTACTGGTTTTCCAGTAGTTTTCATTGTGGCCCTGAATCCCCGATCGAATTGGAATTTAGGAGTGTTGATGTTTGTGAAGGGAGGAAAACCCGAGAACCCGGAGAAATACCCTCGGAGCAAGGACGAGAACCAACAACAAAATCGACCCACATATGACGCCGGGTTCGGGAATCGAACCCGGGCAACATTGGTGGGAGGCGAGCGCTCTCACCACTGCGCTATCCCTGCTCCCCCAAGAAGGTACATAGTGATGTTCCATAGTGATGTCAGAGATGTATTATGGGGACTTTTTGGAAATTAAACAATAGACAGCAAAACAGACAGGGTCACAAAAAATTATGCCAATGTGTCGATAAAGAGGTCTGGTTCTATCCAGATAGGAAATATGTTAGAGAAATTGGGAATTTCCAGAAATGAGGGTTTGAGAAATCAGAATTCTACTATGTTTATGTATTTTACTCCTATTCAAATACCAACATTGAAAGATTTTATAAATTGTGTGTTCTGGAGTAAAATTATGGAAATATCTGTCATACTTGACTGTACATAAATGATTCTGAGTTGTGTTCTCCTTTCAATGGAGAACAATATATTGGCACTACATTTTAAGTATTAAAATTTAAAACTATCATAAAAGTTGTCTAATACTGTTTGCAGGATTCAGCAGAAAGCAAGAATCACCTTCCCCTTTCCTCTTTATTTAATTAAACTTTTGGCCAAAGAACAACTTTTTTCCCAAAGAACAACTTTTTTCCCAACACACACCCACACCCACATGCAGCTATTGAGCATCTCAGGCAGTAATTCCCAAAGCTCTTACTTGATAGGCCCACTTTAGATTAAGCATCCAAAATTATTTGTATTAAATTATGTTTAAAATGATTTAACCTGAAAGAAAAAGCAAAAATTAGATATCTCTAACTATGTCAACAACTCCCAAAATACAAGTCGTGGAGATGGCTACATTGTTTCAAATTGCAGTGAGTCAGACCCATCAGAGAGATTTTGAACATAGTGAAACATAGTTAAACATGGTTATAACAGGTTAAGTGCAAATAATATGCATTTCAATGAGAACTGTACTGTATCAAACTGTTGCAAATGATCATCCTTTGCTATTTATAACTGCAATAAATTATTTTTAAAAAGCAATGTGACATATATTATGCACATAACCTTTTATTGCTTGGTGTTAGCAGACTGTGGTTGGACATGGTTAACCATGTTCTCAAATCACTTCACTCTCTTTTTGAAAAGTTTTAACAAACTACACTGATACAGTGTTGAGTTTAATGAAAAGTGGCAAAAATACACTGCTTTGTTATCTTCTATTGTTTTCTTGGTAAATAATGATAAATTTAGTTCTTGGCCATGGCTGGCAGTGTACCATGGTCAAGAGGTAGAAACACACCATGGCCGGCCACCACAGTCACAACAATGCCAACCATGGTTAAACATGGTTGACTCACATGGTACTGGGCATTCACCTTTCGGCCACTTTAAATGTAGATCTAGCCGTCTGCCAAAAAACGTCGAGCAGTAAACAACAAGCCAAGTCTTTGTCTGGTTCTCGTATTTGAAGGTGCCATTTCCTCTTTGTGTCCTACTCGTGGCAGGTTTCTTAACCAAGGGAATTTTATCTGAAAAGTTCATCTCGAGTAGCCATAAAAGCGCTGCTAAGAGTATAGCACAAGGGAGAAACTTTATAGCGAACTTTTTTCCTGCCATTAAGTATACTGCATATACCTCTTTGTTTCCTTATGGACCTGTTAAAAATAATATGTTCATATAAGTCACATGGAGAATAATGAGTAGCACAGAGTCAGTAAAAACACGTGTGGACCGTTCTCGTCCACAGAGCCGTCTGTCCCCTCTAGCCAGCGGGGCCATACATTGTACGAGAAAAGGTGGTTCTGGGTACACATGGTTGGCTAGATTTCAACAATGAGAATGTGCTATCCAACCGATCACATCAACCGTTTTAAATTCTTTTGTTAAAATCTATCCAATCAAATCACGTGTACCCAGAGCCATCTTTACCTCGTGCAAAGGCCCCGCCGGTTAAGAGGGGCAGGCGGCTCTGTGGTAGCGATGGCCCATTTTATACACCACACAACACTAGTCTGTAATTCCCTCCTGACTAATTTTTTTTTCGTAATTGATAAAATTTCTGGAAACCAGAAATTTTAATTAATTTGGGGTCTGAAGTAGCGGTGTGCCGGTGATCGATAATAATCTATAATCGATCAAAAAGTTTCAATGACCTGACAATCCGCTATGATTGATCATAATCGATGGCAGCTATATTATCTTTTATACATTGGAGCATGGTTATTATAAAACAACTTCCCTTGTGAAGTGATCAACACACAGTGGTTTGCTATGAGAAAAAAATTAACTTCGCACTTCGATATTTTAGAAAAAAGCGAACGAGAAACAATTTCTGGTAAATTTTGCGGTTCTTGAACACATGCGTTCTGCTTCTTGGACAAACGAAGGGAACTTTAAAATCTCGTACCCAGAGTCCTCGCGGGAGTAGATCTTTCCTTTGGAAAAAAGGAAATCTTGGAAAGGAAAGGAAATCTTGGCATATTGGAAAGCAAGGCCGAGGAGGCACTGGAGGCGAGGTTGGATTTAATTCTGTCAGCCAATTTAAAATCAAGTTGAGACCAATTTGTACAAGAACAGGTTTTTGAAGCTCGAAAAATTAAAGTTGCCAGCCGAGGTTCCCCAAAATTAGAGTGACCGGTGCCGTAAAGGTTGTGTTTTAGGTTGTTAATAGTTGTTAAAATGTAGCTTTCATCAGGTCAGAAATGAAATTAAAAAGCAGCTTTAAAGCAAATCTCTCTGTTTTTATTTGCGTCGTGCCACTCTTGAGTACCCGTCTTAGGGATGGACCAATATTTTTTTGAGGGGGCGATTGGGCAATTACCAAAAAAAATTTCTTCACAGAAAAAAACGGGGAAGGGGAGCCATGAGAAAGAAAGATAAGAAAAATCTTTAAAAAAATTCTTGCCCAACATGAAGGTGAAAAAAATCTTGCCCAAAAACATTGCCCACCCTAAAAAAAAAAAGGATCCGTCGCTTACTGACTCTGCCTTCACAGACATAGAGTAAACTCGTCACGTAATCTTTAAGAATAGAGTGCGTGACACGTCAAAGAATGACTGCATAAGAGGTTTCCTGAACCCTTTCGGGTTTCACCCTTCACGATGATCAGCTTCTTATATGTCGTTAAGCTATCACCACATAGCCAAGCATACTGTACGGAGCCCAGTAAGGAGAATTTGTAGATAGCACGACAATTATTTGCCAACAATTCAAGTTAAGTGCGCCAGTTATGACCTTGGACAACAGAGATACACATGAGATACGTGCGCACAGTGCCCAGTGAGAGATTGGGAGATTGGGGACCACATATGCTGTCACATTTGGCCCAATGTCATCTCAAATAAAGACCTCTTTGAACGGTGTAGAACTGAACCAATGGCTACCATCTTGATGAGGAGACACTGGAGGTGGATTGGCCACGTCGCTCGCCAGGAAACCTCCATTGCAAAAACCGCCCTGCACTGGACGCCAGAAGGGAAACGAAAGAGAGGTCGCCCAAAGATCACATGGCGACGGATAGACTTGCACCAAGTCGCCCTCTATTGGCGAGCGAAGCGAGCCGAAAAGCGTCGCGAAGCGACGACCGCGAGTGACGAAGTCGCGAGAGGGCGACTTGTCCCGCTTGAAGGATTTTGAATCAAGTTTCCCGCCAATAGCAACAGGTATCAATTATCAGGGGGCGGTGTTTCTGCGAGCGCGTGACTTTTCTAGCATGAGTCAAGTTTCAATAATTCTTGTTTTGTGATGGCGGAAAGTAGCGCGGGGTCAACTCCGACCTAAACGATCACGCGAATTTCGGTTTCTCCTTGCTCGAAAGAGCAAATTTGTATTCTTTGCGCTAAGGAAGTCGTAAAAACGATTACAGACGAAGATTGATCGGCTCAGGGGAAAAAACAAGGCTTGCTTAGACCTGGAAATCCTCGCCGGACGGCAATTCTCAGAACCTGAACTGACTACAAATATTATTTGTAGAAACTGTGCCGACAAAAACGAGAAGATCGTGAAGAAAGCAAAAGAAAGTAAACGTTGAATTCGTTGAAGGCTGGTCATGAAGCGATGCTGAACATTACTTGAATACACATTAAATCGCTTCCTAAACATAGATAGTTTAAGATTGCAAACACTTTTAATCGGCGAAATATGTGATGGCAAATGTTGTGAAGTGCTTCTGGACTTCCAAAACTAATTCTGAACTTTAAATCAATTATGTCCTTAACTGTTCGTCGCTGCAGTCGTCTCCAACATATGAGGCCGCAATCCCACGGTTTTGCAAAGAGTAAACTTGGTCTTTCATGAGCGATACTAAAGGGACAACAACAAGGACTATCGTCGTGTCGCCTCCAATTTCACATGTAGTCGAGTGCAAACGGTGTCAATTCAAACGTTAAGCTTTTGCCCGCTTCCGTGGGCACAGAAACATTTTTTCCGCAGAGATACGCTTCTATGGCCTGATGTTGATTAACCTGCGATCAGGCGTTATTTTTCTCGCGGCGGTGTAGTCACCTTCCCTCCGCCACGAAAAAAAAGAAAGCCTGATCGCAGTTTAGATGTTGATATTCTTTTAACTCATCGTTTCCCGTGACCCTGTTGTGCAATTTCCATCGCTTCTTTCGCTGTTCGCATGATGCCGGACCTCGATGTGACAAGAAATGACGCGTCAAGAAGCATCGATTTACATTTGAATGACACTTTCTTTGAGATCTCGACTCTGATTGGCCGCGGTTATAATTTATTCACCGACCCGTTTTTGGGTCGGTAAAATTGGCGCGCTGCAAGTTGGAAAAGTCCTTCGTACGTGACATACCTAAACCGCGCGTGCATACCTAAACCGCGCGTCGAAGGACTTTGAGAAAGTCTAGGCGACGGACGGTTGAGAAGGAAATAAAGGAGATGGGGAAGACCTGGGAGGGCATCAAGTTCATGGCAAAGGACCGCCAGATGTGGAGGGAGCACGTTGCTGCCCTACATGCCACTTAGGCGTAATGGGCATGAGTGAGTGGGTGAGTGATATGCTGTCACAATATTTGCCACACTTTATGTGTCGAGTCGTCTACACCAGCAATTTTTCGTATGTGACAATTTTTATTTGTCATATAAAAGCTAAGGGACGAACCATTAGAAAAGTGATGGGGGGGGGAGGGGGTGGGGATTTTCGGCTTGCACTAATTTTTTTTTACGCCCATTGCTTGTGCTTGTTGTTGTTGTTGTTGTGCAGGAATTTTTTTGCAGGTGTAACCCTCTGCTCGAATTTTTTTTAGACATGTTCTTTTTTTTTACACAAATATTTTTTTTAGACCGGATGCCACGTATTGTTACTTTATACCATGCTTTTGTTGACGATTTGCTAAAAATGTTGTTATTCATTGATTTAATTCTTTAGGGACTGGTCAATAAGTACTGGGGGTGGGCCGGAGCAATTGGAAAAGTGGCGGCTGGAGAGAGTCCACCAAAACCGATGTTATGATCACAAGCCATCTAGGGTGGTCCGGGGATCCATGTTCCCCGGGAAAATTTTATATTTAGGCCTTCTAAAATCGCTAGAAATACATCTAAAACTGCTCGCGTCAACAAATTTATCAATTTATACTGATGAATACCACTGGTTTAAAGTCACTAACTAGTGTCCCACCCCCAATGTGCAGATCAAAACTACATGACCCACCCCCTTTCTACTCCGGCCCCACCCCCCCCCCCCCCCTCTACTTATTGACCAGTCCCTTAAAGACCATCTTTGATCATTATATTTGTTAAAAAAATAATAAGAATGGCTAAAATCAAATGCCATGTACTGTTATTTTATACCATGTTATCATACTGATTGTTTTCTTCACCCTATAAACTTGTCAACAGCAATTTATATCGAATGACTTACAAATGTTGGTGTCAAAGTTTTTAAACAATAGCCAGAAGGCAAGACTTGAAAGTGAATTTTCTATAACCACCGGCGAATGGGAAGAAAAGTTTTGCTTGTAGGGAGGCCAGGCTGAATGTAATTTTCTTTAATGAAACTAGAAGTTGAGCGCTGGAGGTGCTATTCTGTTGAAGACTCGGAAATGTTATTTTCAGCATTCTCCCTGATATATTTCGTCGAAAAAGTCGATCTCATCAAGTGTAAAATGACAGGTGTTTTTAGTGCTTAATAGGAACTTTCATTCTGCATGAATTTTTTTTTCTTTGTGCCTTTCCCTTTGCAAGAATTTTTTTCTTGGCATTTTCCTTTGCAGGATTTTTTTTTGTATTTCCTCCCCCCATTCTGCTATGCCGTAAAAGCGAAGGTTCTCTCGCCGTTTGTACACTTCCTTGTAAAACTTGTCGTCTCTCGATGCCTTGACCTCCACTTTAAGTTTGTTTTCCATACTTTCTGTTTTCTGCGAAAGATTTTTCCCAGTGCTTCACCCTTTTTCATAGGCTTTTTATTTCGGTGTTTGCGAACGTCATTCCTTCATCCAACCTTTAAGACCAGTTTACACGAGCAGTTATTATGTGAAAATGTTTATTTGCTCGTGTGGACGAGGGACACTGGCCAATTTCTGTGACAGATATATTTGTTGAGAAGCTGGCGTGTTAGCGGACGATTAGAAAAGTGATTGGGGAGTGGGGGGGAGGGGGGGGGTGGGAGCCCCTCCCATGGGTTTCAGGGAACAAGGGAACATGGCCATAAAATAATTGGGAACAAGGGAACAAAAGGAAAATAAAGATGGGAACACGGCAACAAAAGCTGTGTTTTTAATATTTTTGGAAACAGGGATCACAAAAATGGATAAAATACTTTCAGAGAGCAAGGGAACACAAGGGAATTCTTTTTGGGAACAAGGGAGCTTGGACAAGAGGACACCCAATTAGCATAGATAGATAGATAGTTTATTAATATACAACTTTGCAACTCGAAGCTTAAATTATGTCATATTTACAAGATCTATAAAGGCGATAAATACTTAATACAAAAAATGCAATAATTCTAAAAAAACTAATAGAAAAACTAATAAAACTATTTCTAAATCTATTAGTCTTAAAAACAGGATTGAACTGGCGTGACTTCCTGTGTAACTACTAGCATTGCGTGGGGGCAGTAAATATCTGAGCCTACTGTCATTGTTCTCTAAAATGCTATTGAACAGTCTGTCCGTCAGGGCTTGCTTTCGACCTGACAGAGTGACTAGACTTGCCTTATCAAGCGCTTCTTCATACGAAAAATACAGGAAAAATAATGATGCGCATCGCCCTCTTTTGCACTGCTTCTAACTCACGACAAAGATACGCAGGTAGACTTTCATGGAATACTGGAATGGACAGGTATATTCAGTGATAGGGCGAATGCAGGTACGATAGAACACAGGGCGCCCAGGTTCACTCTTTGACAACTCGGTCAAAATGGCGGCGTCAAAATTATAAGGATTTGTATGAAACTTTATAGCAAAAATTTATATCGAGAGAAAATATAATAAACAGCTAGTAAAATCCACATTTTACATCATATGTTGTCTATGTGATGTTTCTTGACTGTTATAAAGCATTTAAACCCTATTTAACCGATATTTTTAATTTTAGTTTACTCTTACCTAAATATATGCAAGGGTGAACACTTGCAACGCTCGATTAACACCACTGTTCGACAAAAACAAGCCAAAAAGTGTTTTTAATTGGATCCTCTCACTCCAAAACTTCGCATGTGCATAGTTCGAAGACCAAACTTTCAGAATACCAAACTTTTGATCCGACTGCTTCTCTCTGCGATTTAAGAATACGGGAAAAATAGCCAAGGCTTGCAAACTTTTGCTTTTCTCCAGATGCTTGCCTCCGATAGAGTCGACGCATTTTTAATTAGTCTCGCCTTTCACGTGCAGCCTCACGCTATGATTGGGCGATAGTTGTCAAGGCGACGGCATTTTTTCCCGTTGGGGAGGGAGGCAAACGAGACCGTCGAGGGTGCTCTACCTTACTCGTACACTGGCCCGAGCTCCCACAGGGTAATTTTGCCTCACGTACAAATCTAGACTCACAGATGTACCGTGAGGGATTTTTGCAAAACCCTTCATATTAAATTCATCGCACTTTACATAACAAAACAAGCCACCACAGCAAAATCATCAACAATGCCACGAAGCAGAGGACAATAGCTCTGAACGTTCGTTCAAAGTGGCTTCGCTAATAAAAAGTCAAAAGATTAGCTAAAACTAGACGCGCATTTGACACACGTTGACACGTTTAGCTACGTAAATGTCTCGATTAAACATTTTAAACATTAAACAAAGACTGAAGTATTGAATTGAAAGCAAGTGTACGTATTTTTATTTCAATGCAAATGTGATTACTTTTGTTAAGTTCTCGCATATATTGTGCGGAATGAATTCAGAATGTAGTCGACACGTGCGTTTTGAATCTTGCTACATTTCTTGTCTGTTCCCAGCTGAACAACAACGTGCATGGTATTATTTCCGTAGTCTCTTCGCAAAACCTTTTGCGGCTAAGTTTTGACAACATTTTTGCTTTGTCGTGTGCCCGTGCTTTTGAATTTGTTTGCCATCAGACCAGCGAATATTAATATGCAGGGTTTTGCAAAATTTCCTCACGGTACATCTGTGAGTCTAGATTTGTACGTGAGGCAAAATTACCCTGTGGAAGCTCGGGCCAGTGTACGTGTAAGGTAGAGCACCCTCGACGGTCTCGTTTGCCTCCCTCCCCAAAGGGAAAAAATGTCGTCGCCTTGACAACTATCGCCCAATCATAGCGTGAGGCTGCACGTGAAAGGCGAGACTAATTAAAAATGCGTCGACTCTATCGGAGGCAAGCATCTGGAGAAAGGCAAAAGTTTGCAAGCCTTGGCTATTTTTCCCGTATTCTTAAATCGCAGAGAGAAGCAGTCGGATCAAAAGTTTGGTATTCTGAAAGTTTGGTCTTCGAACTATGCACATGCGAAGTTTTGGAGTGAGAGGATCCAATTAAAAACACTTTTTGGCTTGTTTTTGTCGAACAGTGGTGTTAATCGAGCGTCGCAAGTGTTATCCCTTGCATATATTTAGGTAAGAGTAAACTAAAATTAAAAATATCGGTTAAATAGGGTTTAAATGCTTTATAACAGTCAAGAAACATCACATAGACAACATATGATGTAAAATGTGGATTTTACTAGCTGTTTATTATATTTTCTCTCGATATAAATTTTTGCTATAAAGTTTCATACAAATCCTTATAATTTTGACGCCGCCATTTTGACCGAGTTGTCAAAGAGTGAGCCTGGGCGCCCTGTGGATAGAACTGTACTAGCTCGTTAGGACCTAGGCCTGAACGCTTAAACTGAGAAAGACAATACAGGCGTTTTCTAGCTTTCTTAACAACTTCAGCGATGTGGTGCAGGTTCCATTTTAGGTCGCTCGAAACGGTCGCATAACGTTAAAAGCTCTGACCAAAGCACTTGACTCGTCAAGTTAAAAAATATGGTAGAACTATCACAAAATATCCATCAGCCAGTGAAAAAATGACCATTTTTGTTTTTAAAAAATCTTTCCAACAGGGTCGGCACCCTGGTCAGCTAACCGATCACTGAGCTAAAGGAGTCTCCTGGGAGCTACGCCATCTAACTAGATTCAAATGTGACAAACATTCCGAATACTGCAAAGAGAAGTTTTGTGGAAGAGGAGAAATTAGTGGAACGAATAGGTCAATTTCGATATGGGGAATAAATTAAACCAATTAGCATTACGTGTAGTCAGTGACGCTAGGTACTCGGAAAAATTTCTTTATAACAACTTAAACATTATATATATTAAATAATTTCGAGTTTGATACGCATTGCTTCAGACTATAATAAATTAGTCGCAAAAAAGAATTTTTTCTGCGTAACACTCAAAATAATTATCAATAAGTGTTCAATAGTGTTCTCGGAAAAGGCGGAGGAGAAAGCTTTCAAAACATATCTTGCCGTCGCATGAGCTTGTTGAGAAGATGTGGTATTTTGCAATAAGGAGAGTGACATTAAGTGCCTGCTTGTTTGGATGTTGTCATGCCATCCGTCTACAAATATTAAAGTTTCACAGCCAATAACAAACTGCAACTATTTTTGTCTTTATGGGCTAAAATCCTGTAATCAGTTTATTTTTGCTCCTTTTCTTTTTTTCTGGACAATTATATTCAGTCTTAGCTGTAAGTTCATTTTTGATATCGTTATCGTAAATGTTTTTGCTTTCGTAAATTGTTTTCTTTTTCCATGTAAATAAATCATGCCTTCTTTGTAAGTGATGTATAATATAAACTTATGTACTATGTTTCGATTGTAAACCCAAATCGTTACTGTATGTCCAATTCTTATCTAGCCCAATTTATATCAAGAACCTTATTTCTAGTTGTTTATTGTACTGTTACGTAGTGTATCATCTCGTATTTTACACCATGCCATAGAGAATACAGCCAATCAGAATACAGGAAAGCCGTTGTATATTCGACGGTATTCAACCCAACCCTCCCATCGTGCGCTGCGATCTTATTCTCGACGAAATTTAGTAAGCGTATTTTCTATGGCATGGTATAAAATAGTTACACAACACTTTCTCGTGGTATACTATGGATAAAGGCTCATGTGTATACCGAGAAAATACAAGTGACTCGTGGGATATTCCATATTATACCACTCGAAAGCGTTGCATAACTAGTATGTAACTGTTATATGTAAGCTCTCGAAAATGTAATTCTTAACACTGTTAAGTGTCGTATTGTTAGTTAATGTAGCTGCAATTTTGTAACTGTTTTTTTTTTTTCAAATAAATGTTGTTATTATAAAAAAAAATGGCGTTCTCGATGTGCTTTAAATGGAGATGTGCCGCTGGGATTCTGAAACCCTGAAACAGACCATGTTCAGCTGATTTTGCAACCCTATACTAGACTAGACACTAAAAATCCCTACCCTGTCCCAGACTTGCTTTTTTAGTGTTTTTAATGGAAAACCATCCGTTAACAGCGTTACCGTGATGTTTTTATTCACATTTTCATTTTGGAAGTTCTCTTTCTCTTCCGAGTTTTTATTCCTATTCGGCTGAACTTAATTCTTCATACCACTGATCAGTTTCCCGACAAATGATACCCTATTCTAGACCAAAACACTTTGATTTCTCAGGGGCGGATCCAGGGGGGTGGATTGGGTGGCTAGCCACCCCCCTTGATCCACCAGAAAAATGAAAATAAACATATTAAAATAGAAAATAAGAACAATGTCCATCCACCTTTCATAGTCAGGCGGCCGTTCAAAGTTAAGAAAGGACATTTTTCCAAAATAGGAGATTTTCGACAGCCTGTTTTACGAACTTCTGGCTTAATGTAACAAAACATGTGTGTATAATTTGAAAAAATTAGATTCCTCTTAACTTTGGAGAGTTGTTTCAGCCTTGCTGGAATGATTTTCTTCTCCATTTTGAGCGAGTGTTCGTACCGTTTTTTCGCATTGAAGCGATTTCACAAACATGCAAAGTCGCCAATGTTGTCCCCAGGTCACTTGGTAAAGTAAGGTAAAAGGTAAAGTCTGTGTCTGAGCCATAAGGCTCATACAGCCGGCGCTTATCCCGGTTTCCGTAGCATTAAGCGACTAGGAGTATTGCTACTCCCCCCCTGGATGGGATGCTAGTCCATCGCAGGGTTACCCCCAGCAGTAAATTCGCCCGGTACCCATTTATACACCTGGGTGGAGAGAGGCACTGTGAGAGTAAAGTGTCTTGCCCAAGAACACAACGCAGCGCCCCGGCCAGGCCTCGAACCCGGGCCGTTGGACTCGGAGTCGAGCGCGCTAACCATTAGGCCACCGCGCCTCCCCCCCCCCCCCCCCCCAGGCCACTTTGTAAAGGGCTAAAAATTTTCACGCACGTGGGTGAGCAAAAAACGCATATCTGTTCTTTCCTGTAAGTTCGTGACCTGTCAACTTTAAATTTCAATCACTGTTCATTTCATAAGAACTAGACTTTTTCTCGGAAATATAACTCAAGGTAAGTTAAAGAAAGAATATTTTGCCAAATTATCAAGGTAAAACAGTGGTTTAATAACTTAATTGACAGCTGTATAAAGCTGATCAGAATCGCGGAAATCACCTCTAAGAGGCTTCAACTTTTCAAAATTTTCTGAGGGGGCATGCCCCCAGACCCTCCTAGGGGGATGGAGCCTTTGGCCCCATTAAATATGGTCCTCACATCCAAAATCATTTGCACTCTCACTTCCAAAAAAATGCCTAAAAGCCCAAACCTCCCCCCCCCCCCTCAAAAAAAAAATATATTGGTAAACAGTCACCCCCCTTTGAAAAATCCTGGATCCGCCCCTGTTTCTATACCCTATCCCAGACTAAACTGCTTGAAAACCATACCCTTCACAACGGCACATACCTATATAGTTCATATATGGAAGTGCTCCCTCTCCCCCCCCCCCCCCCCCTTGGTTTGGCTTGAGCTTACCTTAGACATCATGTACACACTGATGAAGGGGTTTCCCAGAAACGTGTTTTATAATTAATCAGTGCCTTCTATTCTGTCCTGGAGGTACTTTGGTAAATCATATTGAAACATCTCGGAATCCCCGCCATATAACTGAACAATTCTATACAATCGCTCCTTGGAGATTTGAGAGTAGTAAAACGGAATTTTTGAGGAAGTGCTCGATGGCTTGACTTCTGGAAACGAAACATTCTTTTTTCTGCTTATGCCAGATATTTCCAAAAGTTGGCGAGCTTCTTCTTCAAGATTTTCAAATTTTCCAATAAAGTCATAGTGTATTCCACAAGGATGGCAAAGGTTGTCATACCCCGCCCAGTGATCATCCCAGTTTCCGTCTACTACGTGGTGTATAAACTCGTCAAATGTCACGTTTCTATCTTCAGGATTACCTCCCGGTCTGTATCGCTCAATAATTTTCCGTCCATGAGTCGCGTGAAAATAAGAATTCGTTAACCTCTCCACAACGAATTTACTAAGGTAAGCGGAAAGAAGCCGTTCGAAAGGCTCTCGAACAAAAACGATCTTAAAATAACTCTTTAGCACTCTCTTAGCTTCTTCCGTGGGGTAGGAATGTAAGAATTTAAAGTTCTTTGCCTCGTGAATCTGTGCAATGGTTTTGCTGTTATTAAGGATCTTACTGAAACGTGTCCATTCGTTTTCAGTAAGCCTAAGCTTCACCATGAAAGATTTCCATTGAGTGCAGGAAATCTTTGGAATGAAACAAAATAGAATTTTTAACTTTTCATCTACTAAGATATGGTTAAGGGATTTGGTGTTCACGGGTTCGTCTATTCTGTTGTTCTTCTTGCAAAAGTCCCTGAACGCTGCTTGTCTTTTCAAGTTCATACTTTCCAAGTTCACTCTCTGAATAGTATCAAAATTACTACCATTCTGAAAAAAAAAATATTATTATCATTATTATTAGTATTATTACTATTATTAACATTTTTTGCTGTTCTTTTTAACGACTGTATCCTATTTTTCCGGGTGTAAAATTTATTTTATCCGGCGGGGGGGGGGGGGGGGGGAGAAGAAACTTCCTTTGTTACACGGCTCAAAAAGTGGTCATAGCGGTGCCGGGCAACCGAGTGTGCGCAGTAGCTATCGGATGGTTGCTAAGGGCGTTGTTACAGGATGTTTTGCAGGAAATATTGCAAAATAGAAAGTTTGATTATAACTTGATTTAGCGGTTTTTAAGGTTAAGGCAATTAATGCCGAAAATTCTAGAAAATCTACCACGTATTAAAAATAACTATAACCAAAAGATAGTGTTAACAGATTAAGAATGCGAACCTGAGATTAAGGTTTTTAAAGCCACTGAACTGAGGCACGGCCAGCGCCCATTACTGTGCACTAAGTGTTTTCTTGTATTTAACTTCTTGTCTTGTGATTTTTATGTCTTAAAACCTATGTTTAGGAATATTCGTGATTGTGAACGTGAGTTCAGTTTACCAATAATGGAACTTTTATAATTTGATCTGCCAGCCGTGGGACATCGTGTCTCAATCTTGGCATATACCCCGTGAGAACTACTTCTACTTATACCACCAAAACCCATCCGGCAAACCGAGGTAGACTTATTTCCTTATCAATTTTATTTGCGGATTTTTATCTTAAATTGGGCGCTGTCTTATGTTTACAGTTCTGTGGAATAACTTAAATTTCATTTGTGATTTCTATGTACTTTAACTTAATAGAACTAAGATTTAACACCGGAATAAAGTTACCGGTATGATTACAAATAATTGTTCGATAATAGATTTAATGTGAAACTATTTAAACTATAGTGAAAAACTTTGACTAGCAACCGAATGACGCAAGATTGTGCCTTAATGAATGTGTGAATCATTAGTAACTAGGGAAAGATAATTTAAAATGTATGCATGTAATTAAGCAGCTAAAAACACATAAAAGTAACGCTGTAAAACTAATAATTTAGAAGAAAGTTGAAGAAGGAAGAAAGTACCAAGTAATTTGTAAGTCAAGACGTTGGAAGAAGAAGGACAGAAGAACTGACGTTAAAGAAAAAGAACTAGATTGTGAGTACAAGTTATACTTAACGAATAAACCTATCTATACTCAGTCTTCACGAGTCGGAGTCGCTTGCTGCACGACAATGGAGTACAAGCTCTGAGCTAATCCCCGCCGGCAGTAAAAGCACCCCTTAACACTGGTGGAGAATCAAATGTCGACAAACAGCCTGCGACCAACGAAACAAACCAAAGGAAGAAACAAAAAAAAGCGACAAAAACTGGAGAATTAATCTAAAGAAACAGACGATTTCATAGAAGAAGAAGCCCATCTGATTGCTGCAATCAGGTTGGAACTTTTAAAGCTTATGGATGAAGAACTTAAAGAGATGTAAAACCTTCTCGAGAAGCTGGAACTATTTTTGCAAGAGGCGGACGACCATTTAGATAAGTTAGATGTATTTCATTTAAAGATTGCTACTTAGCTTAAACCGTACATGTACTTAGTTAACTAGCTATGCATGCTATCGTTCACTTGTCCGTTTAGCTGTTTTCAACTAGTGTTGTGTATCGTAATGATTTTGTATACGTGCTGTGCATGAAGCAGGCATCATATAAAGGCGTTGTCACGAGAAGCCAAAGTCAAAAATTTTGCCACGGCAATTGTCAGAATCCTGAGGAAAAAAAAGAAGCGATGAGCGAGCACGAAGACGAGGGCGATGCTACTCAAATTGACATGGCCGAGACATTAAGGAAATTGGAACGCCTATTTGTTTGTCAAAATGAATTTTTTGAGGAAACCTTAAACGGTATGCAGGCAAACCTTGATAAAGTTGCCTCTCCAAAATTAAAATCTTCGGTCAAATTAGAGCCGTTTTCCGGGTACGAAAAGGAGGATGTGAATCGCTTTATAGAAAAATACACGAACCGACTACAAGCTCGTGATGTTAGATTGAGCCCCGAGGCAAAGGCTGCCGATCTAGCGAGCCATCTGAGAGGTCCAGCCGAAACGTGGTATTTTTCCCTTGATCGGTTTATACGAAATGATTTTGACAGTCTTGTCCGTGCCCTAAGGCAACGATTTTCTTCAGAAGATTTTAAGTGGCGTCTTCGTCAGACCCTTAGCTCTCGGAAACAAGGACTCAATGAATCCTTGGATTCTTATATTGAATTTATTAATAGCACCTGCCAACGATTGGGCGTGCCGCAGCAGGACCAAATGCATTATTTCGTGCAGGGATTGCGCGACGATATTAAGCGAGAAGTGTTAATGCACAAGCCAACTGATTATCAAACAGCAGAGAATCTAGCCCGCCTAAAAGTGTCGGTCGATAAAACGATTGACGAAAAAAATACCAAAGACCCGGAGAAAGAACTCCTTTACAAACTTTTGGACAAATTGGTTCCACAGCAATCAACAGGCCATGTGAAAGAACCAAAACAAGTCGCAGCTTTTCAGCCTGCGAGTGAATCAAAAAATGATTTATTCGCAGAGTTCAGAAAGCTGCGAAATGAACTCCGAGATGAAATTAGGTCACTTAAATCAGATTTTACGCGTTCACAGCCACCTCAGGGGTCACAGTTTCCTCGCCAATCTTCTTTCCCCCGTAGGGATAGAAATGTTCAGGGTACCCCTTCCAGCCCCCGTGTTCCCCCTCCCCCATTTAAGGATGGTTGGACTAGGGACGGGAGGCCAACTTGTTACCGCTGTGGTGAGGTAGGTCACTTTGCAAGAAACTGTTATGCTGAACCATTGGAAATAAGCGAAGAGCATGCAGCTTCTTTAAACTAAAACGTACTTCTTTATACCGAGACAATAGGGGAGTACGGAAAAGGGAACATATTCATTTAGTAACCAGAAACGTTTCACACGATAAACTAAGTCTCGACAAACCATGTTTTGAAGTTCCAGTCGGCACGTTGATTAATTTTTCAGATTCAAATTTAAAAGCGGAGACGAATGATATGGCCGAACATGTTCATCCAGATTTAAGAGGAATTAGTTTTAGTGCCCCATTGCTAATGAGCGAAGATAAAGAAGATAATACAGAAAAAGTTGTCGAAAAGGAAATTGAAAATTTCAGTGTTACAAATACTTCCGAGGATTCTCAAGTTGTTATTGCGAGTTTATCGAGTAATGATGCCCCGTTGATAAATTTTTCAGAAGTAAGTTTGGAAACGCAAGAGTCGTTGTTTCAAGAGTTTTCAGGGGATCCAAAAAATCTTAATGTTTCAGACAATTCCGAAATACCGCTTGGAAGTGAAGTTCAAGACAAACACGACAACGCTACCGAAGAGTTAGTTGACCTATCAATTGAGTTTGGGCACGATTTCTTTTCACGGTCAAACGATACTATTGAAATTAAGAATTTTATTCATCCCGATCTTGAAGATATAGATTTCTCCGTGATCCAAAGTGAAAATGATTTTGAAGAAGATTCTTTTTTTGCCAGTGTTGCCATAAACGATAATATATTCATGGACATGCCATGTTTACGCAAATATTATCAGTGTGAACAAGATGTCGAGATAAATCCCAGATTATGTGATGTTGATACAGATCATCAAACGATTGTGGTTGATATAAAGACGATTATGTTAATAATTTTCATCAAAGTCAGTCTTTATTTATTCACACTGAAGTTGCTATTCAACAGCATAACCATTCCGACTGCAAGTTTATTATTTCATTTTAAGGACTATTTTCGCTCAAAGAACCCTTTTGATCTGAGTAACACGGATCTCAATTTTTTCATATGGATATATGTTTCATGCACTGCACGGCGCTGCACGAAAGAACACTTCAAGGCCGTTACCGATTTTTCAAGTAAGTTGTACTCTCTTTGTAACTGCATGATCTTAAATTTTTCCTAGTAGACTTTTGCAGAGTCGCCGCGATGTGGCAAACTTTCCGCGCGACACACAAAAAGGCAAAAACGTCTCTGATCAATGTATTTACCCGATTGAGTACAACTTACGCTAATTTCCTTTGTTTTGTTTTTGACCTATTTAAGTCTTAACTTTAATTGAGTGTCGTGTCACACTTTTAATTCGAATGGGGACATTCGATCTAGATCGGGGGGTAATGTTACAGGATGTTTTGCAGGAAATATTGCAAAATAGAAAGTTTGATTATAACTTGATTTAGCGGTTTTTAAGGTTAAGGCAATTAATGCCGAAAATTCTAGAAAATCTACCACGTATTAAAAATAACTATAACCAAAAGATAGTGTTAACAGATTAAGAATGCGAACCTGAGATTAAGGTTTTTAAAGCCACTGAACTGAGGCACGGCCAGCGCCCATTACTGTGCACTAAGTGTTTTCTTGTATTTAACTTCTTGTCTTGTGATTTTTATGTCTTAAAACCTATGTTTAGGAATATTCGTGATTGTGAACGTGAGTTCAGTTTACCAATAATGGAACTTTTATAATTTGATCTGCCAGCCGTGGGACATCGTGTCTCAATCTTGGCATATACCCCGTGAGAACTACTTCTACTTATACCACCAAAACCCATCCGGCAAACCGAGGTAGACTTATTTCCTTATCAATTTTATTTGCGGATTTTTATCTTAAATTGGGCGCTGTCTTATGTTTACAGTTCTGTGGAATAACTTAAATTTCATTTGTGATTTCTATGTACTTTAACTTAATAGAACTAAGATTTAACACCGGAATAAAGTTACCGGTATGATTACAAATAATTGTTCGATAATAGATTTAATGTGAAACTATTTAAACTATAGTGAAAAACTTTGACTAGCAACCGAATGACGCAAGATTGTGCCTTAATGAATGTGTGAATCATTAGTAACTAGGGAAAGATAATTTAAAATGTATGCATGTAATTAAGCAGCTAAAAACACATAAAAGTAACGCTGTAAAACTAATAATTTAGAAGAAAGTTGAAGAAGGAAGAAAGTACCAAGTAATTTGTAAGTCAAGACGTTGGAAGAAGAAGGACAGAAGAACTGACGTTAAAGAAAAAGAACTAGATTGTGAGTACAAGTTATACTTAACGAATAAACCTATCTATACTCAGTCTTCACGAGTCGGAGTCGCTTGCTGCACGACAATGGAGTACAAGCTCTGAGCTAATCCCCGCCGGCAGTAAAAGCACCCCTTAACAGCGTAGTGAATAGCTTGACAAAGTTCATTGTTTAGTTGGAATGTTTTGGTCTTGATCGTGCACAAAACACAATAGCTATTTGCATTTTGTTTGTTCCTTTGAAGTTTGCCGGACATCAAAACAACAAACAGTGATAACGGTGACCAGTCTGGCAAAAGAAGGGCTTGCGAATTGTACCAATTAAAAATAACACGAATGATTCTGAAATGATTTACCATTTTTCGGTTGTTAAATGTCAACCGTGACAAATTTTTCGCTTGGTATTCCACGCCGCCAAAACATTCTCAGTGACGTGAAACATCAGGTGAGAAATCAGCGGCTATGTCTTCAAAGAAAAGTGCCGACTTTCTTTCCCCCCCCCCCCCTTGATTTTATCTTAATCTAAGAAATCTTCAAAACAATAATTTACAAAGATACGCAATGAAACAACAAGGTGGAAGTAATGGCTGTGTTCATCAAGGAAGACGAATCATCCGTCTTATGGGCTGGCAAAATCAGGAAATATGTCTCCCCAATGTTTCCCAGTTTTGCCATTTCCAGTGTCAATTTTGTCTCCAAGAAGCAAAATATGCTTCTGCTACACGGCAGAAACATTCCCGTTTCCGCGCGGCATGGAATCATGTTTCTCGATGTTTCCCGGTTTTGCCACGACGGAAACATTTGTTACTTAGCAACCAACGCTCGAAATTTCCCAGGGTTTCCCGCCAAAGAGAAGACAATATGGCGGCCTCCATATGGCGGCCCTCAAATGTACCCATGTTTTTCGATGTTTCCCGATTTTGCCACGAGGGCAACATTTGCAACCAACGCCCTCTCTTTCCCAGGGTCCCGCTGAAGAGAAGACAATATGGCGGCCTCAAATGTAAGAATTGTCGGAGGGAAAAACTCGAGCGAAACTTCTGATCCAGAACCGATTTCTCATCCAGAGTCATAAGCCGCGGACCAAGGACCCCTATGCGAAAATTGTTGATAATTTTCAAAAGCCGATAAAACGAAAATTTCAAACTCTGCATCATATTTGTTCGCAACGGCTCAAGTAAGTTTATCTGTAAACTTCACATTTCCCCGTTGCGTTTTCTCTATGCACTAGCTTGAGGGTCTCAATGGGGTTAACCGTTAGCCGTAAAAGACCAAAAATTTAGCCGTTAGGCGTAAAAATTGGAAAGTTTCAACCGTTAGCCGTAAAATATGTTAACCGTAAAAAATCGGTCAGTAATTATAAATAAACCAAACTAGTTCACTTCATCGTCTCAGAATGGTCCTAAGACCAAAAATATGTTTTTCAATTATGGAAATTAATTTTTAACTTTTAAAAACAATCAAAATTAACTTTTAACTTCTGTTAACCGTAATGGAAATATATTAACCGTTAGCCGTAAAAAAGCCAAAATTTTAACCGTTAACCGTAAAAGCCAACACCCCATTGAGACCCTCTGCTAAGGTGTCAGCTGTGCTCCATGCCTGTTAACCAAAGACTGAAAGCTCTAGTCTATTAGTGAAGATAGCCAACGAACATGGTATCTTATCATAATTTGGATTTTACAGAAGACGCCATTCAAAACTGATTTCCACATCGGACAGCATCACGCAAGTCATGCAAGTGACTGTTTGCCAAAGGACAAAAAGAACGTCAAATAATAGCCCACGTTCGATATATCAAAATTCTAACATGACTCCGAGGCTTTCCGGTAAAAACTGCAAGTTAATTTTCGAATATTCCTTTGTCTGTTAATCCCCACAAAAGACTTGATACAAAGAAAACAAAACCGAATAGAGAAGTTTGACCAGACGGCCTCGGTGCCACGTTTGAACTTTGATATATCGAACGTGGGCCATTTTTGTGTCACCAGTAAATGCTTTGCACTTGGAGATTCTGACACATTAATAAAGTTCTCATTTATACATCCATTCTGCATATGTACTGAGCATCGCGAAGATTACATCATTCGCCCCTGAGGAATTTTCGCGGGAGGGGGGGGTGGGGTGGGACAAATTGTTGTCCATAGATAGCCGAAAACTTTTAACTTTTTCCAGATTTATAGGAAGCGTTCTCCTTCATCTGAACTTGGTCATATTACATGAAGAGAATATTCAAACCGGTAGCAAAGACATAATGAGAAGGTAAACATTTTTTATAACTTGACTTGTGTGGAATATCATCCAGTCCTTTTTGTACTCTTTGCATTTTAATTTTTACCCTTATATGTTAACACGTTATTTCAAAATTCCCAACAGAGAAACATTAATTTTGTGCTCATTATAAATACTTGGCTATTGCAGACGATATCACATTTTACTCAGAAAGATTAGTGTTAGTTAAGAAACTTAAAAATGTTTATGTACATTTTTAGTTATACTGCAAAGCAGTAAGTAAGTAATAATTTAGGTGCTGCTATCGTTGCTGAAATACTTTTTTTTTAACATTGGAAGTGCTAAGCTACATAGCTAAATGCTAAATTTGTAACCAGGAAGCACTATCCAAAGAGAGTATTTCCAT
>NC_135771.1:6861495-7210870 GCF_052425735.1 Oculina patagonica | reverse complement strand
ATGAGCCACAATTTTGTTATTGTAGAGAGGGGGAGAACATGGTCAAATGATTGGCTGTGTTAATGAACGATGTCCTTATCAGTGGTTCCACTTAGATTGCCTTAGGTTGAAAGCAGTTCCGAAATCTAAGACTTGGTACTGACCTGAGTGCCAAAAGCGTTGTAAAGGAAAATCTATGCGGATCCAAGGTGCAGACTAAATTGCTCCATTCCAGAATAAACTTGTGTTTTAATACATGATGTATATAAAATGTTATAATACATGTATATAAAATGCTTCACTACATGACACTTCAGAACACTATAATTATGATGAACAATGTTTACTTGGTTTCAAATTCATTACTACATGTAGTTCATTACAATGTTGATTGCAAAGTAAGTCTATTTTAAAAAGCTATTATGTATCAAATGATTACTCAAAGCTGGTTTTGTTAATGTTTGAAATAAACAATTTTATTTTTATTCAAAAGGAACAACCGAGTGACAAATATTTACAAGGGCACAACAAATTGTTACAATTTTATCTAAGGTGGGTACCGGTACATCCCCATTTCTCATAGCTACAAAGTCAATGGGTTGGTTGCACTTAAAATACTTTACTTCTTTCGAATGTTACCAATTACTCGTTCCACATGCAATCCTTCAGGTTTGTTCCACCTTAATACCACTGAGCTGCTTTTTACCCTTGGTGAAAGCTGGGATTTTGATTGTTGAACAAAACAATCCTACTGACCCTTGGATGTCAAAACCCCTGTCTGCTAGAATGACATCCCCAGGAGTAAGGTGATCTAAGGTGATCTGTTCTCTGTAAGAAACTTGTCACTTACCCTCCCACCCCAGCCTTCAGAAATAAAACTTAGGGTTCCTTGGGGTGTAGTTGCTATCAGATACTTTACAGTGTTATGATGCTTGTATGATGAAAATGTTTGGGCTCTTGCAAGGGGATTCAAAGATCGATCAAGGAAAATTTCAAAACAATCAATTATCACAACACAGTTCGGGCAATGTTTGCGAAAGTCCATTGGAAGGGTTTTTGTAGAACATCCCTGTCAGGCCAAATGATCAGAGGTTTAAGTTGCTGGTAAAGGACATCATTAACATGAAGAAATGTTCGTGACACAGTAGATTCACTGATGCCTCACTGTACCCCAGGTCCCTTCCTGATAAGTTCAGCCTTAGGCCCCAGGGGGGTACTCGAAGTATACATGATGGGGGGGTCTGACGTATTTTTTTTGGGTCGAAAATTTAAACGTTCGGTATTTTTTTGGGTCAAGAGATCTGTCGCGTATTTTTTTAGGTCTTAAAAAAATACGCATATTTTTTTGGGCCTTATATCCAAGCGAACTTTTCATTTCGGGTTTTCGTTGCGATCAGTGGATCAGAAAAATATTCATTTGAACCTTTTTTTCAGCGACATGTGTTCCGGAAAAACTGTTAATATTAAGAAGACAATACAATGTACATTTGTAATCTTGTTTACTTCTCCTGTTTTCTCTATGACTCATTACAATGATGTCCATCAATGTCTTTCATGTCGCTTTAGCTGCTCCCCGGACATACCAATTTCATAAGCTTATTGATGCAAAATCATGCATTAGAAAGTTCTGCTTATTTGAATAAATCAGTATTGAGGTATTTAAGTCTTGTATTTTTTTGGGTTGGGAATTTTGATGCAGGTATTTTTTTGGGTCTAAAATTTCAGGCTTGTGTATTTTTTTGGGTTTGCAATATGAAGCTCCGTTGGATCCCCCGTCATGTATACTTCGAGTACCCCCCCCCCCTGGGCGAATATACACATTAAAAACTTTTGGAAGGGGGTTAGCACTCCCTTTGAAGACTGCAATAAGTCCTTGACTAAATTAAATACACAAAGCAACAGCATCCAATAATTTTGGCAAACCAGTATAAAACAGAACCTTCTCATTATCCTCTTCAAATGAGTCCTTACATAAGAAGCTCAGTTTCAACTTTTCTTTTAGGGAGGCATTTTCCTTCTCCAGTCTCGGCATTTTCCAAGGTTTCTGTAAAATACTCAGCTGTGACTTCGGTCTGACAGGGTTGTCCTAAAACCCGGAATGCCGGAAACCCGGAAAACCAGATTGCCGGAAATCCGGATAAGAAAGCCCGGAATCCTAAAACCTGGAATGACCTTTTTTGTCTACGCCTTTTTCAACATAAATACATGGAAATATTACATGGTAATTTTTGGGGGAAATTTGAAGTTTGTTACGAGTTTCCAATTACGTTTCGAGTTAGCGACTCAAATTGTCAATTTCGATACAAAGTTCACAACTTCGTTCCGACTGAACATCGCAGTTTGGCTAGTTGAGGAGAAACAAAACATGTTGCGATAACTGAACTCAATGATTTTAAAGGAAACAAGTTGCGGCGGGAATATTCCAGCGATTCTTGCGGCTCGAGTTGCAAAACACTTTTTTGAACAAATAGTCGACGTCAATAAAAACCTTACATTGTTTTAAACTTGTGCAGATTAAAACCTTCTAGTTGTGTTATCAACAAGGGTTTTGCTACGCTTAATCGTTGGAAAAAAGGCATAAAAATAAAAATATAAAAGGCTCACAAACTTTAAATTAGGGACTGGTCAATAAGTACCAGGGGGGGTGGGCCGGAGCAATTGGAAAAGTGGTGGCTCGAAAATTTGTGACCCACCCTTTCCTTCTGGCCCAAAACTGATTGACCCACCCCTGATAGGGGGTTGAAATTTACATGACCCACCCCCTTTGCTAAAAAAAATTAAGGGACCAATCATTTCCTTTTCAACTGTTAGGAGTTGGAGGTTTTTGATTCGACTTCAGCTTTTAAAGTGAAATTCCCTACATAGACATTTTCCCTGATGGACACTGCGATTCCATGTACGTCTTTTTCCATTTTCTTAACACACCAAAGAAGGATGTAAGTTTTCCACATATTTGTGTGTAAAGTCCATGGGGAAATTTAGACACAAACATATGCAAAAAAACTGAATCAGTATGTAATATTAATTCATAATCAATTATTGAAGAGTTCATATTTTTATACAGAAATTAATACAAGAAACTTCAACCACTGTCCATCATTCATATTTGCAAAGTGTTTGACTAAAGAGTTTACTGTTGTTAAAAGGCCTAAAGCCCAGCGTGAATCTATGCAGGTTGAAGAGAGACAAGCAAAACTGATGTTAGGATCACAAGCCATCTAGGGGGGTCAGGGGGCATGCTCCCCGGGGAAATTTTTATTTTTGGGCCTTTTGAAATCGCTAGAAATTCTTTTAAAACTGCTGAAATTCTTTTAAAACTGCTGACACGGAGGACTGCTCACGCGGAGAAATTTATCAATTTTTATACTGATGAATTCAACTGTTCTTGGAACTATAACAGTTTAAAATTAGTGAATAAATAAGATGACCCACCCCCAACGTGTAGATCAAAATTACATAACCCACCCCTTTTCGAGGGCTCAAAAACTGATGACCCACCCCCTTTCTGCTCCGGCCCACCCCCCCCCCCCTGCACTTATTGACCAGTCCCTTAATGTTTAGAGAGCCGTAAACATGTTGGCGTGACAAATTTTAGTCTTCCCTGTCGCCTCGCTTCGGCTTCGATTAAAATCAACTTTATGTAAAGATGGGTAAACTATGCATCCAGTTTCATCCAGCTTACAAGGCGTAAAAAATATATTTTTGTACAAAAAAGGAAAATTTGACCAAATTTCTGCCGGCATAAAATTCATTTATCGGCAAATTACTTGCGTGATCGCTGGTGCGAAACGTTGCCTGACACTTCAATTTAATTATTGCATCCATCATCAAGCGACGAATATCGACAGCGTTTGATTGTTACCCATTTTCGAAAGGACGTGTTCATGATTAGATGCAATAGACGGTTTATGAATGTAATGCTTCTACTCACTATCAGTCAGAACATTGATCAGGGGTTAATTGCCGTCCTGCAGTTGTTCCCCGGTCAAACAAATATTGTGCAACTTGAGCCGCAAGAATCGCTGGAATATTCCCGCCGCAACTTGTTTCCTTTAAAATCATTGAGTTCAGTTATCGCAACATGTTTTGTTTCTCCTCAACTAGCCAAACTGCGATGTTCAGTCGGAACGAAGTTGTGAACTTTGTATCGAAATTGACAATTTGAGTCGCTAACTCGAAACGTAATTTGAAACTCGTAACAAACTTCAAATTTCCCCCCAAAATTACCATGTAATATTTCCATGTATTTATGTTGAAAAAGGCGTAGACAAAAAAGGTCATTCCGGGTTTTAGGATTCCAGGCTTTCTTATCCGGATTTCCGGCAATCTGGTTTTCCGGGTTTCCGGCATTCCGGGTTTTAGGACAACCCGTCGGCTAGCACTAAAAGCCGGAACGCCGCCGGAACGCCGGAACGCCGGAATACTAAAACTCGGAACGCAAAAAATATATCGTGTTTAATACCCTTACAAATATAAAGAGCTTATAGTAAACAGGCTAACCGAAGTACATAGTAGGCTAACCGAGGTGAATAGTAGGCCCTAACCGGAGTGAATAGTAGGATAACCGGAGTGAATAGTAAGCCTACTTTGCACTGCGGTTAGCCTACTATGTACTTCGGTTAGCCTGTTTACGGTTATCTCTTTATATTTGTAAGGGTATTAAACACGATATATTTTTTGCGTTCCGGGTATTAGTATTCCGGCGTTCCGGCGTTCTGTCGGCGTTCCGGCTTTTAGTACTAGCCCGACGTGCAAAGAAGTGTAAATATTCGAAGTTTTCTCGCCATGGTTAACTTCTGTGCTGTATTTGGCTGTTCAAATCGAGACAGGGATCGTCTTCCAGCTTTAATTACGCGATCGAACGAGAAAAAGCAAGCGTTGAGCAGGGAACGGCGAGCGACTTGGCTGGCGAGGATACGAAGAGATCTTTCTTCAAATCAAGGCGAATTCGTAAGAGTTTGCAGCGACCATTTTATAGCAGGTATGGAAATAATAATTTTCAAAGCTCAGAGAAAGCAGATGGCCGACAAATAAGATCGCGGCTAAAGTATCTTTGATCATCTTTGGGACCCGCGCTGTTTTCAAACTTAGGGCCTGTTTACATGGAAGGCGGGTGCCCCGGCTAACCGAGTTACCCGGCCAAGCGAGCTACCCTGGGCGAGCCAACTTTTCATACGTTTCTTAAGAAAACGTATTGAAGCCTTTACATGCTAGAAGGGTAACCCGCCTTGCCGGGGCACTCGGTCTACTTGCCCGGGGCACCCTTCTAGGCGGGATAGCTTTTTGCCATGTAAACGGTTATGGCCGAGCTATCCCGGCTTGCCGGGATAAGTTTTTGCGCGTGTTTTAAACTAAATTTGAAGTTAATGGCATAAAATGTATAAATTCTGGACCCAAACAGTGCTATTTGATCAAAATTAGTTTTATTGGTCGGCTGGAAATATTTCTTTGAGCACATTCGAAATTTTCGTGGGAATGATTATCCTAATTCACGACACAACAAATTTAATTTCAATTTGGCGGCCAAATACTGTTGAATTTCGATTGAATTTCGCCAAAAATGAACGCAGTAAATTTCTGAGAACTTGCACATCAAATTAAAATAGGTTTGAAGACGAAAAGCCTTGATTATTCAGTAAAAAGTCATATTTTTCTTCAATCATTTGGAGCTACATTGTTTTCCCACGCCGTGACACGCTTCAATGACGCTGTCTCATCTCGGGTAGAAGGGCTGTGAATTCTGCATGTAAAGGCGGGCTAGGTTTTATCCCTTCTAGCCGGGTAACTCGGTTAGCCGGGGCACCCTCCCTCCATGTAAACAGGCCCTTACTGATCTAGAGTTCGTCGGTGTTGTCGAGATCATACAGCTACATGTTAATTAACCTAGATAACAAAACTAAAGTCTACTTTATTTCTTAGGCAAACCTTCGTCGATCTACGATAAAAACAACCCGGACTGGGCTCCAAGTCAAAACCTTGGCCACGATCAACAACTGAAGAGCAAGCAAACACTTTCATCGATGAATCAAACTGCAGAGCTTGTCAGACGGGTTGACCTAAAACCCGGAATGCCGGAAACCCGGAATGCCGGACTGCCGGAAATCCGGATAAGAAAGCCCGGAATCCTAAAACCCGGAATGACCTTTTTTGAGTACGCCTTTTTCAATAAAATACGTGGAAATATGTTATTTTTGGAGGGATGGAAGTTTGTTACGAGTTTTCAATTACGTTGCGAGTTAGCGAATCAAATATTAAATTGTCAATTTTGATACAAAGTTCCCAACTTCGGCCCAACTGAACTTCGCAATTTAGCTAGTTGGGGAGAAACAAAACATGTTGTTTCAAAGTCATGGCGATATCTGAACTCAATGATTTTAAAGGAAACAAGTTGCAGCGGGAACATTCCAGCGATTCGTGCGGCTCAAGTTGCAAAACATTCGTTTGAACAAATAGTCGACGTCAATAACAACCGTACATTGTGTTAACTTGTGCAGATTAAGACCTTCTGTAGCTATGTTATCAACAAGGGCTTTGCTACGCTTAATCGTTGGGAAAAAGCCATAAAAATGAAACTATAAAAGGCTCAAACTTTAAATTAATGTTCAGCGAGTCGTAAACATGTTGGCGTGACAAATTAGTCTTCCCTGTCGCCTCGCTTCGGCTTCGATTAAAATCAACTTTATGTAAAGATCCTAATGGGTAAACCATGCATCCAGTTTCATCCGGCTTACAAACGCAAAAGACTTGAAAATTAAGATTATACCTCGCACAAAGCGTAAAAAATATTTTTTTTTACAAAAAAAGGAAAATTTGACCAAATTTCTGCCTGCAAAAAATTCATATATCGGCAAATTACTTGCGTGATCGCTGGTGCGAAACGTTGTCTGACACCAACTTAATTATTGCTTCCATCATGAATCGACGAATATATATCGACAGCGTTTGATACGTTTTCATGATTAGATGCAATAGACGGTATATGAATATAATGCTTCTACTCACTATCAGTCAGAACATTGATCAGAAGGTTGTTATTGTCGTCCTTCTTGTTCTTCAAACAAATATTGTGCAACTTGAGCCACAAGAATCGCTAGAAATTCCCGCCGCAACTTGTTTCCTTTAAAATCATTGAGTTCAGATATCGGCATGACTTTGAAACAACATGTTTTGTTTCTCCTCAACTAGCTTAATTGCGAAGTTCAGTCGGGCCGAAGTTGGGAACTTTGTATCGAAATTGACAATTTGATTCGCTAACTCGCAACGTAATTGGAAACTCGTAACAAACTTTGACTAGTGTACGCAAGGTCGTGGGTTCTAGTACCATCTGTGAACTCAGAATTTTTTTCTGAGTTCTTTCTCTCCACACGTCAATCCATTATTATTCATTTATAAACTTCCAAATCCCCCCCAAAAATAATATATTTCCAGTATTTTATTAAAAAAGGCGTACACAAAAAAGGTCATTCCGGGTTTTAGGATTCCGGGCTTTCTTATCCGGATTTCCGGCATTCCGGCATTCCGGCATTCCGGCATTCCGGCATTCCGGCATTCCGGCATTCCGGCATTCCGGGTTTCCGGCATTCCGGGTTTTAGGACAACCCCCCCACGGGGGGTATGAACATCGATCCTTGGTTTAGCTGTGTTCTCAATTGTGTTTGGTATAGTGTTGGGGAAAATGGGTGTAAAAGCCAAACCCCTGAAGGCATTTTTTTCTACTCTCAATGATGCTGTTATGATCTTGGTGACATTGATCATGTGGTAAGTTATGTTATTTTTTACCTTTTTACCCTACATGTAATAAATAATAATATGATATAATAAATATTGTTTATTGTATCATTTATTTATCGCTTGTAATGTTAATTTAAAATATTTTTGTTTTGTAAAGGTCCACGTCAGCCCTGGGCTGCCATTTAATAGACCTTTTCAAATAACGTTGTTGTTGTAATATAAAAAAATAACAATAAAAGAACAAATGACTTTTTAAGCATTGTTGGGTTTAGCATTGCTGTGCTAATTGTGGACACTGTAGAGGAACAAACAAATGTTGCCAATAGAAGAGGAACTTGTTAAAAATTCCCACCTGGCAGGAGGCTGACCTGTTGGCTATTCATAAAGAATGGTTGAAGGGTTGACTTTGAGACTTACAAATTTCAAATCCAGCACCCTAAACCACTATCTGCTTTAGGTTTAATTCCTGTTTCCATTTGTAGGTATGTACCAGTAGACATCTGTAGCCTGATTGCACAACGTGTTGCTAGCATGGGACGACATTGGAGAAGAGCTTAGCAGGCTGACCTTGTTCATTGTGACGGTGATGGTCGGCCTGATAATCCATGTATTCATTATTCTCCCACTCATTTTCTTTGTGGTGCAGAGAACCAAATCTTTGTTTTTATGTATGGAATGAAAGATGCCTTCATGACAGCTTTTGGCATCAGTTCTAGGTGAGAAAGAGACTTAAGCCAGGTTAAGGTGGCTCGTAGTAGTTTAGTCAGAATTAGACATGCCCATCTTTGGTATTCTATCACAGCTATACCAATAACGTTAAGGAAAATCTTTTAGCACAAACGTAAACAAGATTTACCAATGAACAATTTGAGGTCATAGTGACGTCAAAATCTGTTTCCATGGCAACGTCATATGAGGCTAAAGATACACTATTTTGGACCTTTCGAGGCTAATAACTCAAAATCTACTCGGTGAAAGTTTTTTTCACATATTTTATCCAACTGACAAAATAAGCATTTTTGCAAAGTTTTAAAGAAATCTGTCAAAAGAGTTCGGTGTAACGTTATTTTTACATAAATTTAAGGTGGCTCTGAACATTTCTGACAGAATTTTTTAAAAAATTGTCAGATCGTTTCTTTTGTCCTTTAGATAAAAATATATGAAAAACAAAAACTTTTACCGTCTAGTTTTAGAGTAATTTGCCTTAAAAGGTTAAAAATAAGGTATCTTTGACCAGTTTTGTAGTTGCCATGGCAACGGATTTTGATGTCACAGTGACTCCAACTTGTTCATTAGGAAGACCTTTACAAAGATGTTCTGAAAGTTAAACCTGAACATTACAGGTGTAGCAGCAATAGAATGTCAAAGACGGGAATATCTAAACTATTACGAGCCACCTTAACGGGATTTGCTGTTTTGGTGGGGTATAGCAACTGAACTTTGTGTCTGCATCAGTGTTTTGCATGTTGGCAATGCTCTGGGCAGTGTGTGTGTGTGTGTGTGTGTGTGTGTGTGTGTGTTAAATGCATACAGTTTTTTTTGTTCTCCCTTTTTTTTTTTTAAAAAAAAAAAAAAAAAAAAAAACCAAAAAACTTACCCCTACTTTTTCCCCCTAAAGACACGCTAACACATGTTTGGGACACCATTGGGGAATGCTCTAGTGTCCCTGTCCATTTAATAGAGGTGTCTACTTAATAAAAGCAGTAATAAATAACAACTACATTATAATAAAAAATAATAAGGCAATAAATAAATTTTGGATCTTGACTACTGTCTGCTTACAGTGCGACGCGCCTTACCGTGGCCACCCAACAAACTTTTTTACAAGTGTCATCTTGTCATATTTTACGTTTTCACTTCTTTTTGTTGATAAATACGATGTAACAAGTATCTCTTTGATCGTATTCAACTTTGCAGGGAGGCGTGTTCGTCAAACAAATAATAACATTATGAGAGCACACTTGTAAAAATGTTTGTTGGGTGGCCACGGTAAGGCACGTCGCACTGTAATACAGATTTGACTGAAAAAGAAATTATGTTTCTAGTGAGTGTAAGCAGTTAACCAATTGTTTTTGTTTGCTTGAAAACAAATTCAAGGTTACAAATGGGATGCTCTCCACAATACAGGTGCATTGCTCCAGCAACTGAACTACGTTGTTCATGTTTGAGGCCTAATGATACCTTTAAAAAAAGAAAAAAAGAAGCAATTGCTTAATGGCCAATTCCCTTTATGAGATATGCCTGCAGGGAATCATGGTAGTTGTATTCAGTGTTGTATTCAAGTCTCATGCTTGTTTTGACGAATACGACTACCATGATTCCCTGCAGGCTTATCTAATAGAGGGAATTTCCCTTTGGTTACATACTGCTAAGACAATTTATTTCGCCGTGCTCTTCAACTGCAGATCATATAATTTATGTCTGTTATTTTAACTTCTTCAATGAGTTTGATAACAAGTAGCTTGGATGATAGGGCAGTATCGGCTTTTAGGTACACTTTCTCAGGGGCAGACCTAGGGGGATGGTGCAGGGGGTGGTGCTCAGCCCCCTCCGCTGAGATGACCTGCGGCTTTCTAATACAACTGGTATTCTGCCAAAAAAAGCCAGTTACGCCATTCCTTAGTGGTGCACCCCCTCCTAAGAAAAATCCTGGATCCGCCCCTGTTTCTCAAAACCTGCCATATCAATTTTCTAACAATCAATAATAATTTGAAGTATAGGAAATCAGATGTATAAAGCCATCTTTTAATACAATTGCAGCAAGATTCGCAATTTTCATAACTACAAGCCACTTTTCTCTACTAGTACATGTAAATACTAAAAAATGTATATTGGCTACAATTAGGATAACAAATGGAACATCCCTTTGTGTTGCACTTTCAACTGATACAGACACATTAATTTTATTGGTGAAAATTTTGTCTCTTCTTTGTTAACCCCAACTAGACTAGATTTCCTCCCTTTCCTTCCAGAGTAACGCTTTTACCGGTAATTATCTATTCCCCATTCCATTTATATCACCTTTCCTGTTCATTTTTTGCCTCTAGTGGGGCTACTCTGCCAACTACCATACGCTGCCTTAAAGAAAACAGCAACGTGGAACCGCACATAAGCAAGTTTGTTTTGCCGCTGGATGCTATGGTGAATTTGGACGACACAGCTTTGTATGAGGCTATTGCTGCCATCTTCATTGCTCAGCTCAATGAAGTAGATTTGTCAGGGGGGAAATAGTCGCTATTTGGTGAGTGTAAGGAAAAAACGTCTGGTATACATGTAGGTCAGCTATACATGTAGCGATACTGGTGCTTGTCATATAGCTCAATTGTTGTGGTTTAGTTTATTTCTTAACTTTGCAACATGCCAAGATCTGAGTGAGTCTTGCCAAAAAAAAAAACACCTTCATTAAATGCTTAACACTTTCATTAAACATTAAAAAAGTAGCAAATTTCTTTATATGAAGTCTTATCGTTATTACAATTATACCATCTCAGTAGAAATTCCAAGATATTTCAAAATTCCTCTTGTAGATTTAGATGAAACTCCGCAGAGCTGAAGGCAAACACCCAAGGTATACCTAGCGTGGAGGATCTCAAGAGAAAATGCGGTTACGGGCTAAAATTAGATTCTGAGCTAAAACTTGTGTGACTTCACTGTCACGTGATATTCATTCTGATCTCCCAAAAATTTATATCATATTGCAGTTCAGTCTATGTGTAATCCATGTGATATAATGGATATGTCATTGACATTAAGCTCTTTAGGTATGAGGGGTTCAAAGTTGGTAGGTATTGCTAGAATAATACTGGGTCAAGCCACGTACACCTTAAATAATATATATATATATATTTTTTTACAGAGATTGCTTCTGCTTCTTCAATGTGCTGGGCGACTCTATCGGAGCCGGTGTAGTGGAACATCTGCCACGTGACGATCTGCGGAAGTATGATTGTAATGGCATAGTGGATGATAGGGCTCTGCTTAGCAACCTGGAGAAACAGGAAGAGCCCAAGCAGGTTGTCGTGACCTCCGCTTTGTAAGTTACTCTAATATCACATAATGCTTGTTCACGTTAGGTTTTGTGCTGCAGTTTTGAGGATAGGGTGGGTAGGGTGTTTTAGTTCTTAAACGTTGCATGGTGCAATCCTGAAATCATTAACAGACCATCTTGGAAGTTAAGGAGTTAAGGAAATTTTATGGAGTTATTTTTATGATCTTCTAGAGTGTAGACCACTAAAAGATGTGGTCGTTTTTAGTTTTTACAATAACATTGAAAGATTTACTGGCGAAATAAATGGAAGACACGGTGTGAAATCATGCGCGTGCATGACTGAGTGACAGATCTGTCACAAAATCTCGTCAGTCCAAAGAACGCGCGAGAATATTAATTCTGCCAGTTATTTTTAAAAAATCTGCTTTTTTCTCTTTGAGATACACATGTAAAATTGCCCAAATTCAGTAACACTTGGACAAACCTTTGCCACCTTAGTGCATTGGTCTGAATTTTTAATATTCGCTATGTTAGGATAAATGTTGCGACTAGGAACAGAATCAGTTCGCTGTATGATTGTATGTACGTGAAAAATGTCTGAAAATCTCCTGTCGACGCTATATCCAGATGATCGTTATGTCGGGGTTGCACTGTAATTATAGTATATTGTAGTTAGAATGATCATTGTTAGCGTTAGCAGCTGTGAGAAATAACTTTAAACGTTTTGTTATACAAACGCAAAGGTCAATGGGGTAACGACTAGTGGTTATTTCCCAAGGTGCAAAGTCGTAGAGGTAAATAAGCCTCGTTGTGCACCAGCATTAAGATACCAAGTGTCACTTAACGGCCTAAACGTGCACTTTCCTGCGCTTGGCACCGATTGCGCATTCCTCTAGTTTTGATTGGTTCAATCAAATCTCATGCTTTAACTGAATTAACCAATTAGAGCAAATGTGCTGCCTTGTTTAACCAATGAAGAGCCAAACCGACTGACTGACGCAATGCGCGTCAGTCTCGTGCTTGGTACCGATTGCACATTTTTTTCCTAGGTCCGATTGGCTCATTCTTTTCCCAAGTTCTGATTGGTTCATTCTTTCCTCTAGCTCTGATTGGGCCATTGCTTTATTTGGATTTCGTGTGATTGGCTAATGACAGCAATTGTAAAAGACTGTTCTCAAAAGTGTGGTACATTCATTGATTGAATGCGATAAGTTCTTGAATTATCTTCTCTTCACTGTCACAACAAACAGGTCATGGGAATGAGACACCTGATCAAAACTAAATTCTCCCAAGGCGGTTTATACGAAACCTATAAAAAGCAGTAAGTTCAATTTGGCCGAACTCTGTAGACGCGCAAAAAGTAACTATTGTTCATACTGGTGGGTGTAAGTGCCCTTTGCAGCCGTGATTTGAGTGCTGACGCAAGGTTGTTCTCTTGGGAAGAGTGTTGCGTGAGCCAAATACGTAACGGCTACAAAGGAGACAAGTTAGTATATTCTTTGTAGGACATAGGACACTTTATTAACTTAGTACATTTATTTTTAGTACACTTAGCACATAATGTATTTTTTTAAAACTTAGTTTTACGGTAGGTTTATCATATAAGTTATGTTAAAAGCCTCATGCTGGTGCTAGATTTTTATTTATCACCGCTAAATGCATAGACATAAATTTACTCGAATTAATAGTCACAGGGCGAGGAAAAATTGTAAATTTACCAACTGTCAATACCAAGGTTAGAAATCTCAGGAGTTAATAAGCCATAGGGCCCTTGGGGATGGGGGAGGGAGGGCTCCTACATGAAAAGAACAGGAATGCTGTCTCGCTTAGGGGTGTAAATTACGGATTATGTTTTCACTTAGGGTGTTCAGGCCAGAATTTTTAGCCGGTATTTTTAGCCGTCAATGTGTTGTTTAGGATTGCACGTGAAGAACAGAAAACGCCATGATAGTGCTGCCTTGACGGTAGACCGAACAGGCATAAAAAATGGCATCTTTTAGCAGGGACCGCGGAGGGGGAGGGGCTGGTAGGGCTATTAGCCCTACCACTTTTATGGTTGGGTTGATATTTTAGGGCTCCGGATGAAAAGGATGTAATATATAGCTATAGGCAAGCCTTAAAGCGGAGCTCCACATTTATTTAACAATGACCTAAATGGACAAATCTAAACCTTACCCAAACGGAATCTATCGAAACTGCGTTCAAAAAGTAAAAACATCATGAAATTTTCTGTCATAAAATCAGGCTCAGCAATTCAGTACAGGTTGTTACCTTGCATCAGGGTCCTGTATCTGTCTTAAGCGGACTTGATCTATGCGGTGCTTAGCTTCGTTTTAACACATTCATTTGCTAAAGTTATTGTATTCTTGATGATAACAGCCGCAGATTCGACAGCAAACAACAGAAACAAGCAAACTGGACTTGCACAAGGTATATCATTCGCAATTATTTCGGGTCTCCTCGTAAACCATTTTCGTTTTCCACAATTTCACGGAATATAGATGACTTTTGAGGACATCGTTGGAGAAATATTTCAGTAAGAAAGTTCTCTGTCGCTCTTTTTACTCGCGGTTTCATTCAGCCTACACGTGAACAACGCGCAACAAATATTCCCGCGTTTTCGCATCATAACTTCGTTTAGATTTAGCTGAAACGTCCACATCATCCAGTCGATAGAAGATAACGTCAATTACTCGTTTTACGGTTACGATAAATGCGACCAGAGACCAATAAAATTAAAATTTAACCGTGTAGCGATTAAACGAGAGCCACATTTTTTTTGCGTAAATGCGCATCGAGGTTTCGATATACGCACATGAAGAAAGACAAGCAAAACACAGCAGTTGGATAATAAACCTCTCAGATTTTTTCTGTGTAGTGTCGCTGAGTAATTTTACCCGTTGTCTATATTTTGTCTTGCCCTGCGAGCTTTATTTGCTGTTTGTAATTTCCTCACTTTTCTTTAGCCACGTGCGGGAAACCTCCTCGTCCCCAGGCCTAATCCGTGCGTACGTACGGGGTTGGCGGCGACCCCCAAAATTTCTCGGTTCGATGGATAACCATTCGCTTACTTATGGATGCTCCGCTCGCGCGGGAGCTCCGCTATGAATTTTTAAATGATGAATGGCGGAACAGTGACCCCTAATGCTTGCTTGTCTTAGCCAGCTTTTTAGCCCTTCCACTTCAAAATGGTCTCCGCGGTCCCTGTTTAGGGGTCAAAAAAAGCTTGAACTACGCCTAAATTGGTCTCCTTTAGGTTTTTAATTCAAACTTTCCGACAAGCATCCTTGTCCCTTTCGTTTGGGAGCCCACACCCCCGGAAAATTACTGTCCCAGTGGCTGTTACCAGGTGTTAAACCAAATATCTTTGCTGTCTGCCACTTGATGAGCATTATTTTATACGGGCAAATCAGTTAGGGTCATTTTCTACATTTGAAGCCTTTTTTATAGCGCAAACTTTCCAAGAACACCTTGTCGACTGTCAGAGTCTTACACGAACACGTTTTCAGCATGTTATCTCGAGAGAGAGCGTTCGGTTAGCGGGGATTAGTGCAAGGAACGGCGAGTAGAAACGCCCGGAGCAGGCTATGTTAAACCCGGCTTGTTATGTCGAGGGGTTGCAATAATTTGAATTTGTAATGTATCACGTACGTAGTAGTTAGATGGGTATAAAATGCTTTTGTGTAATGGAACAATTATTGTTCCAGCGTGTATGTATTGTAGAGACTGTAAAGGGCACCGGCAGGAGTCTTACTGGCTACTTTAAGCGATTCTGGTGCACGACGTCCGTTTCTTTAAAAAATGAATTAAGCGTTAAAATGCATGGTGAAAAAACAAAGCGACAACAGCAAAAACAACAGGGAAGCGATAAGTGCTTGTATTCCACATTTAAACCGAGTTGTTGGACAAACGAAGGGAACTTTAAAATCTCGTACCCAGGGTCCTCGCGGGAGCAGATCTTCCCTAGGAGGCACTGGAGGCGAGGTTGGATTTAATTCTGTCAGCCAATTTAAAATCAAGTTGAGACCAATTTGTACAAGAACAGGTTTTTAATGCTCGAAAAATTAAAGTAGCCAGCCAAGGTTCGCAAAAATAAGCGTGTGTTTTAGGTTGTTAATAGTTGTTAAAATGTAGCTTTTGAAAAAAGTTTCAGCAAGTCAGAAATGAAATTATAGAGCAGCTTTTAAGCAAAGCTCTCTGTTTTTATTTGCGTCGTGCCACTCATGAAGTACCCGTCTTAGGGACGGACCATTATTTTGTTGAGGGGGCGGTTGGGCAATTACCAAAAAAAATTCCTTCACAGAAACAACGGCTGAAAAAAAAATTCGTGCAAGGTGAGCCATGAGAAAGAAAGATAAGAACAATCTTTAAAAAAATTCTTGTGCAACATGAAGGTGAAAAAAATGTTGCCCAGAAACATTGCCCAGCCCCCCCTCCCCGCCCCCCCCCCCCCCTCAAAAAAATAAGGGTCCGTCCCTCACTGACTCTGCCTGAACCCAACCTCCTTCACAGACATAGAGTAAACTCGTCACGTAATCTTTATGAATAGAGTGCGTGACACGTCAAAGAATGACTGCATAAGAGGTTTCCTGAACCCTTTCGGGTTTCACTTTTCACGATGATCAGCTTCTAATATGTCCTTAACCTAACACCACAAAGCCAAGCATACTGTACGGAGCCCAATAAGGAGAATTTGTAGATAGCACAACAATTATTTGTCAACAATTCAAAGTTAAGTGCGCCAATTATGACCTTGGACAGCAGGGATACGCACTGAGATACGCGCGCACAGTGCCCAGTGAGAAATCGGGAGATTGGGGACCACATATGTTGTCACAATATTTGCCACATTTTATGTGTCGAGTCGTCTACACGAGCAATTTTTCGTATACAGCTAATTCGAGAAAGGTCGGAAAAAAGCACAAAAGTGCACGCGACAAGACCGAAAGGTGGTCTGGGTATTCACTTGAATTTTGCATATTGGCCTAAAGGAAATGAACAAGTTTGTATTTTTGCACGTAAAGATTTTGTTTTTCCTCTCAGGAGGCCTTTTTCTGTAGCTTTACCTTTTCTGTCGTTTGTGTTTGAGTTTTGGAAATTCTTCTAAAATTCAGCGTGGATAAAAGTACCTTCGCATTCGCGTTTGTCATGTCGCCATCTTATTAGTATTCAGCACGTGCAGTTTCTCTCTACTCCTACCCACACTACCTTTCAGTCTTGTCGCGTGCACTTTTGTGCTTTTTTCCGAAAACCTTTCTCGAATTAGCTGTATGACAACTTTTATTTGTCACATAAAAGCTAACACGCCAGCTTCTCAGCAAATATATTTGTCAAGGAAATTGGCCAGTTTTCCTCCTCCACACGAGCAAATAAACATTTTCACATAAAAATTGTCACATAAAAAATTGCTCGTGTAAACTGGCGCTAAATGTTGGATAAGGGAACGACGTTCGCAAACAGCGAAGTAGCAAGTCTATGAAAAAGGGTGAAGCACTGGGAAAGATCTTTCCAAGACAACACAAAGTATAGAAAACAAACTTAAACCGGGGAGATCAAGGCATCGAGAGACGACAAGTTTAACAAGGAAGTGTACCAACGGCGAGAAAACCTTCGCTTTTACGGGATAGCAGAATGAACCCCTCCCATGGGTTTCAGAGAACAAGGGAACATGGCCCATAAAATAATTGGGAACAAGGGAACAAAAGGAAAATAAATCTGGGAACACGGCAACAAAAGCTGTGTTTTTAATATTTTTGGAAACAGGGATCACAAAAATGGATAAAATACTTTCAGAGAGCAAGGGAACACAAGGGAGTTTTTTTGGGAACAAAGGAGCTTGGACCCCTCCCCCTCCCCCGGCCGGGGCTCAAGAATCATCCGACACCTCAGAGGAAAACATCAAAGAGGCGTCAGTTAGAATGAATTGGATATCAGTGAAGCAGATACTTTTGAGTTTCAACGAGTTCACCGCATCGGGAAGCGCGATGATGATTTAAGGGCGTTTCTAAGAAACGACGGTGGTGGTTCGCGTTTTTATTCTGGAAAAAAAAATTTGCAATCTATTGAAAACTGCAAGTAATGTGCTGCTGACTTGTTGGTTGCTGTAGCTGTACAGCGACACTGTGGTGTTCGAACGAGGCGAATATAAGTATGTGACAACGGTACAACACAAGCCTTATACCAGTTTAAGAAAACTGACTAAGAAGGGAATACAGGTAAATTTGGATGCTATGTCATGCTGTCCTTTTCCTCCCCCTTTGTTAGGTGGTTTCCAGATATTATCGGAGGTGCGGTGGCCTAATCGCTAGTGCCCCGGACTCCGGATCGAGTGGCCCGGGTTCGAGCCCTGGCCGGGGTCATTGTGTTGTGTTCTTGGTCAAGACACTTTACTCTCACAGTGCCTCTCTCCACCCAGGTGTATAAATGGGTAGCGGCGAATTTAATGCTGGGGGCAACCATGCGATAGACTAGCATCCCATCCCATCTAGCAAACTACGCCTTAAAGTAGAAGGTTTAAAATATATGTTGTGGTTAAAATTTATTTTAAGTTCCAAATTTTTCAAACCAGTTTGATTTTTATTTCCCTTTGTTTCAGATTACAAAAATGAACATGAGACAATGAAAAGTAGGGGTAGGTAGGTAGGTAGGTAGGTAGGTAGCATACAACTTTGCAACCCGAAGGTTGAATTATGTCATATTTACAAGATCTATAAAGGCGATAAATACTTAATACAATAAAATGCAATAATTCTGAAAAAACTAATAAAACTATTTCGAAATCTATTAGTCTTAAAAACAGGATTGAACTGACGTGACTTCCTGAGGTTGTAACTACTAACATTGCGTGGGGGCAGTAAATATCTGAGCCTACTCTAATTGTTCTCTAAAATGCTATTGAACAGTTTGTCCGACAGGGCTTGCTTTCGACCTGACAGAGTGACTAGACTTGCCTTATCAAGCGCTTCTTCATACGAAAATACAGGAAAATGATGCGTATCGCCCTCTTTTGCACTGCTTCTAACTCATGACAAAGATACGCAGGTAGACTTTCGTTGAATACTGGACAGGCATATTCAGTGGTAGGGCGAATGCAGGTACGATAGAACTGTACTTACTCGTTAGGACCTAGGCCTGAACGCTTAAACTGAGAAAGACAATACAGGCGTTTTCTAGCTTTCTTAACAACTTCAGCGATGTGGTGCAGGTTCCATTTTAGGTCGCTCGAAACGGTCGCATAACGTTAAAAGCTCTGACCAAAGCACTTGACTCGTCAAGTTAAAAAATATGGTAGAACTATCACAAAATATCCATCAGCCAGTGAAAAAATGACCATTTTTGTTTTTAAAAAATCTTTCCAACAGGGTCGGCACCCTGGTCAGCTAACCGATCACTGAGCTAAAGGAGTCTCCTGGGAGCTACGCCATCTAACTAGATTCAAATGTGACAAACATTCCGAATACTGCAAAGAGAAGTTTTGTGGAAGAGGAGAAATTAGTGGAACGAATAGGTCAGTTTCGATATGGGGAATAAATTAAACCAATTATCATTACGTGTAGTCAGTGACGCTAGGTACTCGGAAAAATTCCTTAATAACAACTTTAACATTACATATATTAAACAATTTCGAGGTTGATACGCATTGCTTCAGACTATAATAAACTAGTCGCAAAAAAGAGTTTTTTCTGCGTAACACTCAAAATAATTATCAATAAGTGTTCAATAGTGTTCTCGGAAAAGGCGGAGGAGAAAGCTTTCAAAACATATCTTGCCGTCGCATGAGCTTGTTGAGAAGATGTGGTATTTTGCAATAAGGAGAGTGACATTAAGTGCCTGCTTGTTTTGGATGTTGTCATGCCATCCGTCTACAAATATTAAAATACAGTTTCACAGCCAATAACAAACTGCAACTGTTTTTGTCTTTATGGGCTAAAATCCTGTAATTTATTTTTGCTCCTTTTCTTTTTTTCTGGACATTTATACTCAATCTTAACTGTAAGTTCACTTTTGATATCGTTATCGTAAATGTTTTTGTTTTCGTAAATTGTTTTCTTTTTCCATGTAAATAAATCATGTCTTCTTTGTAAGTGATGTATAATATACTAGTTATGCAACGCTTTCGAGTGGTATACGAGATGATACACTACGTAACAGTACAATAAACAACTAGAAATAAGGTTCTTAATATAAATTGGGCTAGATAAGAATTGGACATACAGTAACGATTTGGGTTTACAATCGAAACATAGTACATAAGTTTATTTATACCATGCCATAGAAAATACAGCCAATCAGAATACAGGAAAGCCGTTGTATATTCGACGGTATTCAACCCGACCTTCCCATAGTGCGCTGCGACTGTATTCTCGACGAAATTTAGTAAGCGTATTTTCTATGGCATGGTATAAAATAGTTACACAACACTTTCTCGTGGTATACTATGGAATATCCCACTTGTCACTTGTATTTTCTTGGCATACACACTCGCCTAAAGGCTCGTGTGTATACCGAGAAAATACAAGTGACTCGTGGGATATTCCATAGTATTTTACACCATGCCATAGAAAATACAGCCAATCAGAATACAGGAAAGCCGTTGTATATTCGACGGTATTCAACCCAACCTTCCCATCGTGCGCTGCGATCTCATTGACGAAATTTAGTAAGCGAATTTTCTATGGCATGGTATAAAATAGTTACACAACACTTTCGAGTGGTATACTATGGAATGCCCCACTTGTCTCTTGTATTTTCTCGGTATACACACGAGCACTGGTATATTGCAATTCCTGCGTTTTGATTGGTTAACAGGCAGTGGTATATGAGCTCATATACCATTGCTCACAAATTTGGTAGCCGATACGCGTGAACGAAAATAGCTGGGGAGCTCAAATATTGCAATTCTTTGGGCGTTTTTAATCAAACAATAATTCCACTCGCGCTTGTTGGATATGAGATCGTTATAGCCAACTCGGCGCTACGCGCCTCGTTGACTATCTACCATCTCATATCCAACGCGCGCTCGTGGAATAATTGTTAAGTGTACCACTCGAAAGCGTTGCATAACTAGTATGTAACTGTTATATGTAAGCTCTCGAAAATGTAATTCGTAACACTGTTAAGTGTCGTATTGTTAGTTAATGTAGCTGCAACTTTGTAACTTTTTTTTCTTTAAATAAATGTTGTTATTTAAAAAAATGGTGTTCTCGGAGTGCTTTAAATGGAGATGTGCCGCTGGGATTCTGAAACCCTGTACGAGACCATGTTCAGCTGATTTTGCAACCCTATACTAGACAAGACACTAAAAATCCCTACCCTGTCCCAGACTTGCTTTTTTAGAACTGTATAGACCTTATGCAAAGATGGTTGTCAATAAATTCTCTTGTTTGGTCAAATTTCTGAAAACGCTGATGGCGACACTTAAAAATATATGGAATAATATGCTACAATTGGAAGTTTCAGTGTTTTTATTTGGTTAAAAGGCTGCAGATTTGTGACTCATTCAAATTTAAGAGATTTGTATGGAAAAAGCCACCCTGGCCTGCCTAGCCTCGTTTTCATGTTTTTGGCCATATAAATGTCTCTGTATTAAACTTCCCATTAGATAAAACTATAGCCTTGAAACTTCATACACTGATTTACTTTGACCCGATCTTTAAGTTTAAATAATTTAATTTTGTCGACAAATGATTCTTTTGGGAGCCGAAAGTTAACAGCAGACATATTTGCATTGGGTCTATCACTATTAGTGTTTTTAATGGAAAACCATCCGTTAACAGCGTTACCGTGATGTTTTTATTCACATTTTGGAAGTTCTCTTTCTCTTCCGAGTTTCTATTCCTATTCTAAACTTAATTCTTCGTACCACTGATCAGTTTCCCGACAAGTGATACCCTATTCTAAACCAAAACTCTTTGATTTCTATACCCTATCCCAGACTAAACTGCTTGAAAACCATACCCTTCACAACGGCACATACCTATATAGTTCATATATGGAAGTGCTCCCTCTCCCCCCCCCCCCCCTGGGTTTGGCTTGAGCTTACCTTAGACATCATGTACACACTGATGAAGGGGTTTCCCAGAAACGTGTTTTATAATTAATCAGTGCCTTCTATTCTGTCCTGGAGGTACTTTGGTAAATCATATTGAAACATCTCGGAATCCCCGCCATATAACTGAACAATTCTATACAATCGCTCCTTGGGGATTTGAGAGTAGTAAAACGGAATTTTTGAGGAAGTGCTCGATGGCTTGACTTCTGGAAACGAAACATTCTTTTTTCTGCTTATGCCAGATATTTCCAAAAGTTGGCGAGCTTCTTCTTCAAGATTTTCAAATTTTCCAATAAAGTCATAGTGTATTCCACAAGGATGGCAAAGGTTGTCATACCCCGCCCAGTGATCATCCCAGTTTCCGTCTACTACGTGGTGTATAAACTCGTCAAATGTCACGTTTCTATCTTCAGGATTACCTCCCGGTCTGTATCGCTCAATAATTTTCCGTCCATGAGTCGCGTGAAAAAAAGAATTCGTTAACCTCTCCACAACGAATTTACTAAGATAAGCGGAAAGAAGCCGTTCGAAAGGCTCTCGAACAAAAACGATCTTAAAATAACTCTTTAGCACTCTCTTAGCTTCTTCCGTGGGGTAGGAATGTAAGAATTTAAAGTTCTTTGCCTCGTGAATCTGTGCAATGGTTTCGCTATTATTAAGGATCTTACTGAAAGGTTTCCATTCGTTTTCTGTAAGCCTAAGCTTCACCATAAAAGATTTCCATTGAGTGCAGGCAATCTTTGGAATGAAACAAAATAGAATTTTTAACTTTTCATCTACTAAGATATGGTTAAGGGATTTGGTGTTCACGGGTTCGTCTATTCTGTTGTTCTTCTTGCAAAAGTCCCTGACCGCTGCTTGTCTTTTCAAGTTCCTACTTTCCAAGTTCACTCTCTGAATAGTATCAAAATTACTACCATTCTGAAAAAAAAAATATTATTATTATTATTATTATTATTACTATTATTAACATTTTTTGCTATTCTTTTTAACGACTGTATCCTAGAACTGTTTATTGTAAATAGTTTTGCGCCATAGATAATAATAATTATTATACATTGTAGTCACTAGCTGTCTTCTCATTGGCTAAGAGCCTACAGCTAATTCTGGGAATCCGCGCAACCTACAGATTAGTGAATAATCTGCTAGCAGATTATGCATGATTTCCAAGAGCAATGTGTCAGGCATCTGGCGGCGAAGGAAATTCACAGTTCGTCAAAACACAAAATGGCTAGCAAAAATTGGGAAGGAACTATTCCACGAAATACTTTGAGGAAAAAGCATTCAGAATTAAGCAGGACGACAAGCCGGAATTAGCACAAGTTTTGAAACAGGTTGAAATCGTTTGTCATTATTTTCTTTACCAGAAAAACAATGTATAATAAAACAATTATTAGATTCGGTTTTTGTGATATCCGGAATAATCAAGGTCTCGGTAAGTGTTATCAGCCTCAGCCTTCGGCTTCGGCAGATAACGATTACCTCGACCTTGATTATTCCGGAAATCACAAAAACCTCATCCAATAACTGTTTATAATCATTATGTAATAACTTGTGTACATAGATGCTTAGAGCATGTAAAAGCTTTCAGAGTGTTATTATGTAGGTAGGCTATTGACATTTTACTGAAATTATCTCATGGGAAAAACTTAAGAAAAAACAAAACTTTGTATATTTTCTTTTTAACCAGATACACCTTAGATTCAAGTTTGTATGAAAAGTACTCAATAAAGTTATATTATTATAAAAATAAAAATAAAAAATTATTATTATTATTATTATTATTATTATTATTATTTTTATTATTATTATTATTATTATTATTGTTATTATTATTATTATTATTATTATTATTATTATTATTATTATTGTATTTTTCCGGGTGTAAAATTTATTTTATCCAGGGGGGGGGGGGGGGGAGAAGAAACTTCCTTTGTTACACGGCTCAAAAAGTGGTCATAGCGGTGCCGGGCAACCGAGTGTGCGCAGTAGCTATCGGATGGTTGCTAAGGGCGTAGTGAATAGCTTGACAAAGTTCATTGTTTAGTTGGCATGTTTTGGTCTTGATCGTGCATAAAACACAATAGCTATTTGCATTTTGTTTGTTCCTTTGAAGTTTGCCGGACATCAAAACAACAAACAGTGATAACGGTGACCAGTCTGGCAAAAGAAGGGCTTGCGAATTGTACCAATTAAAAATAACTCGAATGATTCTGAAATGATTTACCATTTTTCGGTTATTAAATGTCAACCGTGACAAATTTTTCGCTTGGTATTCCACGCCGCCAAAACATTCTCAGTGACGTGAAACATCAGGTGAGAAATCAGCGGCTATGTCTTCAAAGAAAAGTGCCGACTTTCTTCCCTCCCCCCCCCCCCCCCCTTGATTTTATCTTAATCTAAGAAATCTTCAAAACAATAATTTACAAAGATACGCAATGAAACAACAAGGTGGCAGTAATGGCTGTGTTCATCAAGGAAGACGAATCATCCGTCTTATGGGCTGGCAAAATCAGGAAATATGTCTCCCCAATGTTTCCCAGTTTTGCCATTTCCAGTGTCAATTTTGTCTCCAAGAAGCAAAATATGCTTCTGCTACACGGCAGAAACATTCCCTGTTTCCGCGCGGCATGGAATCATGTTTCTCGATGTTTCCCGGTTTTGCCACGATGGAAACATTTGTTACTTAGCAACCAACGCTCGAAATTTCCCAGGGTTTCCCGCCAAAGAGAAGACAATATGGCGGCCTCCATATGGCGGCCTCAAATGTACCCATGTTTTTCGATGTTTCCCGATTTTGCCACGAGGGCAACATTTGCAACCAACGCCCTCTCTTTCTCAGGGTCCCTCTGAAGAGAAGACAATATGGCGGCCTCAAATGTAAGAATTGTCGGAGGGAAAAACTCGAGCGAAACTTCTGATCCAGAACCGATTTCTCATCCAGAGTCATAAGCCGCGGACCAAGGACCCCTATGCGAAAATTGTTGATAATTTTCAAAAGCCGATAAAACGAAAATTTCAAACTCTGCATCATATTTGTTCGCAACGGCTCAAGTAAGTTTATCAGTAAACTTCACATTTCCCCGTTGCGTTTTCTCTATGCACTAGCTTAGTAAACACGATCATGTAATTCACGGAGTCGCAAAAGTATCAACTTAAAGAAAGACAGATTGACCTGTCTGTCAACAAACGTGAATTTTGCACCTTCAACAACAGTAAAAAAGCTGAAACTTTGTCATATAAAAGAAAGACTAATCAATAAATCATCGGAAATATTCGTTTTTGTACTATGTTATTTAACAAGGAAATATTACATTATTACCCCCCACAACTTTGAGGTAGATCCAAACTATTACACGCCAGGGTCACTCCTCGTTCCCAGAGCCGCCTGTCCCTTGGGACGAGGGAGCCTGAGGCATGAGAAACAAGTGGCAATGGCACACATGATTTAATTGGCTAGATTCTTAGCCAATCAAGTCAACCGTTTTAAATCCGTTATAACAAAGGGATTTTTAAAACGGTTGACTTGATTGGCTAGATTTTAAATTTTCTTTGTTAAAAATTTAGCCAATCAAATCATATGTCCCCAGAGTTCCTCGTGCCCCAGGCTCCGCCGGCTAATTAAGAGGGATAGGCGGCTCTGGGGACGAGAATGTAGTGATTGCTAAGCTTTTTTAGGGTCCAGTCTTTCTCACAAGAGCTTTATATCGATTTATTTGTGAACGAACGAGATTTATGCGTCTCGTATTTACCTCATCGCACTTAATTCGAGACGCCGGCATTATTCGTCTTCATAGTTAAATACAGCCAATGTAAGACACAGGAACAAGGAATTAAGGTTACAGTTTTTGGAGAGTCGGATGGACGACGGGAAAAAACCGGTGTGAAAAATTTTGGCTATGTTTGCAAGATGCACTATGAAGCTGTGCTTAAACAGCCTATTTTAAAAAGAAATTTAATTTCATAATTTCAAAAATAATATCATTGTCACCTCTCTAACAGTATTAATCTATATAAAACGGGCGGTATGCATGGAGAAAATCATCATCTACGGAACTTTTCTTGAAACAAAGCTTAAGTTAACGAAAATGTGGGGCAATTGTTAACAAAATTGTTTGGTTTTATGTTTAGAGCACAGGACTGAACGTACATACGTCAATAAAAAATTTAAAATAATCTGAGAAATTGAAATATTCCTTCCGGCACCAAATAACAACAAAACTCAACAAACCTGAGTCTTTCTTTCTCTGGTTAAATTCCATCCTGGGTTCCATCTCGTAATATCATCATGATCAATGTTTGTGGTCTCTGGAAAGAGTGAACTCCGTGTGAGCACAAATTTTGAGGGTGGTAAAGGGGGTCGGGGTGGGGGGTGGGCAGGGGTTTTAGTTCACCTAGCCTTAACAAGAAGGAACCCTTTTAGAAAATCATTAGGAAAACTAAGGATAAGCTTTCACAAACTTAGAATCGAAACAGGATGCTACGACAAATACTTTTGCAATTACAACAAAATTGAAGATGAAACTCACTTTTTGTTAGATTGCCCAACCTATTCTCATATACGAGACACATTCTTCTCTAAAATAGAACCTAAAATCCCATTACTACGATTACTAGCACATGAAACCTTATTATTATATAAACACCAATGAAACACCAGGAAATCTTTCGCGCGAAAAAATCATACCTTCACACGTGAGAATAACATGTTATCTTCACATGAATATATTTCGAAACGTTTTCTGACAAGTTTGTCTGTTTCAATGCTGAATGAGCCAAAGTTAATCGATATTAACACAAAACATCTTCGGATCTTCCTCGGCAATCTTCGGCAATCTTGGGGAAATTTTCGGAAAAGTTCGGTTAATGTTCGGAAACATTCGTGCGACCTTCGGACAACATTTTGAAAATCTTCGAAAATCTTCAGAAAATGGTCGGAAATCTTCGGAAAATCGTCAAAAACCTCTTAATTAGTAGGTTTATATAATAAACAGAATAATACATGGTTGCTTGGATATATGAAATTTAGCTTGGAGTGTTCGAGTGAGATATCGATTTGAACACTCGAAGATAATTTCATATCTCCAAGCAACCATGTATTATCCTCTATTTATCACATCTTGTGAATTCCACTGACTACTTTGTAAGCATTCAGCTAATTTCATGTATCTCGGCATGCTTATATCTCGTTACAATGATCACCACCTCGAATAGTTAAAATGAACAATTATTGTAATTCTTATATTGTATTCTATGTTTTTTTTTTTCTGTTTTACTAGTTATCTTAGTTAATTAAATAATAAGTAATTACATTTAAAGAAGCTTTTGCAATACTACTGTATTCTTATGTAGTCATGCAAATAAAGCTTGTTGTTGTGGATCACGTTTCACGAAAATAGAATGGACGCAGAAAAAATAGCCATTATCCAAAACCAAGATAAAAAGGTATTAAATTACCTATCGGGGCCCAGAATGATGATCAGGCACGGTCAAACACTGGTTACACAATTTACCACACGTAGTCTTGTTCTAAAACGCTTACTGGATAATTTTTTTGGAAAGAAGAAAGAATCACATTTTACAGTCACATTCGCAGTTCTCATGAAAAAAATTTCGATTCACGGTTCAAGGCTATGTAACCAAATCACGCGTTTCACGAGAAAAAACAATGGCCACTTCACAATTTACGGGAAAAAGTACTTGCATTTCACGGATCACGAAAAAATCCTTATTTTTAGGATAGCCATAAGAATACGGCATAAATAAGTTGTCCAGTTCTGGCGGTGTTAAGTCATTGGTAATTATTTTTCGGAAGGTCATTATTTTAGAAGATTTGTTTTGAAGGAAGGTCTTGTAATCCAAAGCTGTTTTCTTCGGTTGCTATTTGGCGAATACCTGGACGTCTGCATAACGTTTTCTCTCTCTGGTATCAGGTTTTCCCGAAGCTTTAAACCATAGAAAGTCAAATTCCAGAGAATAATTTTGTTCTTCTTTATTTGTCAAGATACACCTAATATAATTACAGTAAGTTAGGTGTGATATAAAAAAGAAAAATGAAAAAGAGTCAAAAAGGAATTAAGACTGAATCCATCAAAAATCGAGTAATATTAATTATAGTTGGACAAAAATCTAGTACCAGAATAATTTAAATCCTATATAGCTATTGCGTTATTTTCTACCCTTTTTAAAAGCTAAAGATGTAAGTCAATATCCGTGATAACACCAACAACAATTCCTTATCAGAGCCTGAGAAAATGAATTTCAAAGTTCACAAGAACAATGTAAACTATAGGTAAAATTTCACGTGTAGCTTTTTTTAAAATCTTCTTTTAAGCGATTCAGTGGAACTTCGCAATTTGTTTTCGATGTTTGGTGTTGTTAGAAATGATTTATTTTGATAAGATATTTGAAACAGTAACACAGAAGTTTGCAATAAGATGTAACTAATTTTGGTACATAATTTTGACCAATTAATACTCGAAGACCTGGCGGATTCCGTCTAATTAATACTAGCTGGAACTTTTAAACAATATGCTGAAAATAGTTCACTAAAAGACTCTTTGTTTGTCGAACGTTTGGTCCTGTTTCGAGATTCGCAACATTCACAGACAGACGCCTTAACAATACTTTTTGTAATGGTTTGCTATGAAATAAGGCCAAATGTTCCACGACAAGTTCATATTCATAGCTTATTTCACGGCTCTTAGTGAAGTGTGGGCGACTACTTTCTAAGAAACACGGAATTTATTTTATTTATTTATTTATTCATTCATTCATTCATTCATTTATTTATTTATTTATTTATTTATTTATTTATTTATTTATTTTTATTTATTTATTTATACAGGAACATCTGGTTTAGCATACAATTAAACAGAGTTCTAATAAAAGAAAATCACACAAATTTCACTACTACAACACTACATTAATATATGATAAATGAACACTAAAGATCATGTTATGACTTCACTGGCAATTAGAGAATTGCCTAGCGAGTAACTTAAACTTGTTGAAGCCAGATACTGATCTTGTCTCAAAAGGTAGCGAGTTATAAGCATGCGCACTATTGATCCTAAAGCTGCCCTGGTATTTGGTAGTTTTGGCTAAGGGTGGTCGCAACAAGTCTCGTTGTTTGGTTTGATAGGCGTGGATTTGGTGGGCATGTTTAAATTCACTTAGTAGGCAGATTGGTGCCAGTACGTTGATGCATTTAAAAACATGTACAGATTTAATTCCTCGTGATTAAACTCGGATTAAACAAATCGGACTCCCGCGATTTTGTTAATCACTCGCTTGATTAAAGACTGAATTGGACTCTACTCAGTCCTATTACTTTTATTTACCGCTCCAATTCGGCAAGATTTCATTGCACGAAATTATAGCTTTTACATCGTTAGTTTTTGACTGAACTTCGAAGCATTCGCTCTTCACTCGAAACCGAAAGCGAAGCTCAAGTTTAGTTTTTGATTGACAGCGGTTGTCTCATTAGCCAATCAAATCATTTGAAACATTCTAACAAGCGTTGTGATTGGTTGAAATTAGCGTGCTTTATGAGAGTATAAAGTATGCTTGCTGACGACACTTTTGAATCGCTTTGGCAAAAAGAACCTTGAAGTAAAAGGAAATCCGTCGGGAAAATGATAAATTCTTTATCATAAAACAAATAAAGGAGCCTCGACTGTGCTCTGCTCTGTTCTGTTGTAAACACTTAGGAAGCGGCGATAGTATTCAAGAAGTAGGGAGAAACACTCGCTTAACGGCTCGTGTTTTCCCCTACACTTCTTTCGTGCTATCGCCGTTTCCTGCGTGCTTTACAATATAACAGAACACAGTCGAGGCTTCTTTATTTGTTAACTAAGCCGTTTTTAACCGGTGCAAAATCCTTTCTTCCATCGTAATTGAGATGCCTCGCGATCTCACAGCACAACAAGAGTGACGTCACAATTGGTGTTTTTTCAACCTCGCTGGGAACGACTGGGGACAAGGTTGGTGTTTACTACAAATACCGACAATTTTCACGAGCGTTCTACGCTTATACAGGCCAAAAATAAGCATTTTTCAACTTAAATTATCTCTGCGATGCAAAGTCCAATTACCTTGAAACTTTGGAATGTGTTTATTTGGTTCTTAATTAGCACTTTGGTTTAAAATGAAAAAAAAAATCGAAATTTTGGTTCATTTGACCTTTAAGATTAAAGGGTAGGCTGTTCCAGAGAGCTGCACCGCTATAGCTTAAACTATATTTTTCAACTAGTTAGTTCGTAGAAGAGGGACAGCCAGTTTGTTTACAGAGTGCCTTAAAGAATAGCTCGTTCCATTGCGGTGATTATTTAGATGATAAATATTCATGAACAAATCTCGATAATTTCAAAAGATACATTCTCTTCCTTTCGAAATACAAAAAATAAACGTCTCATACTTCGTGGTAACACTTGAAAATGCTAAGCAATATAATTAAGCACCTTGTTTTAGCTTCCTATTGGTTTGATCACTGAATCGAACAACTCCTCGGGTGATTCGTCTGTCTCGATCGACTGGTTCCTTTGAAGGACTACGATGTATAACAATACTTTAAATTAAAGCAGTCGACTTTTCAGAAAACACGCAAATGGAATGATGTACTAGTTTAATGATACCAAATTTTGGGTTTGTTCTAATTTTTGCAATTTAAAATGGATCATTTATTTATTTATTAGCTGTCAAATGTTCGCAGCTAAGTTGCGTGATCCAAACTCGCTTTAAGATAACGATGAAGCGTAACATTTATTCACTGCATAATTAAAATCCATCTGTGCTCAAGATTTGAGTAGTCTATCTACTGATGTTATATATATTAATGCTTGTTTTCTCCTGACTTTGGTTTAGTCAGCACTCAAGGGATAAGACGTTAAATTTTGGAAAGCCAATTTGTGTCCGAAGTGTGATCTCAGTTGACTAAACGAGCCAACTCTAAACTCTTGTTTGTTTTATTTCGACCGGGCCCCCCTCGGCGAAAATTCGAGTCTCCGAGACCTCATGGCAAAAAGTTTTAGACTCCGAGAAAAATAAACTCACAAACACACAAAAACGAGACTCATCTCAAAGGCTTCTGAGTTTTCGAGATCAGATCAAACGTTTCGGAGACCCACAATTCTACAGGTAGCGTTTGTCACCCGTTTCTTTGTTTTTGGTTTCGAATGCCCCAAACAGAGCGGTTGAATCACACGACTCAATATACAATGGGAGTCTCCAGAAAGCTCGCATTTGATAGGTAGTAGCCATGCATTCAAAATTGCAAAATTACTTAGCCCTTGAAACGAACCCAAAATTTGATACATCTTTCTTTTTGGCATGTTCCTCACTGGGGACTGAATAGGCAGTAATTTTGACTCACGTATTTAAATGTTAGTAAAACGTGCAGAAATTGTTTCGGCTGGTATATAGTACGAATTTGCGATCTAATTTGATATTTCAGCCACAAACTAATCGGACTCAAATTAGCAACCATAAGCCCAGGCTGTAGTTTGAAGACTGTTCTTTCGACGACCGCGAGTGCTGACGAAAGCGAATTGAAGATGAGCTTTTTGTCGGCGAAATTATAGAGGCACTACACCAGATTGTTTGGTCTTGGAGCCTTATGCCATGTGTAAATGAATACATAGAAGTCTCGGGAAAATAATTCATTCTCCGTCTTGGGTTTTCAAACAAGGGATTGGGCGTCTCGGTCTCGGATTTTATCATTCGCCACCCATTAAATTAACAAATGTCTACTCTCCATCAGCCAAGGCGAAAGCCCAAAGTTTGCAGTTTATGGTTATATTTTCCGTATTCTTCAAGCGCAAAAAAAACGCCCGAGGGGTGAATCGAAACGTCGTTGTCTTGAACGGTTCAGTCCACGAACTTCACACTTACGCGGAGTTTTAAAGCGCCGGATTGAGGCCGATTAAAGCGAATATTGGGCTTTCTTTCGTGTCGCTGTCGTGTGTATCGACAGGGCCGTAGCCAGAACAAAATAATGACTGAGACAATGTCCATGGTTAAATTCGCTTTCTAGGTATTTACTTTCCTCCTTCAAATAAGATAAAAACAACAAAAACGAAAAAATGACTGAGGCAAGTGCCTCAGTTTGCGTCAAAGCGGCTACGGCCCTGATCGAGAAAAGTTTGTGTTCAACCTCGCAGTATTTATGGTCAGAACTAACTAAGAAAAAAACAGTTAAAATGCGGCTTAAACTTGCATCAGTAGCCATGCATGTATAACAGTATTTTCTCACCTTGTTTGGAATATATCCACGAGTTTTTCCATACAATACACAGAACAATATAGAACGTCACAATAAAGGCAGATGTGAAGAAAGCAAACAGGAGGCTATTTCGCCGGTGCATTGGAGCTTTTGAAATAATCTGTTGCGTTGTGAAGATGCTTACAGCTCGCAGTTACGCTTGATTCTGGTCGAATTCCAAACTGCGCATGAACGTCACTGCGCATGAATGAATGAATGATTGAATTAATGAATCTAGCCGAGGGTTAAAACCCTATTGTTTTGTTATTTGTTGTACAGTTCGATAGATACTTAACCAAATATTTCGTACTGATAAGGGTAGAAAACGTGTATTATGGCGAACGCGAGCCTTATTTGAACTGCTGCGAGAAAGCTCAGGATTCGAAGAAGATGCAGTCCAACGAAGTGGAAATCGAGTTAATACATCGTCGTGAGTGTGATTTTTACGTAAACTGGGAAGGCAAGCAAGAAAGCAAATGTTTGTCTCGTCAGTTTAGACCTTTTGTAACAAGCGAATTCACCGTATGGTAGCGCGGCAATTCTATTACTTACTACCGAAACAGCCCCGGTCGGGGGGAGGGGGGGGGGCACTCCCATATATGAGCTATATAGGTATGTGCCGCTGTGAAGGGTATGGGGTTCAAGCAGTTTAGTCTGGGATAGGGTTATAGAAATCAGAGAGTTTTGGTCTAGAATATGGATAGGCTATTCGTCTGCGGCGCAGGCTACCCCCTTCCGCCCCCAGGCGAAACAGGTAGAGCGCGAATTCAAAGATGCGCGTGACAGGTGGCGCGGTGGTTCGGCGCCAAACATCAGCGGTATAGAGTCCTGAAGTGTAACGTCACGTTGCCATGACGCTCAAAAATTCAGTTCTAAACAATCACCAATTAATCGAACAAAGCGAAGACGCCTTCCCTCTGTTAGCTTGTATTTCGTGACACAAATCGCCCCGATCGCACAAAAGAACGCAACGGTTCAATAGCATAGCTCAAAGATTTCTCTCTGAGTCACGGAAGGTGAACGCACGTCATCATATTTATGAACGTTTCACCCGCCGAGTTGAACAGTGGCTGGAAGTGGCGTTTTCTGTCAACAGCAATAAGACAGCAATAGGTGAACGAAAATCAATCGAAGAAATCTTTCGAAGCAGTGTTAACGACTCTTGCATTTCAACGTATAAATTATACACACGAAGAAAAAAAGCATGTTCTAATTCGGTATTAAACGTTTCGTGATTTGTTGTCAAAATTCAAATTAAGATTGAAGGAATTTATTTATTTAGTTTAGATTGAAGGAATTTATTTATTTAGTTATTTAGGTAAAGCCAAAGAGAGCACCGTTTGGATGTCATATGGAAGAGAGTTGAGCTGCCGGTGCCTGAACATTTTACGAAACCAGGCCACAACCTGAACGACATGATGGTCGCAGTGATAAGATCAAACCTGGCTGACCAAGCAAAGAGAAGGCGTGTAGAAATGCGACTCATCTTCAATTACAAGACCCTGGCACCGAGCGGGCTAAACCAAGACTTTGCTTTACCTAAATAACTCGTATGCGAGTTTTGCCCGCGCGCGCTTCCATCGCACGCGCGAGTTCCAAAATTATGTGAATTTGAATTTCCATCGTTTTTTTCACATACGTGAGCAACGACATTTTCACTTTACTACTGATGAAGGCAGCATTGACAAAACGTTTAGTTTTTACATTGAAATTTCCAGCGTTAAACATTACAGTATCCAATGTGTCCCACCAATGCGGCCCGGGTTCGATTCCCGGACCCGGCGTCATATGTGGGTTGAGTTTGTTGTTGGTTCTCATCCTCTCTCCGAGGGTTTTTCTCCGGGTTCTCCGGTTTTCCTCCGTCCGCAAAATTCAACACTGCTAAATTCCAATTCGATCGGGAACAGTGGACGAAGAGCCACCTTGTGGAAGTGCCACTGCAAATTCCCATTTATTTATTTATATATTTTATTTTATTTTATTTTATAACAACGTTGCCGCGATGAATTTATTTACGTTTAAGAAAGCCTCTTTCTCTTCCGAGTTTCTATTCCTATTTCGGTCTTAATTCGTGATACCACTGATCCGTTTACTTGCAAATGATACCCTATCCCTAGTCTAGACCAAAACTCTCTGATTTCTATAACCCTATCCCAGACTAAACTGCCTGAAAGCCATACCCTTCACAGCTGCACATACCTATACAGCTCATATATGGGAGTGCCTCCTCCCCCGACCGGGGCTGTTTCGGTAGTAAGTACTAGAATTGCCGCGCTACCATACGGTGAATTTGCTTGTTACAAAAGGTCTAACCTGACGAGACAAACATTTGCTTTCTTCCTTGCCTTCCCAGTTTACGTAAAAATCACACTCACGACGATGTATTAACTCGATTTCCTCTTCGTTGGACTCCATCTTCTTCGGTTCATGAGCTTTCTCGCAGCAGTTCAAATAAGGCTCGCATTCGCCATAATACACGTTTTCTACTCTTATCAGTACGAAATATTTGGTTAAGTATCTATCGAACTGTACAACAAATAACAAAACAATAGGGTTTTAACCCTCGGCTAGATTCATTAATTCAATCATTCATTCATTCATGCGCAGTGACGTTCATGCGCAGTTTGGAATTCGACCAGAATCAAGCGTAACTGCGAGCTGTAAGCATCTTCACAACGCAACAGATTATTTCAAAAGCTCCAATGCACCGGCGAAATAGCCTCCTGTTTGCTTTCTTCACATCTGCCTTTATTGTGACGTTCTATATTGTTCTGTGTATTGTATGGAAAAACTCGTGGATATATTCCAAACAAGGTGAGAAAATACTGTTATACATGCATGGCTACTGATGCAAGTTTAAGCCGCATTTTAACTGTTTTTTTCTTAGTTAGTTCTGACCATAAATACTGCGAGGTTGAACACAAACTTTTCTCGATCAGGGCCGTAGCCGCTTTGACGCAAACTGAGGCACTTGCCTCAGTCATTTTTTCGTTTTTGTTGTTTTTATCTTATTTGAAGGAGGAAAGTAAATACCTAGAAAGCGAATTTAACCATGGACATTGTCTCAGTCATTATTTTGTTCTGGCTACGGCCCTGTCGATACACACGACAGCGACACGAAAGAAAGCCCAATATTCGCTTTAATCGGCCTCAATCCGGCGCTTTAAAACTCCGCGTAAGTGTGAAGTTCGTGGACTGAACCGTTCAAGACAACGACGTTTCGATTCACCCCTCGGGCGTTTTTTTTGCGCTTGAAGAATACGGAAAATATAACCATAAACTGCAAACTTTGGGCTTTCGCCTTGGCTGATGGAGAGTAGACATTTGTTAATTTAATGGGTGGCGAATGATAAAATCCGAGACCGAGACGCCCAATCCCTTGTTTGAAAACCCAAGACGGAGAATGAATTATTTTCCCGAGACTTCTATGTATTCATTTACACATGGCATAAGGCTCCAAGACCAAACAATCTGGTGTAGTGCCTCTATAATTTCGCCGACAAAAAGCTCATCTTCAATTCGCTTTCGTCAGCACTCGCAGTCGTCGAAAGAACAGTCTTCCTACTACAGCCTGGGCTTATGGTTGCTAATTTGAGTCCGATTAGTTTGTGGCTGAAATATCAAATTAGATCGCAAATTCGTACTATATACCAGCCGGAACAATTTCTGCACGTTTTACTAACATTTAAATACGTGAGTCAAAATTACTGCCTATTCAGTCCCCAGTGAGGAACATGCCAAAAAGAAAGATGTATCAAATTTTGGGTTCGTTTCAAGGACTAAGTAATTTTGCAATTTTGAATTCATGGCTACTAGCTATCAAATACGAGCTTTCTGGAGACTCCCATTGTATATTGAGTCGTGTGATTCAACCGCTCGGTTTGGGGCATTTAAAATTAAAAACGAAGAAACGGGTGACAAACGCTACCTGCAGAATTGTGGGTCTCCGAAACGTTTGATCTGATCTCGAAAACTCAGAAGCCTTTGAGATGAGTCTCGTTTTTGTGTGTTTGTGGGTTTGTTTTTCTCGGAGTCTGATACTTTTTGCCATGAGGTCTCGGAGACTCGAATTTTCGCCGAGGGGGGCCCGGTGGAAATAAAACAAACAAGAGTTTAGAGTCGGCTCGTTTAGTCAACTGAGATCACACTTCGGACACGAATTGGTTTTCCAAAATTTAACGTCTTATCCCTTGAGTGCTGACTAAACCAGAGTCAGGAAAACAATCATTAATATATATATATATAACATCAGTAGATAGACTACTCAAATCTTGAGCACAGATGGATTTTAATTATGCAGTGAATAAATGTTACGCTTCATCGTTATCTTAAAGCGAGTTTGGATCACGCAACTTAGCTGCGAACATTTGACAGCTAATAAATAAATAAATGATCCATTTTAAATTGCAAAAATTATAACAAACCCAAAATTAGGTATCATTAAACTAGTACATCATTCAATTTGCGTGTTTTCTGAAAAGTCGACTGCTTTAATTTAAAGTATTGTTATACATCGTAGTCCTTCAAAGGAACCAGTCGATCGAGACAGACGAATCGCCCGAGGAGTTGTTCGATTCAGTGATCAAACCAATAGGAAGCTAAAACAAGGTGCTTAATTCTATTGCTTAGCATTTTCAAGTGTTACCACGAAGTATGAGACGTTTATTTTTTGTATTTCGAAAGGAAGAGAATGTATCTTTTGAAATTATCGAGATTTGTTCATGAATATTTGTTATCTATAATCACCGCAGTGGAACGAGCTATTCTTTAAGGCACTCTGTTAACAAACTAGCTGACCCTCTTCTACGAACAAACTAGTTGAAAAATATAGTTTAAGCTATAGCTGTGCAGCTCTCTGGAACAGCCTACCCTGTATTCTTAAAGGTCAAATGAACCAAAAGTTCGATTTTTTTTTATTTTAAACCTAATAATACACATGAAAAAATTTCTCAAATCTGATTGGCTTATGGTGGATTTCCACTGACGCGTAATTTTTTACGTGCGTAAAAAATTAGAGACAATGTATGAACGGCTTGCGTACACGTTTACGCAGGCCATTCATACATTGTCTCTAATTTTTTTCGCGCACGTAAAAATTTCGCTCGTGGAAATCCACCATTAGAGAAATGCAGTTTTTAGTAAATTCGATGCAGAAATGAGTAAATACAGTGCAGAAAAAAAGGAAATTCGGTGCAAAAAAAAGAGCATTCTGATTGGTTAATAAACAAAGGCACCTACAGCGGGCCAATCAAACGCTTCCAAGCGATCTGAATGGCGCGAAGTTTGGATCTGCGAGTGAAAAAAAATGGCTGGCGTTTTGAGCACAGTAGAGGACCAGAAGACAGCTCTAAATACCATAGCACTGAAAAGCACTGGTTTTTGGTTCTCGTTTTGGTATAACTGGTTTCTTAAGAAGGAAATTGCCGACGAAATCGAAACTACAAGCCGACCAAGCTTCACGCTTTGCTTGAGCGAGTTTATTTACGCCGAATTCGCCGAATTCAAAAACAAACACATTGGCGAAGACTATGGACCAGACAGCTGAGACAGCCTCAAAGTAATGACCACATCGCTTGAAAGACACTGTACTTAGAGAACAGAACTTATAGGCTTTCTGTTGTACGGGACAGAGAATTGTTTCGTCCAAGAAAGTGTTGAAATGAAAAGCGAAACAGCTTCACTTGGCCGGCCGTCGAGTCGAAAGCGCCCAAGCAAGCTTGACAAGTAAAAGCAGAAGAAATTATCTGGAAGAGGTAAAACCCAGAATCTTTAGTAGAGAGAAAACAGGGATACTGCATCATGCGGTGGTGGTGGTAATGACATCACAATACCCCAGGTGACGTCACAGTTCCCCCCAGGGGTGACATCATCATCACCATCTAAAAATACATCCCACAATCGTCGCTTTTTGCGGTGGAATTCATCAAAATGATGACATCACCATCTAAAAATAGTATATTCCTCACGATCATTGGTTTTTGGGGTGGAATCTCATCACAGTTCTAAAAATAGAAAAATATGATGTAATGGATTTATTTTTAACCACAGCAATCGGTGGATTTTTTTTTATAAAAGAGGCTAAATTTTAAATTGTTGCACTTTGAACAAGTAGCTGAAAGAGACATTTCTTTCTTGAAATCATGCATAACTCACATCATTTGTTGGCGGATGAAATGGAGGTTGAGGCACAGATTAAACGAAATTAAGATCGCTGACTTGATAATGAAGGAGTTTGCGTGGTGCATGAATGGTTTGGTAAATGAAAGGGGGCGTTAGACCGTTGGGGCGTAATCTAAAAATAGAAAAATGACATAGGGCTGTTGGGGCGTAATCTAGCGTAATATCATGCAATGATAGCCTATCCCAATCTGGTTTATTAATAGTAGACAGGAATATTTTGCGAATAACCTTTCCGAAGATCATTGATGTCATAGTTTAATTTTCTACTCCATGGCGGTAGCGGTTTTCAGCATTTCACAGTACAGGCATGAATACCTATATATTATTCGGTCAAAGCATTAAGTTCTGTAATTATGCTTGTTTCTACTGCAGACACAATTGTTTTTTAAACAATGGTTAAGACTCGATGTGCTCTAGTGAACTCATTATAAACAAAGCATGACCACTCGAACTAATTGTTCACAAAAGAAAAAATATAATAAGCGACTTCAGAGTGACTTCAGACGTAAACACGACGATTTTAGCGAGTTTTAAGCGCCAAAGCGAATTGATGTGAACGTAACAATAATCAAAGCACCTTTTATTCATCAAATACACAACTTTACAAGAAAAAAGACAGCAGTTTCATATAGAGAAAAACACATGTTTAACAGTTCCCAGCTTTATTTATTTTTTTCTCGGTGGCTCTAGTTTCTTCAAGAAATGATTTCACACTTGGTTCGTCTTACGTATGTAAATCCACCTTGTTCTACCATTAGAATAATGTCTTATTTTGACGGGCCAGTAATTGTGATCCATACATGACTGTAGGAATATAGCGATTGTAAGGATTTCGTGCACTTGTATACATTTCGGCAAGGCCAAACCCCTCTGGAAGAGTTTTGAGATAGGGCGCATCTTGCATAAAAATTTCGCACAGCAGGCCAGGTGGTTTCGGACCAAACCAGATCAAACGGTTTCGGCTTCGAAGGTTGAACTGGACATTCTGTGGTTACACATGAGGCGACTGCCTTGGTATTCTTTACAGGGTTAATCGTTCCTACTGTTTCCTCTGGTTTCAAGGATTTGTTGATACTCGGGTAAACTCGACAAGAGCCAAAGATATCGCTCAACACCTGTTTGTTCCCTGCCGTGTCAGGTTTATTATCGACAAAGATGTATCCGTATGGTCTTTCCGTTTCCTGATAATAAACTGTCATGAATCGCTGGCGATTCTTATCAAACATACGTTCAGCAACAATGCCTATTTGTTTCCGATCGCTAGGACTTCGGAAAAGAGCCAAGTACTGCGCGTTCCGACTGATATCTGTGGTGAATTTTCCCTTCGGGAACATATTCTGAAGTAGTAGTATCACACTCGCGTTTCGATGTCGACCTTGAGTAAACAGCCGGGAACGATTGGGCTCTCGATTGCCTCTGCCATTAAATCATCAAAGATGATAACGTTGTTGCATTTTGGGTCAACTTCTCGTAGATTGTCTTGAAAGTTGGGAAGCCCACGATAAAAGTGAATATCCCTTCCAATCGCGGATTTCATAGCCTGGTATCTTTCTTGCCACTGGCTATAGTACCATAAAATGCGCCGCGGTTTCTTTGTCTCGTAGAGAATACAATTCTTTGTTAGAATCTGTTCTACGAAAACTGTTTTCCCTGATTGACTTGGTCCAACCACAAGGAGTGAAAATTTATGGCGAAACATAAAATTTGGATAAGCTTCGGTTTCCAAGGCATCACCAGAGGTGAATTTAGGTCTCTTGACAGTGGCTGTTGGAGTTTCTTTCACCAGAATCGGTCGTTTCAATGGTGCATTTGTTGGCCTTTTATCGATGTGTAATTCTCGAGGTAGACTGCCTTGCATTACTGCAGCTGCTTTGTTAGAACCCGAAAATTTTGCCACGCTCAGCCACGATTTTCTTTCATGAGCTTGTAACTGATGTACTTGGCGCAAATGATCACCCAAATAAAGTAAGTCTGGCTTCCCACAAACAGGACAATCCCTCTTAAACTTGTAAGGCATCTTAACTCTATGAAAACGTATGATAAAGTGAAAGCACCGAATTGGCTGCTTTTCTAATATAGTCTATGAGGCCGATGTGGGGCCGATGTGATGCCGATGTGAGGCCGATGTGGGGCCGATGTGGGGTCGATGTGGGGCCGATGAGAGGCCGATGTGGGGCCGATGTGAGGCCGATGTGAGGCCGATGTGAGGCCGATGTGAGGCCGATGTGGGGCCGATGTGAGGCCGATGTAAGGCCGATGTAAGGTGTATATTAAGTTTCTTAGTTTCGGCGCTTGTACTTGGTAACCTCGCCTCCACCAATAGGCTATAAAAGAAGCACAGCACTGATGGAAATATCAGTCCGTTCTTAGAGCTCGTGAAGTTCGAATCACAATGTCCAGCAATTACAATCATTTCTTCCAACAAGATTATGGAGATTTTGAAGAGAGTGACGATATCGAAAGCTCACAAGAAAGCGAAAGTTCTCAATCTAGTGAAGAAATAAATTCTTCCCAAGAACAAGAGGAGCATATAGATCCCTGGTCTCGCATACAAGATGAGGCTTGAGACCGCCACGAAGCCCAGCTCGAAGCTCTAATAAATCAGTATGAGCAAAACGGTGATTCGTCTGAAGTGGCTCGCATCAAAGCAGAAAACGCTTTACTGCCAGTTCACAGGAAGGAGCTGAGAAAAGTACTCTTGGAGTATTTACAGTGGATGCATGTCATGAAGAAAGATTCAACCTTCCGTAAAGTGATGGAGACTCAGAGGGAATTGAAGGAAACAGAAGGATATGATTGGCTGGAATCGACGGAACTTGCTGTCGATAAGCGAAAATTCTTACTCAATCGATTGTTTGTTAAACAAGCTGTCCCAGAAGACTAAATCAGCTCTGTCTATGTTATCATTCTTGTAACGCAATTAAGAGTTTTGTTATCAATAAACGTATGTGAAAAGAGATTAGCTGTTTATGTCTTTGTCTACCATAGAACTTAAATGGTAAACATGGCTGTACAACTACACCAAGTATAGCACTTTACTTCCAACACTCATTTTCAGGCCAGAGTTGCAATAACTCTAAGGTTAGAGCGAGTAAGATTGAATTTATTACACTGTTTGGAATATTAACATTTCTTGAAGAAACTAGAGCCACCGAGAAAAAAATAAATAAAGCTGGGAACTGTTAAACATGTGTTTTTCTTTATATGAAACTGCTGTCTTTTGTCTTGTAAAGTTGTTTATTATATATATAGCGAGAATTTTAAGCAATAAACCTTGCAAATAGAATTCTATATTTGCTATATTTTCACATGTGAAAAAAGCGATACGTCCAATCAGCTTCGCGTATAGCTTTCTTCACATGTGAAAAATATAACCAATCAGCATCTAGACTAGTACGACTAAACCAATCACAGCGCGAGAAATGGTTTCCAACGAGGTTGAGAAAGCGAGCGGCAAGTTTGCTCTCGACGGCAGTTTATGCTTTGAAAACATAGCTACATGTTTTGTTTCTTTACAAAACTTTGCCTTTTAAGAACTTAATGGAAATGCAAGCCAACAGAAAACGCTAGCAAGACCTAAAAATACAGCAGGATAAAAATCACTCTTCAAGCGAAGTGAAGACAGGCGAAGGCAAAGTGTCGATAAGTGAAAGCGAGTTGAAGACAAGACTTTCATCGGAACTTACAACACATCCACGGACTTTCTAAGAGTATTCAGGAACTCTTGGGATCGTCTTGGTAAAGTAAATTGTATTTTTCAATTGGATTTACGTCGTAATTATAGTTTAATAACCGACTCTTGTGTTGTCACAATTTGTTCAAATCGCCAGTTGATTCGCCAGTAGTTTATTCGCTTGTGGCGAAGTTTCCTCGATGCGATACGAAGTTTATAAATGTAACGCAGTGTGTTTATTTAAATAAAGTTCTTGCTAGGAGAGTTTGTCGCCAGTAATTTTTCTTTCATATTATTGAAATAGCGAATTCGCTTGTAAAGCTATGTGCATTTGCAACTTTGTTTTCTCGCGCCGTTAACTGTTGTATGCTAAAGGTTATAAACTGGAAAAATCGGCTTAAAGTGCTCAATGGTTGAATTCTCGTTATATATATAATAAACAAATTACAGATAGAAGTGCTGTACGGATTTTTATTCACTCGTTGCAAAACTTTGGAAAACTCACTCGTTCGCTACGCTCACTCGCGTTTCCCAATTTTGCAACTCGTGAATATAAATCCGTACGGCGCACTTTCTATGAAGTAATCTATATGTATTTGATGAATAAAAGGTGCTTTGATTATTGTTACGTTCACATCAATTCGCTTTGGCGCTTAAAACTCGCTAAAATCGTCGTGTTTACGTCTGAAGTCACTCTGAAGTCGCTTATTATATTTTTTCTTTTGTGAACAATTAGTTCGAGTGGTCATGCTTTGTTTATAATGAGTTCACTAGAGCACATCGAGTCTTAACCATTGTTTAAAAAACAATTGTGTCTGCAGTAGAAACAAGCATAATTACAGAACTTAATGCTTTGACCGAATAATATATAGGTATTCATGCCTGTACTGTGAAATGCTGAAAACCGCTACCGCCATGGAGTAGAAAATTAAACTATGACATCAATGATCTTCGGAAAGGTTATTCGCAAAATATTCCTGTCTACTATTAATAAACCAGATTGGGATAGGCTATCATTGCATGATATTACGCTAGATTACGCCCCAACAGCCCTATGTCATTTTTCTATTTTTAGATTACGCCCCAACGGTCTAACGCCCCCTTTCATTTACCAAACCATTCATGCACCACGCAAACTCCTTCATTATCAAGTCAGCGATCTTAATTTCGTTTAATCTGTGCCTCAACCTCTATTTCATCCGCCAACAAATGATGTGAGTTATGCATGATTTCAAGAAAGAAATGTCTCTTTCAGCTACTTGTTCAAAGTGCAACAATTTAAAATTTAACCACCGATTGCTGTGGTTAAAAATAAATCCATTACATCATATTTTTCTATTTTTAGAACTGTGATGAGATTCCACCCCAAAAACCAATGATCGTGAGGAATATACTATTTTTAGATGGTGATGTCATCATTTTGATGAATTCCACCGCAAAAAGCGACGATTGTGGGATGTATTTTTAGATGGTGATGATGATGTCACCCCTGGGGGGAACTGTGACGTCACCTGGGGTATTGTGATGTCATTACCACCACCACCGCATGATGCAGTATCCCTGTTTTCTCCCTACTATCTTTTATTCAGACAATTCGTTGGACTGTTTATCCAGATATTTCGGCTAAAAAACTTTTAAAACATGAAGAAACCTGTACGTTGTTTGGGCTTTGACCTTGTTTTGAATGAACGCGTGATAATTTTATATTTGCTGAGTTTGAATAAATTTTTTTGTACGAGATTTGCGCATGCTATTTTCTCGCAATTTGTTCATTAATATTATTAATTACCGTACCCAAATTCGCAAGTAGCCAATCAGAAGCGCGATCTACTGTCCTGATATCCTACGATATCAAGTCACTGACCTGATATGCCACCATATCATAGCCATATATTTTCAATTAAAGTAGCATTACCGTACGATGAATTGAAGAGGTTTTATCGATTAAACAAAACCTCGTAATTTAAATTTAGCTGGTGTTTACCGGTCGTAAATGGAGAAAAATTTTCCCGCCAAAACTAAACTTGAGTACGCTCGCAGCGCGATGTTTGCCGACGAGTATTGAAACAGTTGAGTCCGAGTTTCCAAATTTTTCGCTAAATTTCAATTTTGAGAATTTAGATAATGAAACTCCAAACAAAACAGTAAAAAAAATGTCAGAAGAGGAACTTGATAAAAGTGTTGAAGACCAAAAAAGTCAACACAATTTACACTACGTGCCTGGCAAACATGGGTTCAACAGAGCGATTAATATCACGGGATTTTTGGCTGAATTTTGGTACGGTAAATACCTAATCGTACCTTTTTGGTACGCTTCGGCGGCATATCAGGCTCGTTTGGTCTCGTCATGGGTATTTTGGCTCGACTATGTCTCGCCAAAATACGAACCATGGCTCGACCAAACTCACCTGATATGCCGCCGAAGCGTACCAAAAAGGTACGATTAGGTATAATAAGTAATCACATGATTTTCTCGTGCAATTTGGGATAAATAAGCACTCGTAAATTTTTCAAAGACTACAAATTGCACTCGCCCTACGGGATCGTGCAATTTTGGTAGCCTTTGAAAAATTTACTCGTGCTTATTTATCCCAAATTGCACTCGAAATCATGTGATTACCTATACAAAGTGCTAATTAAGAACCAAATAAACACATTCCAAAGTTTCAAGGTAACTGGGCTTTGCATCGCAGAGATAATTTAAGTTGAAAAATGCTTATTCTTGGCCTGTATAATCGTAGAGCGCTCGGGAAAATTGTCGTAAACACCAACCTTGCCCCTAGTCGTTCCCAGCGAGGTTGCAAAAACACCAATTGTGACGTCACGCTAATTTCAACCAATCACAACGCTTGTTAGAATGTTTCAAATGATTTGATTGGCTAATGAGACAATCAAAAACTAAACTTAAGCTTCGCTTTCAGTTTCGAGTAAAGAGCGAATGCTTCGAAGTTCAGTCAAAAACTGACGATGTAAAAGCTATAATTTTGTGCAATGAAATCTTGCCGAATTGGAGCGATAAATAATGGTAATAGGACTGAGTGGAGTCCAAATCAGTCTGTAATCATGCGAGTGATAAACAAAATCGGACGACCGCGAAGCGGGAGTCCGATTTTACAGTTGGACGACACGAAGTCCTGTTACCAATTAATCAAAACTATGACAAAATTCGAGAAACAAATAAACTTTACTGAATACTTTGCAGAAAAACATAACAGTTTACTCAACAAAATTCACAACAACAGCGCGCGCAAAATGACGCGTACTGTCCAATTACACAGGCATGGCGCGTACACTGTCCTATTAGTGCTCAAATCGGGCTGCTGATAGCCAATCACGTTCGAGAATTTTGTCATAGTTTTGATTAAAACGTATACTTTTCCAACATGACAATTACGAAAGAAAGAGCTCAAGGCTTGCGGGTGAATCTTTCCAAATTGCTGAGTTGAGTTTGAAATGAAGAACATGCAGTTATGTTTACGGCCGACAGCAAAAGGATTACCCGAACTGGCGATAACGTTGGAAAGATTGATCTGCTTCCACTGAGGGCGTCGGAGCGGATGTAAGAGCAAGCTTTTAACGGATAAGAAGGGTGAGCATTATGATTGTCGAGGTTCGCTTCGCTGAGAGACTAGAGATAATCGGAGATTGTCATATGGAATGAGCGCACTTTACTTTTATTTGGACTTGTTTACAAAAATAAATCTCGTCTTTAAAAAACACAGACAGCTTATTTGTTGTTTTCTTTCGCTGTTTTACTTGTTCAGTGTAATGTCTACCTCCATGATAAATGTAGCGCCGTTTATCGAAACACTCGATAGGTTGAGAAACCTTTCTTTATTTCAATCAATCAATCAATCAATCAATCAATCAATCAATCAATCAATCAATCAATCAATCAATCAAAACTTTGCTAATTGATTGCGCATTTTTATCGGCAGTTTGTTGGACCTTGAAATAACTTGTAATTTGCGTACAGTTTTATAAACACTACTGTTGTTTGTTTATTGTAGACGAATAGCTCGTTTTCTTTGCGTTTTTCTGGACCATAAAGGACGTAAATGCCGAAGCAAAAATCAGACCTTGCGGATGATGGCGTGAGCTCCGGTGCTTTGTACTCTCATAAAGCACGCTCTTGTAACCAATCAGAGCGCGCGTTATATCGAAACTTTATTATTAAACTAGCTAAAATAATTTTTATGATCACCAGCACTTTTAGTTTGTTGATATGGCTTGTCAAGCATAATCAATTCGTTGGTTCAATATCCTCACCAATATTAATTAGCCTTAAGGCGTGCACTTGTTTGCATTTATTTTATTTTATACAGGGCCCCCGTTGATACCAGTCCTGCGACTGAAGGGGTCACCCTGTTTAAATATCGATTATTATTATTATTTTTGATGCGTATAGAATTGATGAGTTGTCTTATGTTGGGTTTAGAACCGAAAATTTCGAAAACTAAATGATATGTACCAGCTAAACAACACTTACGTATTTGTGGCCACAATTTGAATCGAAAACGGATAATAACAGACACAACTCTCTGTGTCCATGGGAAAGGTCTTTAAACGCTTTGTATTTACGTTGATTTTTTTCATCAGCTGAAAACGACAAGAATTTATTCGTCGAAATATTTACACTGCGTGATGCCCTGAGCTTTGAAACTTGCATTGAGAAATATCCTTAAATAAGTAAATAAATTTATTCAGTGGCAAAAAGTAATAAAAAACACATCATTTATAAGGAGATTTAGCAAATCGCGACTGCAACAGACAGAAAGCGGCACTCCAACAAAAGGTTTAGATAGGTACACCAAATAGATCCACGTAATAGATTTTTAATCATACTGCTTGGTTTACATTGGGTACTGTTAGTTATCTGGGAACTCTTTTTATCTATATACCAGGGTAGTAAATCTTACTTGGATAAACTTAATCGCCGTGCTGCTTGTATAATAGAGGGCCGTACTGTTGGGTCTGACGAACTATCCACACTGGTCGGCTGGCCCCATCTGCAAGCGCGCCGTAACTTACTTAAATCTGTACATGTTTTAAATGCATAAACGGACTGGCACCAATCTGCCTGCTAAGTGAATTTAAACATGCCCACCAAATCCACGCCTATCAAACCAAACAACGAGACCTGTTGCGACCACCCTTAGCCAAAACTACCAAATACCAGGGCAGCTTTAGGATCAATGGTGCGCATGCTTATAACTCGCTACCTTCTGAGAAAAGATCAGTATCTGACTTCAACAAGCTTAAGTTACTCGCTAAGCAATTCTTTAAGCGCCTAGTGAAGTCATAACATGATCTTTAGTGTTCATTTAACATATATTAATGTAGTGTTGTAGTAGTGAAATTTGTGTGATTTCCTTTAGTATTTATTTATTATTTAATTCAGGACTCTGTTTAAACTAGCTTGTAAGCTAAACCAGATGTTCCTGTATAAAAAAATAAATAAATGAAATAAAATAAACACATAAATAAAATAAATTCCGTGTTTCTCAGAAAGTAGTCGCCCACACTTCACTAAGAGCCGTGAAATAAGCTATGAATATGAACTTGTCGTGAAACATTTGGCCTTATTTCATAGCAAACCATTACAAAAAGTATTGTTAAGGCGTCTGTCTGTGAATGTTGCGAATCTCGAAACAGGACCAAACGTTCGACAAACAAAGAGTCTTTTAGTGAACTATTTTCAGCATATTGTTTAAAAGTTTCAGCTAGTATTAATTATTGTGAAATCAAAGAAAATTCGATGATTAACCCTTATTATGCTAAGCCAGGATTATTCCGCGATTTGGAGGAATAGCCATTCAACCACTTGTGACGTCACCAAATTAAAAGTCAGCCGATTTTTGTGATGTGCAACTAATAGAGGTTGGATAGATCTGACCACAGCTAGGACTGTCCATTTTGAATAATCACTACATTCTGACAGAACTAATCGAAGAAAACGGGATCAGTTTTTGGTGTAAAATCGGTGCTAAAACAGGCCAATATACCCGTACTTGATCATGGTCTCCTTTCCAGGCTTTTCCATTGATAAAGATCAAAACGTTTCAGGCCAGAAGAAGGGATGGACAGAGTAGAAGGTAGAGAGAATAAGAAAGCAGAGAAAAACGAATGTGACTGTAAAATGTGATTCTTTCTTCTTTCCAAAACAATTATCCAGTAAGCGTTTTAGAACAAGACTACGTGTGGTAAAATGTGTAACCAGTGTTTGACCGTGCCTGATCAACATTCTGGGCCCCGATAGGTAATTTAATACCTTTTTATCTTGGTTTGGGTAATGGCTACTTTTTCTGCGTCCATTTTATTTTCGTGAAACGTGATCCACAACAACAAGCTTTATTTGCATGACTACATAAGAATACAATAGTATTGCAAAAGCTACTTTAAACTGAATTACTTATTATTTAATTAACTAAGACTAGTGGTAACCACAGGTTAGAAAGTGCGGGCCTTGACGCACTTAGAACTGAAAGGCACTGACTGGTACGAGAGTGCGTGATGTTAGATGGCAGTGTCGATAAATAAATGATAAAATGGACAAAAGACAATGGTATTCCGAGTAACGCGTCAAGCAAGGAATGCATGTTTTTATCATTTCCTATTGCAGCGAAACAATCTATGTTGTTGATTACACAGTTTTGTGAAGTGTAATCGAGCACTCGTTGTGAACTGAGATGTGTTTTTTCTCAGTCGGTAAACTCGCTATGTTGTGCTTGCCTTTTGTTAACGTGGCGCGATTAATGAAAAATTACTGGACAAAATTAAAGACAATTATTCCGAGCAACGCGTCACGCTTTAATAATTGCCGCGAACCGGCCGCGAACCAGTCAGAGTTGTTTTTTGATTGACAGTTGATTGTGAAGTGTAGTCGAGCACGTGGTGTGAATTGAGATGTGATTTTCCTCGGTTAATAAACTCGCTATGTTGTCAGTGTTATAACGATTCCTCGAGAATAACCGTTGCTGGAATCATTCGCTTTGCCGTTGTTTTATCTGTGATATAATCACAGGAAATTTTCTCAAAAGCAGCACCTATAAAACAACGTCTACAAATTGTAATGTTTGCAATCTTCCATGTGACAGAAGCGTAGATCTTATGTGACAAACTGTTGAGAGTTCATTTTTCGCATTCTTATCGTTCTTGGAGAAGAGATTTTTCTCTTCCGGTGTTACGACAAACTATCGTGATTGACACATTTTTCGTGTTCCGATCGTTCTTAGTGGAAGAACAAAATTTTCAACTTCCGGTTTCTATTCGCCTATTATTAACGTGGCGCGCACGCGTAAAACGCAATCCGCTGGTCACTGTCAAGATTAGGGTTGCGGGCCTCTCTTGGGCCCGCAATAACTAGTAAAACAGAAAAGAAGAACATAACATAAAATAAAATATAAGAATTACAATAATTGTTCATTTTAACTATTCGAGGTGGTGATCATTGTAACAAGATTGTCTCTCAATTCAAAGCATGCCGAGATAATGAAATTAGCGGAATGCTTCCAAAGTAGTCAGTGGCATTCACAAGCCAGTGTGATAATAAGGTTTCGTGTGATAGTTATCGTAGTAATGGGATTTTAGGTTCTATTGTAGAGAAGAATGTGTCTCGTATATGAGAATAAGTTGGGCAATCTAACAAAAAGTGAGTTTCATCTTCAATTTTGTTGTAATTGCAAAAGTTACAAGTCTTTCATTACGAGGTCTTTTGTTGTATCTACCTGTTTCGATCCTAAGTTTGTGACAGCCCATCCTTAGTTTTACTAATGGTTTCCTAAACGGGCTCCTTCTTGTTAAGGCTAGGTGATCTAAAACCCCTGCCCACCACCCACCCCGACCTCCTTAACAGCCCTCAAAATCTGTGCTCACACGGTGTTCACTCTTTTCAGAGACCATGAACATTGATCATGATGATATTACGGGACGGAACCAAGGATGGAACTTAACCAGAGAAAGAAAGACTCAGGTTTGTTGAGTTTTGTTGTTATTTGGTGCCGGAAGGAATATTTCAATTTTAGATTTTTTCAAATTTTTATTGACGTATGTACGTTCAGTCCTGTGCTCTAAACATAAAACCAAACAATTTTGTTAACAACTGTCCCACATTTCCGTTAACTTAAGCTTTGTATCAAGAAAAGTTCCGTAGATGATGATTTTCTCCATGCATACCGCCCGCTTTATTTAGATTAATACTGTTAGAGAGGTGACAATGATATTATTTTTGAAATTATTAAATTAAATTAAATAATTAAATTAATTAAACTAGGCTGTTTAAGCGCAGCTTCATAGCGCATCTTGCAAACATAGCCAAAATTTTTCACATCGGCTTTTTCCCGTCGTCCGTCCCGCTCTCCTAAAACTGTAACCTTCCTTGTTCCTGTGTCTTTCATTGGCTTATTTAACTAGGAAGACGAATAATGTCGGCGTCTCGAACTAAGTGCGATGAGGTAAACACGAGACGCATAAATCTCGTTCATTGACAAATAAATCGAAATAAAGCTCTTGTGCGAAAGACTGGACCCTAAAAAGGCTTAGCAACCACTACATTCTCGTCCCCAGAGCCGCCTATCCATCTTAATTAGCCATATTGTCTTCTCTTCAGCGGGAAACCCTGGGAAAGAGGGAGCGTTGGTTGCTAAGTAACAAATGTTCCAGTCGTGGCAAAACCGGGAAACATCAAGAAACATGATTCCATGCCGCGCGGAAACAGGCAATGTTTCTGCCGTGTAGCAGAAGCATATTTTGCTTCTTGGAGACGAAATTGACACTGGAAATGGCAAAACTGGGAAACATTTGGAAAACATGTTTCCTCATTTTGCCAGGCCTTTAAGACGGATGATTCGTCTTCCTTAATGAACACAGCCATTACTGCCACCTTGTTTCATTGCGTATCTTTAAAAATTATTGTTTTGAAGATTTCTTAGATTAAGATAAAATAAATTTTACACCGGGAAAAATATAATAATAATAATAATAATAATAATAATAATAATAAATAATAATAATAATAATAATAATAATAATAATAATAATAATAATAATAATAATAATAATAATAATAATATTTTCTTTTCAGAATGGTAGTAATTCTGATACTATTCAGAGATTGAACTTGGAAAGTATGAACTTAAAAAGACAAGCAGCGGTCAGGGACTTTTGCAAGAAGAACAACAGAATAGACGAACCCGTGAACACTAAATCTCTCAACCATATCTTAGTAGATGAAAAGTTAAAAATTCTATTTTGTTTCATTCCAAAGATTTCCTGCACTCAATGGAAATCTTTCATGGTGAAGCTTAGGCTTACTGAAAACGAATGGACACGTTTCAGTAAGATCCTTAATAACAGCAAAACCATTGCACAGATTCACGAGGCAAAGAACTTTAAATTCTTACATTCCTACCCCACGGAAGAAGCTAAGAGAGTGCTAAAGAGTTATTTTAAGATCGTTTTTGTTCGAGAGCCTTTCGAACGGCTTCTTTCCGCTTATCTTAGTAAATTTGTTGTGGAGAGGTTAACGAATTCTTATTTTCACGCGACTCATGGACGGAAAATTATTGAGCGATACAGACCGGGAGGTAATCCTGAAGATAGAAACGTGACATTTGACGAGTTTATACACCACGTAGTAGACGGAAACTGGGATGATCACTGGGCGGGGTATGACAACCTTTGCCATCCTTGTGGAATACACTATGACTTTATTGGAAAATTTGAAAATCTTGAAGAAGAAGCTCGCCAACTTTTGGAAATATCTGGCATAAGCAGAAAAAAGAATGTTTCGTTTCCAGAAGTCAAGCCATCGAGCACTTCCTCAAAAGTTCCGTTTTACTACTCTCAAATCTCCAAGGAGCGATTGTATAGAATTGTTCAGTTATATCGCGGTGATTCCGAGATGTTTCAATATGATTTACCAAAGTACGTCCAGGACAGAATAGAAGGCACTGATTAATTATAAAACACGTTTCTGGGAAACCCCTTCATCAGTGTGTACATGATGTCTAAGGTAAGCTCAAGCCAAACCAAGGGGGGGGGGGGGGGGGGAGAGGGAGCACTTCCATATATGAACTATATAGGTATGTGCCGTTGTGAAGGGTATGGTTTTCAAGCAGTTTAGTCTGGGATAGGGTATAGAAATCAAAGTGTTTTGGTCTAGAATAGGGTATCATTTGTCGGGAAACTGATCAGTGGTATGAAGAATTAAGTTCAGCCGAATAGGAATAAAAACTCGGAAGAGAAAGAGAACTTCCAAAATGAAAATGTGAATAAAAACATCACGGTAACGCTGTTAACGGATGGTTTTCCATTAAAAACACTAAAAAAGCAAGTCTGGGACAGGGTAGGGATTTTTAGTGTCTAGTCTAGTATAGGGTTGCAAAATCAGCTGAACATGGTCTGTTTCAGGGTTTCAGAATCCCAGCGGCACATCTCCATTTAAAGCACATCGAGAACGCCATTTTTTTTTTATAATAACAACATTTATTTGAAAAAAAAAAACAGTTACAAAATTGCAGCTACATTAACTAACAATACGACACTTTACAGTGTTAAGAATTACATTTTCGAGAGCTTACATATAACAGTTACATACTAGTTATGCAACGCTTTCGAGTGGTATAATATGGAATATCCCACGAGTCACTTGTATTTTCTCGGTATACACATGAGCCTTTATCCATAGTATACCACGAGAAAGTGTTGTGTAACTATTTTATACCATGCCATAGAAAATACGCTTACTAAATTTCGTCGAGAATAAGATCGCAGCGCACGATGGGAGGGTTGGGTTGAATACCGTCGAATATACAACGGCTTTCCTGTATTCTGATTGGCTGTATTTTCTATGGCATGGTGTAAAATACGAGATGATACACTACGTAACAGTACAATAAACAACTAGAAATAAGGTTCTTGATATAAATTGGGCTAGATAAGAATTGGACAAACAGTAAAGATTTTGGTTACAATCGAAACAGTACATAAGTTTTTATTATACATCACTTACAAAGAAGACATGATTCATTTACAAGGAAAAAGAAAACAATTTACGAAAACAAAAACATTTACGATAACGATATCAAAAGTGAACCTACAGTTAAGATTGAGTATAAATGTCCAGAAAAAAAGAAAAGGAGCAAAAATAAATTACAGGATTTTAGCCCATAAAGACAAAAACAGTTGCAGTTTGTTATTGGCTGTGAAACTGTATTTTAATATTTGTAGACGGATGGCATGACAACATCCAAAACAAGCAGGCACTTAATGTCACTCTCCTTATTGCAAAATACCACATCTTCTCAACAAGCTCATGCGACGGCAAGATATGTTTTGAAAGCTTTCTCCTCCGCCTTTTCCGAGAACACTATTGAACACTTATTGATAATTATTTTGAGTGTTACGCAGAAAAAACTCTTTTTTGCGACTAATTTATTATAGTCTGAAGCAATGCGTATCAACCTCGAAATTGTTTAATATATGTAATGTTAAAGTTGTTATTAAGGAATTTTTCCGGGGTACACTGACTACACGTAATGATAATTGGTTTAATTTATTCCCCATACCGAAATTGACCTATTCGTTCCACTAATTTCTCCTCTTCCACAAAACTTCTCTTTGCAGTATTCGGAATGTTTGTCACATTTGAATCTAGTTAGATGGCGTAGCTCCCAGGAGACTCCTTTAGCTCAGTGATCGGTTAGCTGACCAGGGTGCCGACCCTGTTGGAAAGATTTTTTAAAAACAAAAATGGTCATTTTTTCACTGGCTGATGGATATTTTGTGATAGTTCTACCATATTTTTTAACTTGACGAGTCAAGTGCTTTGGTCAGAGCTTTTAACGTTATGCGACCGTTTCGAGCGACCTAAAATGGAACCTGCACCACATCGCTGAAGTTGTTAAGAAAGCTAGAAAACGCCTGTATTGTCTTTCTCAGTTTAAGCGTTCAGGCCTAGATCCTCACGAGTAAGTACAGTTCTATCGTACTTGCATTCGCCCTACCACTGAATATGCCTGTCCAGTATTCAACGAAAGTCTACCTGCGTATCTTTGTCATGAGTTAGAAGCAGTGCAAAAGAGGGCGATACGCATCATTTTCCTGTATTTTCGTATGAAGAAGCGCTGGATAAGGCAAGTCTAGTCACTCTGTCAGGTCGAAAGCAAGCCCTGTCGGACAAACTGTTCAATAGCATTTTAGAGAACAATTAGAGTAGGCTCAGATATTTACTGCCCCCACGCAATGTTAGTAGTTACAACCTCAGGAAGTCACGTCAGTTCAATCCTGTTTTTAAGACTAATAGATTTCGAAATAGTTTTATTAGTTTTTTCAGAATTATTGCATTTTATTGTATTAAGTATTTATCGCCTTTATAGATCTTGTAAATATGACATAATTCAACCTTCGGGTTGCAAAGTTGTATGCTACCTACCTACCTACCTACCTACCCTTTTCATTGTCTCATGTTCATTTTTGTAATCTGAAACAAAGGGAAATAAAAATCAAACTGGTTTGAAAAATTTGGAACTTAAAATAAATTTTAACCACAACATATTCATTACTTAGGTAAATTTTAAACCTTCTACCTTAAGGCGTAGTTTGCTAGATGTGATGGGATGCTAGTCTATCGCATGGTTGCCCCCAGCATTAAATTCGCCGCTACCCATTTATACACCTGGGTGGAGAGAGGCACTGTGAGAGTAAAGTGTCTTGACCAAGAACACAACACAATGACCCCGGCCAGGGCTCGAACCCGGGCCACTCGATCCGGAGTCCGGGGCACTAGCGATTAGGCCACCGCACCTCCGATAATATCTGGAAACCACCTAACAAAGGGGGAGGAAAAGGACAGCATGACATAGCATCCAAATTTACCTGTATTCCCTTCTTAGTCAGTTTTCTTAAACTGGTATAAGGCTTGTGTTGTACCGTTGTCACATACTTATATTCGCCTCGTTCGAACACCACAGTGTCGCTGTACAGCTACAGTAACCAACAAGTCAGCAGCACATTACTTGCAGTTTTCAATAGATTGCAAAATTTTTTTTCCAGAATAAAAACGCGAACCACCACCGTCGTTTCTTAGAAACGCCCTTAAATCATCATCGCGCTTCCCGATGCGGTGAACTCGTTGAAACTCAAAAGTATCTGCTTCACTGATATCCAATTCATTCTAACTGACGCCTCTTTGATGTTTTCCTCTGAGGTGTCGGATGATTCTTGAGCCCCGGCCGGGGGAGGGGGGAGGGGTCCAAGCTCCTTTGTTCCCAAAAAAACTCCCTTGTGTTCCCTTCCTCTCTGAAAGTATTTTATCCATTTTTGTGATCCCTGTTTCCAAAAATATTAAAAACGCAGCTTTTGTTGCCGTGTTCCCAGCTTTATTTTCCTTTTGTTCCCTTGTTCCCAATTATTTTATGGCCATGTTCCCTTGTTCTCTGAAACCCATGGGAGGGGTTCATTCTGCTATCCCGTAAAAGCGAAGGTTTTCTCGCCGTTGGTACACTTCCTTGTTAAACTTGTCGTCTCTCGATGCCTTGATCTCCCCTTTAAGTTTGTTTTCTATACTTTGTGTTGTCTTGGAAAGATCTTTCCCAGTGCTTCACCCTTTTTCATAGACTTGCTACTTCGCTGTTTGCGAACGTCGTTCCCTTATCCAACATTTAGCGCCAGTTTACACGAGCAATTTTTTATGTGACAATTTTTATGTGAAAATGTTTATTTGCTCGTGTGGAGGAGGAAAACTGGCCAATTTCCTTGACAAATATATTTGCTGAGAAGCTGGCGTGTTAGCTTTTATGTGACAAATAAAAGTTGTCATACAGCTAATTCGAGAAAGGTTTTCGGAAAAAAGCACAAAAGTGCACGCGACAAGACTGAAAGGTAGTGTGGGTAGGAGTAGAGAGAAACTGCACGTGCTGAATACTAATAAGATGGCGACATGACAAACGCGAATGCGAAGGTACTTTTATCCACGCTGAATTTTAGAAGAATTTCCAAAACTCAAACACAAACGACAGAAAAGGTAAAGCTACCCAAAAAGGCCTCCTGAGAGGAAAAACAAAATCTTTACGTGCAAAAATACAAACTTGTTCATTTCCTTTAGGCCAATATGCAAAATTCAAGTGAATACCCAGACCACCTTTCGGTCTTGTCGCGTGCACTTTTGTGCTTTTTTCCGACCTTTCTCGAATTAGCTGTATACGAAAAATTGCTCGTGTAGACGACTCGACACATAAAATGTGGCAAATATTGTGACAACATATGTGGTCCCCAATCTCCCGATTTCTCACTGGGCACTGTGCGCGCGTATCTCAGTGCGTAACCCTGCTGTCCAAGGTCATAATTGGCGCACTTAACTTTGAATTGTTGACAAATAATTGTTGTGCTATCTACAAATTCTCCTTATTGGGCTCCGTACAGTATGCTTGGCTTTGTGGTGTTAGGTTAAGGACATATTAGAAGCTGATCATCGTGAAAAGTGAAACCCGAAAGGGTTCAGGAAACCTCTTATGCAGTCATTCTTTGACGTGTCACGCACTCTATTCATAAAGATTACGTGACGAGTTTACTCTATGTCTGTGAAGGAGGTTGGGTTCAGGCAGAGTCAGTGAGGGACGGACCCTTATTTTTTTGAGGGGGGGGGGAGGGGGGGCTGGGCAATGTTTCTGGGCAACATTTTTTTCACCTTCATGTTGCACAAGAATTTTTTTAAAGATTGTTCTTATCTTTCTTTCTCATGGCTCCCCTTGCACGAATTTTTTTTTCAGCCGTTGTTTCTGTGAAGGAATTTTTTTTTGGTAATTGCCCAACCGCCCCCTCAACAAAATAATGGTCCGTCCCTAAGACGGGTACTTCATGAGTGGCACGACGCAAATAAAAACAGAGAGCTTTGCTTAAAAGCTGCTCTATAATTTCATTTCTGACTTGCAGAAACTTTTTTCAAAAGCTACATTTTAACAACTATTAACAACCTAAAACACACGCTTATTTTTGCGAACCTTGGCTGGCTACTTTAATTTTTCGAGCATTAAAAACCTGTTCTTGTACAAATTGGTCTCAACTTGATTTTAAATTGGCTGAGAGAATTAAATCCAACCTCGCCTCCAGTGCCTCCTAGGGAAGATCTGCTCCCGCGAGGACCCTGGGTACGAGATTTTAAAGTTCCCTTCGTTTGTCCAACAACTCGGTTTAAATGTGGAATACAAGCACTTATCGCTTCCCTGTTGTTTTTGCTGTTGTCGCTTTGTTTTTTCACCATGCATTTTAACGCTTAATTCATTTTTTAAAGAAACGGTCGTCGTGCACCAGAATCGCTTAAAGTAGCCAGTAAGACTCCTGCCGGTGCCCTTTACAGTCTCTACAATACATACACGCTGGAACAATAACTGTTCCATTACACAAAAGCATTTTATACCCATCTAACTACTACGTACGTGATACATTACAAATTCAAATTATTGCAACCCCTCGACATAACAAGCCGGGTTTAACATAGCCTGCTCCGGGCGTTTCTACTCGCCGTTCCTTGCACTAATCCCCGCTAACTGAACGCTCTCTCTCGAGATAACATGCTGAAAACGTGTTCGTGTAAGACTCTGACAGTCGACAAGGTGTTCTTGGAAAGTTTGCGCTATAAAAAAGGCTTCAAATGTAGAAAATGACCCTAACTGATTTGCCCGTATAAAATAATGCTCATCAAGTGGCAGACAGCAAAGATATTTGGTTTAACACCTGGTAACAGCCACTGGGACAGTAATTTTCCGGGGGTGTGGGCTCCCAAACGAAAGGGACAAGGATGCTTGTCGGAAAGTTTGAATTAAAAACCTAAAGGAGACCAATTTAGGCGTAGTTCAAGCTTTTTTTGACCCCTAATCTAAAAGATGCCATTTTTTATGCCTGTTCGGTCTACCGTCAAGGCAGCACTATCATGGCGTTTTCTGTTCTTCACGTGCAATCCTAAACAACACATTGACGGCTAAAAATACCTGCTAAAAATTCTGGCCTGAACACCCTAAGTGAAAACATAATCCGTAATTTACACCCCTAAGCGAGACAGCATTCCTGTTCTTTTCATGTAGGAGCCCTCCCTCCCCCATCTCCAAGGGCCCTATGGCTTATTAACTCCTGAGATTTCTAACCTTGGTATTGACAGTTGGTAAATTTACAATTTTTCCTCGCCCTGTGACTATTAATTCGAGTAAATTTATGTGTATGCATTTAGCGGTGATAAATAAAAATCTAGCACCAGCATGAGGCTTTTAACATAACTTATATGATAAACCTACCGCAAAACTAAGTTTTAAAAAATACATTATGTGCTAAGTGTACTAAAAATAAATGTACTAAGTTAATAAAGTGTCCTATGTCCTACAAAGAATATACTAACTTGTCTCCTTTGTAGCCGTTACGTATTTGGCTCACGCAACACTCTTCCCAAGAGAACAACCTTGCGTCAGCACTCAAATCACGGCTGCAAAGGGCACTTACACCCACCAGTATGAACAATAGTTACTTTTTGCGCGTCTACAGAGTTCGGCCAAATTGAACTTACTGCTTTTTATAGGTTTCCTATAAACCGCCTTGGGAGAATTTAGTTTTGATCAGGTGTCTCATTCCCATGACCTGTTTGTTGTGACAGTGAAGAGAAGATAATTCAAGAACTTATCGCATTCAATCAACGAATGTACCACACTTTTGAGAACAGTCTTTTACAATTGCTGTCATTAGCCAATCACACGAAATCCAAATAAAGCAATGGCCCAATCAGAGCTAGAGGAAAGAATGAACCAATCAGAACTTGGGAAAAGAATGAGCCAATCGGACCTAGGAAAAAAATGTGCAATCGGTACCAAGCACGAGACTGACGCGCATTGCGTCAGTCAGTCGGTTTGGCTCTTCATTGGTTAAACAAGGCAGCACATTTGCTCTAATTGGTTAATTCAGTTAAAGCATGAGATTTGATTGAACCAATCAAGACTAGAGGAATGCGCAATCGGTGCCAAGCACAGGAAAGTGCACGTTTAGGCCGTTAAGTGACACTTGGTATCTTAATGCTGGTGCACAACGAGGCTTATTTACCTCTACGACTTTGCACCTTGGGAAATAACCACTAGTCGTTACCCCATTGACCTTTGCGTTTGTATAACAAAACGTTTAAAGTTATTTCTCACAGCTGCTAACGCTAACAATGATCATTCTAACTACAATATACTATAATTACAGTGCAACCCCGACATAACGATCATCTGGATATAGCGTCGACAGGAGATTTTCAGACATTTTTCACGTACATACAATCATACAGCGAACTGATTCTGTTCCTAGTCGCAACATTTATCCTAACATAGCGAATATTAAAAATTCAGACCAATGCACTAAGGTGGCAAAGGTTTGTCCATGTGTTACTGAATTTGGGCAATTTTACATGTGTATCTCAAAGAGAAAAAAGCAGATTTTTTAAAAATAACTGGCAGAATTAATATTCTCGCGCGTTCTTTGAACTGACGAGATTTTGTGACAGATCTGTCACTCAGTTATACACGCGCATGATTTCACACCGTGTCTTCCATTTATTTCGCCAGTAAATCTTTCAATGTTATTGTAAAAACTAAAAACGACCACATCTTTTAGTGGTCTACACTCTAGAAGATCATAAAAATAACTCCATAAAATTTCCTTAACCCTTAACTTCCAAGATGGTCTGTAAATGATTTCAGGATTGCACCATGCAACGTTTAAGAACTAAAACACCCTACCCACCCTATCCTCAAAACTGCAGCACAAAACCTAACGTGAACAAGCATCATGTGATATTAGAGTAACTTACAAAGCGGAGGTCACGACAACCTGCTTGGGCTCTTCCTGTTTCTCCAGGTTGCTAAGCAGAGCCCTATCATCCACTATGCCATTACAATCATACTTCCGCAAATATTGACGTGATTTAGTGTTCCAGTCACGCTGTTTCCTCCGGCATTGTTTACCATTATCCAATCAGCGCAGAGCAAACAGCGTGACGGTTGCTCACTGGAACACTAAATCACGTCCCCGGTTTCTGATCGCTTCGAAAGCTGCATTTCTCGAAAATTATTCGGCGTTTAGCGCTTGGATTTTGAATGAATTTTCTATTGAAAGCGCCGAGAAGAAGCTTCAACCTTTCAGTTTACCTGGTGTTTGATCAGGAAGCCTGGCGATTCTGATTTCTGGCTGAAAATCGGCTTGGCGCTGGAGCGGTCGAAATCGAGCTTTCCACCCTTGTTCTCTTCTTATTACGTGAAGCAACAGTCAACGCAAAACCCTCCAAATCGCCCAAATTCGCCATTTGGAGCCGCAGAAACGACAAAATACAACAGTTAAGGTAGGTTTACGTTTATTTTGAACTTAAACATAGACATTACTCGAAATAAGTTAACGATAATAAGACGCGTTCAAAATCCTTATACATTTCTTTATATTTCGAACATACAAACAGTCACGCCGCTTGTATGGGCCCCCTGTGCTTAAAGCACTAGGATATGCGTCAAAATTTCGTAACCTTCGGCATTTAAAAGAAGTAGATAAGATAAGTTACATTACACGTACCTAATGGGCTTAATCGAAGTGAAACGTTTGTAATGTTTGCTCAGTTTTGCAATGTCATGTTGAAACAAGCTAAAGCTTTACAGTTAAGCTACATGTATTAAGTTACAGCTGTACGTATAAATATTTGGACTTCACGTTCTTATTTCACAGTCATACATACTAGCTTGTAACCTGACTAGCGTCGTAGAGCCACTGCAAAATTATGCATTAGATTACTGAGTAAGAAAGAAGCTCACTTCATGGATTCTTTGGAATATCGACCCAAAGAAACCTTGTATGTTGTAGAAACTGACGACATCTCGCAGTGTAAAAAGTACAAATGCCTCTTATGTGATAGGTTTCTGTCTTCAAAGCAACGAGTTTTGAGTCATCTTCACACAGCTCATCACAGAAGTAAGTATTTCCTTGATTTCTCATAGAAGTACAATGATTTTTTATCATTATATTTAACTGATTTTATGTGCTTTTGATTAGTTTAAATACAGTTGTGTTTTCTGAAACACCATAAGACCATGTTACTTTTTTGGTGTTAAGATGGCCCCTCCATTATGTTTTAAGTAAATGTACATGTTAAGTGAAATGCAGATGCAACATTTGCACACCATATTACAGTGCTTCAAGAATTTGATATTCTTTTAAATATTAAGATTGTTTCTACCAAACATTTGAGTAATAAAAATAAATTAAGTTACCACAGAGATCTCATAGCATGGTAACAGTTTGAGTACAGCTAACAAAAACCTTTCAAAACCAGCTCTCAAGCTGGCCCTGCAAGAGAAGAATGGATTATCGACTGAATTCAGTTAAAACAGATGTTTCACACCAGTTTAAAACAAAATGGCATGTGTTTTATACATTTGTATGAGGTTTGACTTGAATTTTGTCAAGAATGCTTGTAGAGTTAAATGACAGGGTCACTATAAAGACAAATTAATTTAAGTGAGATGATTCATGTAGTATATAAAATGTAACCATGCTATGAGTAGGTTTTTGGTAATTAATCTTTGCGCTCATTGCTCCAACTTTCAGTGGAGTCTGTCTTAAGTGCTTTTTCTGTGATTTCAGTGACCCCGTATTCTGTATGTACGCTACATTGCATTGTAGCTTTATACAGTTTATCTCCTTTGTTTCGAAAAATTTAAAATCTTTTCAGAAAGTTCAGTAATGTCATTGGTTGAATGATAATCAAAAATGCATTTTTTTTCTTGCAGGCCCCTTGAAAAGAGTAAAGAAACGCTACCTCAGCGATCACAACCTCCCAGTTCCCAAGCGCACATTATACTGGAGGGAGGCCCAAGGTAAAAAGTCTACTGAACAGGAGACGGATGAAAGTTGCCCTGGGGATGGAGAGAATGAAAACATAGAGACCTTAGATGCAAATGAAAATGTTCTCGCTCCAGACTTTGCACAAGACCATGATGAATGTTCTCAGGATGATAGTGAAATAGAAGAGGAACTGGCACAAAATGAAAATGGTGGGCCTGATGATCTTACATGTACATCTAGTAACATAAATACATATTTGAGGTCTAATTCCGAGGAAACGAATGAAAGTGATTCAGAGTCAAATGACTCTGATCTTAATTTTAATTCTGAATCATCATCAAGTGAAGAAGAGCTGAGTGAAGCAAGTTCGTCTGAAGATGAAACTGATGACGAGCAAACAAAAACTCAGAGTCACAAAACAGATAGTAAAACATTTACTGCGTTACAGTTGCAGTCACTGGCAGTGATTGCATTTCTATTAAGACACAATTTAACTGGGGTGGCTGTAAATGATTTAATTAGTCTTCTTAGAGTACTCTACCCAGAATCATCTTCTCTAGGTTATATGAAATATGAAGAGCTGTTTCAAGTGATTGATAAGGTTGACTTTAAAGTGTGTCACTATTGTCACATTTGCCACAATGTATTTCCCCAGAACAAGGACATTTTCAAATGTGAAACACCCAGCTGTCCGGGCTTAAGGTACAGGGGAGGAGATTCTGCTCAGACAAAAGTCAGTCGCCAGCCACGGCTGTTCTTTTTGATTGCAGATATTAAGACACAATTGAAGTACATTTTAGAACAGGATGGGTTGCTTGAAAAAGTTTTTAACTCCAAAAAGAAAGCAAAATTTTCGAAAAGTTCTCATAGCTCGTCCCTAACGGATATAACTGATGGGAGTTTTTATCGTTTGTTATTGGAGGAGGGCCAATTTCTTGCAAGTGACAACTGCATTAGTGGGATCTTTAATACAGACGGTATTCCGTTGTATAAATCTGCTAAAGTTATACTTTGGCCCATTTTCATTGCAATTAATGAAATCCCTTTGTGTCAGAGATTTGCAAGGGAAAATATGGTTTTGGTTGGGATCTGGCAGGGTAAGGAATCCCCACCATTTCTTCAATATATGAATGCATTTGGAGAAGAAATGTGTTCTCTGTATGAAGATGGAATTCCTGTTAGTTTTGGGGATAGCATTATTAATGTTAAACTTGGCATATTTGTTGGCATTGTTGATCTTCAAGCCAAGGGGTATATCCTGAACATGACCATGCACAATGGGGAGAGTGGTTGCTGTACATGTGAGGAACCGGGAAAAACAGTGAAACAAGGGAAGGGTTATGCCAGATGTTATCCTCACAGACTAAGTAAAGATAGACCTCCCCTTAGAGATTCCACCGAAGTTAAGTATAATATTGGACCAAAAGCAACAGCGAGCAAGAGGATAAAGGGTATCATTGGCATGACTGGGTTGGCATCAATGCCATGGTTTGATGTTGTTCTTGGCATTGTCCCTGATTACATGCATGGGGTCCTCATGGGTGTAACAAAGACACTTCTGCTTAAATGGTTCTCTCCATCTCAAAGCAAGAAGCCCTTTTTTGTGGGAAACCGTATTCGTGCCATTTCCAAAAGACTTGTGACTATCAAGCCCCCAGATTACATTGAAAGGTTGCCTAGAGATCTAGAAAAGCACTTTGCCCACCTCAAAGCTACAGAGTTACAAGCTTGGCTACTGTACTATGCACTGCCTTGCTTGACAGGGTACCTACCCCCCCCCCCCACAGCCTCACCTCAGCTAAATATCTTGAGCATTTTGCTCATTTCTCAGAGGGAATCCATTTGCTTCTTAGGGACTCCATTACGTATACAGAGCCTGACTTGGTAAGGGCTGAAGCTTTGCTTGATGCCTTTTATCGAAATTTTTGCGAACTTTATGGGGAGGGATCCTGTGGACTCAATGTTCATAATGTAGGTGCCCATCTAGTATTTTATGTAAGGCTTTGGGGTCCTTTGTTTGCATGGAGTTGCTTTGGTTTTGAAGACTGGAACGCAGTCCTTTTGCAGGGTGTTCATGGAACTGGGGATGTCACCAGACAAATTGTATGCCATATCCATGCACAGTTGCAGTTAAAGAGTTTGTTTGTAAAAATGCCTGAAAGTGATATAAGAACTTTCATATCAAAGTTGATAAAGCCCAATAGGCAGTGGAAAGTAACACAAGCTGCACAAGACTGCAGTATTTCTGGGGCTGTTGTAAAATTAACTAACTTGCCTAGGAACGAGTTGGAGCTTATAAAAACAGTAACTGGGGAGCAAGATACTTCTCAACTAAGTAAAGCACTAAGAGTTCAGTATGGGCAGGAAAAACTGTATGCTAAAGACTATAGCAGAATGAAAAAGAGAGTTTGCTATGTTGCTCTCACAAAGAAGGGTGAAATTGTTTCACTTAAGTATTTTATTTTCAGCAAGAAATTTAATTCTGTTTTTGTGATGGCAGAAGTGATAAACCTTGACAATGACTGTTTCATTTTCTCTCAAGCTGGTCATCACATTCTTAGAGTTAATGAGACACAGGATATTGTAGTTATGCCAATAAGTGAGATCCAGGAAAAACTATTCTTCTTACACCCGCTCTCAGTGTTACGTGCATAGCGGCTTTCTGTCGACATCCATCTTTCGACGTGCTAAACAAACAACACGGATCGAAATCCGCCAATCACAGCCCACTAGCATGACCTTCTGACCTTTTCGCACATTTGCATGAAACCAACAACGGTATGTATAGGTTTTGATTGGCTCATTTCAAACAGCACGTCGAAAGACGATGTCGAAAGATGATGTCGAAAGATGGATGTAGAAAGATAGCTATGCACGTAACACTGAAAGCGGGTGTAAGAATTTCAAAAACTTTAAAATTTGTTGTTCGTATGCCAAATATACATGGACATGGCCTTCTTAAGTAGTTTTACAGGGTTCAGAATAACTTTACAGTGACAACACAAAAACCGTGAACACTTTCATTATACTTTGAAAAAGGAAGTCAGGAAATAGATGGAAAAATTTTCACGAGAAATAACCTGCTGGCTCCATCTTTGTCTATTTGTTTATATTCTCTGCAGTTTGAGCTGTCATTGGATGGTTTTCTGCAGAAATTTACATATGCAAGATAAGGTATAGTGTTCACGGTTTTCTGGTTCGCACTGTAAATGTGTGCCATGTTGTCCATATGCAATTCCTGAATTTCTTTTACTTTTGATGTATGTTCATTCCCATTGTTGAGGGACATTATTGCATTATTTTTAAAGTTGTATTCTGGGAGTTGGTTGTCTGAGACAACTGCATTGTTATTAATTCCTTGCCCTGTATTTTCCAAGTTAACTTTTAGTTGTTACAGTAACCATTGAATCAATACTACCTTAAGGTTACTATTGTTATGGCTACTGACTTTAGTGAGTTGGGTGGAAATCAACAAATTGAGTACAGTGTAGTCGCTAAAAGTTCAACAGACTCCGTCAGATTTCATGCTCGTTTAATTTAAGTACCCCTGATACCTCCAAAGAAAACACAATAAAGCATAGTTAACTTGAATAATTCTTTGAAAAATGGATGGAAACTTTGTTCTTTCTGGCGATGAAAGATAATTCTGTTCAATTTCACATGAATTTGTTCATGTACTTATTTACACAATGTCACTATTTTGTTAACAATTTTCAGAGAATCGCTTAATGAAATATTTGTTACTGTATACTGTGCTTGAAAAACCCAACTTAAATAAGTAGCCCATAACAATCATAACCTTAAGGTATGATGTGAAATAGGAGACTTAAAAGAAAGAATGTACTTTTTCGTGTTGTCCTAGAAAATATAGACACTATCTCCAGCTTAAAGCAGCTTAATAGAAATATATGTCACTTAAAAAGTACCAGTACATTAATAACAGGTAGAAAAAATTGTTAAGTCACAGATAGAAAAAATTGTTAATAAAAGTGACATAAAGTCTCCATGTAAATACTGCAAGATACTCAGCTGTAATGCTTGTTGGATTGTATTTTTTCATTAAAGTTGAATTTGTACATGGTTCAATTGAGCTTCCAGTTGTTTGTTTACATAATTGCCCAGTTTATTATCAGGATAAACTTCAAACAAAATGATATTCATTTTATATTTTACACTATTAAAAACCAGTGCTGCTATATTGCAGTTCCTGAGTTTTGACTGGTTTACAGGCCGTGGTATACATTTGTATAAGCTCCTATAACGCTGACCAATAGTAGGTGTGCGCATCAGTGAGAATAGCTGGGGAGCTCAATATTGCATTTTAATTTCTGGTTGTTTTTGATAAAACAATTATTTCACTTGAACTTGTTGGATGTGAGGTAGTTATAGCCAACTAGGCATTATGGAAGATGGTACAATTTCTAACCAAAAAAATAATAACAAATCACAAGACCATGGTCAAACATGGTATTCCGTGGTTATCAAAAAGTAATTAATCAAGTCACTCCTAAAAGTACTTAATAAAGATTTTTAAGCAAGAAGCCAGTCCGACAACATTGCTGGACCAGCAGTTTCAAGTCAATCATATTTTTGTTTTGTTAAATAAAATGATTTGTCTTGTGGCCTTTTTAGGACATGGTTTACCATGGTATATCATGGTGTTAAGTCTTTGTCAGTCAGTGTTTCATTAATGTTCAAAGTGATGAATATCAGTTTTATTCAGCTGTAAAAACACCTTGGCACTCTTAACAAAACAAGGTCTTTCAATATTAACAATAATATAACCTGACCATGGTTGGCCGTGAACCATGGTCATTGGCCAAAGTGGACCATGGTCAGACACCACGGTCATAGCATTGTCAACCATGGTCAACCATGGTTGACAATGAAAAACCACGGTACCATGGTCAACCTGGCGCCGGGGTCACTTCTTTCTTCTGTAGAGGTACTTGCAGCCATAGCTGGAATGTGTGTTGAAGATGGTGGGGGTCTTGAATACCATTTGCCAATCAGCTCAGGCAAAATTCCACGCACAAAGAAGATTCTTTTAATTTTGGGACATTTTGGTTCCAAAAAGTTTTGTCAGGGAAGATTCTCTCAATAAACAAGCCATTTTGTGTCCAAACAACAAAATCAATGTACTTCAAAGTTGAGCACAGGAGCTGCAGCTGAACCTATTACATAATTAAAATAAAAGAGCATACAAAATTATAGATCAGTTAATACTGAATGAAATGAACAATTTGCAAAGTTTCATTTACTACCAAGTTTATTAAAAGCAATAATAACAACACGATTAATAATAATAATAGTAATAATAATGGCCGTTTTTATGCTAGAGATGTTAAAGCCGTCTGAGACGTTAAAGCTGTCTCGAGATGACTTTAACGTCTAGTATAAAAACGGTAAGACAGACGGCTTTAACGTCTTTTTGTAAGAGCATCTAAACGACGCTCTTAACAGACAGCTTTAACGTCCGAGACGTTAAAGGCGACTAATATAAAAACGGGACGCCGTTAACTAGTATAAAAACAGTAAATAAGACAGACGCCTTTAACGTTTGATGGCTTTAACGTCTTCGTGTCCAGTGCCCTCGAATGTAGAACCCAGTCTTTTTTATTTTTTATTTATTTTTTTCTGAAAAGTCGTCTACTAAATGCGTCCCGTTTTTATACCAGACGCCTTTAACTATGAGGGGTTATCCCCGCCATAATTGTTTTTTCATTTTAAAGTAGTGTTCTTCTTTTTATTGTAGCAGCTGTCATTTCGCTTTAGTCGTTTCTCTTCTGCAAAAGGCACATTTTGTGAAATTACGCGTCAAGTTCCATCAAATACGGTTATGCAGAATTTAGAATGCCCCCATTTGGAAAATTCTGGGTGCTCAATTTGAGCAGAATTCAGGAAGTCAAATTTGACAGAATTTGGTCCCTCGAATTTTGCGAAATTCAACTCACTGAGCTCTCAAACATACTTGTTAGCGGTTTTGCTTAAAAAGCAAAAGAAGCGGTCACTCAGCATAAAACATGGCCGCCACGACGGTAGAGTGAAGTACGCGAATGCCGTCGTACTCATCTTATTGATGTAGTGAAATTTTTAGAGGGTGGCAACCACGATTCCGATACGTTTGATTATACAGTTTTCAGGTTAGATTGGGTGTTAAATGTGCTTGCGAGATACTTGGACACTGGAGCTCACGCACGTATAATCCACCTCGTTCGTGAAGCGAGAGAAGCGGTTACCAACGCTAACGATAGTACAGATGCATTTCAGGCAGGTTGTATTTTTACTGGGCAGTGTGGACAGCCAAAGTTAGACGTTTCTCAAGAACAGCTACAAATTCTCGTAGAACGTCGATGTTCGGAAACAGGATTATTAATACTAAAGATATATCAAATAGTGATTGTGAAATGTTTGTCTGGAAATCTTTGTTAATCTTATGTCTAGAAGATTCGTATCTAGCCAATCAGCTTTCTTTAGCTAAGGTGTGCGTCGGAGATAAGAAACAATTGTTTTGTGATTTATTTAGCTTTTAGTCGAAGTAATCTTTCAGTCAGTCGAGTCAAAGAGTTGTGAAATCTAGCGAGAATCAAAGAGAAGAATAAAATCTAGTGAAGACGAGTCAGTGTGGGCTATCCTTTCTAATTCCCCACATTGATTTAACATTCCACAAATAGCTTCGCTTCTGGATGTTAGTCAACGAACAGTTGAGAGACGTTTACGTAAATTTAACTTGAATATCAGTACTTCTTATAAGCAAAACCGCTGACAAGTATGTTTGAGAGCTCAGTGAGTTGAATTTCGCAAAATTCGAGGGACCAAATTCTGTCAAATTTTACTTCCTGAATTCTGCTCAAATTGAGCACCCAGAATTTTCCAAATGGGGGCATTCTAAATTCTGCAAGGTCCGTATTTGATGGAACTTGACGCGTAATTTCACAAAATGTAACTTTCGCAGAAGGGAAACGACTAAAGCGAAATGACAGCTGCTACAATAAAAAGAAGAACACTACTTTAAAATGAAAAAACAATTATGGCGGGGATAACCCCTCATATTTAACGTCTTAGACATTAAAGATGTTTAGCCGACTTAATCGTCTCTAGCATAAAACAGCCAATAGCTTAATTTAAGTGTCAAAAGGTTCTACCCTACTATACAAGCCCACTAATCGGCAAGAGAGACTGAAATTAAAATAACAACAAGAAATATAATTTTTGGTGAAATTTACCTGGTAATAGTACTGGTGACTTCTCTTGAGCTGATATCTACCTGTAGGTGTTTGCTCTAGGCAAAAATTCTTGCCTTTGGTCGCAGTTGCAATGTCATCATTTTTGTGGCAAAAAGGACACTGCAATAATCAAAATACAAGACTCCTCAGTCACACAGAACAGAAAGATTTTAAGGTTACACAATACCTTCGGGGGTGTCCTTTGGAAAAATTCGTACGCGCGTTGTTTTAAAGTAAACTACCACAATCTATATATCAATAGATAGGTAAAGAACTGTGGAATTCGAAAAAAAAATATCCGATGTTTAGCAGAGCCATTCTTGAGAAGAAAAAAGCCGGTAAAGAGAAAACGACTCAGTGCCATTCCGCCGAATTAATCGGGTATCAAACACAACCCCTATTGCGAAAGTACTGCACAATGTTAATCAGCAAGCATCAATCTCAAAGTGTGTCAGGCTTTTTCTTAATTCTTATTGGTTATCTTTTTATAGACCCGTAAAGTTAAAGTATTGAATAATTAGCCGACCCTGTTGCGTTCACGGCCGTCACAAGAGAAATATCCAAAATAAAGGAAATCCCTGACACACTTTTGTTCTTCGATGCTTTGCAAATGTTCTGGCCAAATTTCGTTAGAATCCGCCAACTGTACATACCCTATTAATTCATTCAAAGAGACGGTATTCTCGCGAAAAACGATTGCGAGTTTTCGCCATTTGAAGATTTGTAAACATGTTACGCTCTTATGTCAACAGGACATGCTGCCGACCAATGAAATACCTTGTATTTTACTCTGTAATTCAGTTATTACTGCAATGAGTTTCCATTAAACATTATATTATTATTATTATTATAGAAATGATGGCACCCCTACCATTCACAGCGAGCGAAACGATCATCGCGGGAATTCAAAGGCAATAATAGTGTGACAGTCACGTTCATTCTCCTTGTTGAACTTCAGCGTGCGAGAGAAAGATGCGGGGGAAGAAAAATATGCGGGGAAAGAGAACAGAAAATGAAGTAGCAACGGGTAGTTCGATTTGTTCGAAGGATCTCCCACCCGCACATCGGCCAACATTCCGCTTTTGTCTTCTTCTCAGGTCTCGGCTTCAATTTTTTTCGCTATCCAAGAAGTTTTTTCTATTTTTGTTAACTTTTTTCACGACCTCAATAAAGTACTCAATAACGAGAAACGAAGAGTGATGAACCGAAGAGCGATATCAAGAATGGGAGAGAAGGAAAATCGCATGTAACCAAAAAATGCTAATGAGGTCCTCGTAATAAGAGCTCCGGAATGAGGCTTTTTCGTGCAAAAACGTCGCCGGGAAGTCAACGCGCTATGAGGATTGTGACACCTAACTGTGTTATTAACTTTTACTTTAAAAACTTTTTGTCGAAATAACTCGCGTGCGTTTTAAGATTTTACTTTCATTTTTGGGGAAATGTTAGATTTATAGTAAACCTTGAGTTTAGTCCAAAAAAAAATTTTTCAACAAAAGTAGCCCTCTGAAGGTATTGTGTAACCTTAAGTCAGTCACAGTTTTACATATACCAGATTAAATGGTTATCACCGAAAAAGATATTTTTACCTTGATTTCACAAGCACCAGCACCACAGCATTTGCAATGTACGAGTCCATCTGGAGATGCTCCCAGGTAAGGGTGATCTGTACTGAGGAAGAGTCCCGAATCTGTTATGCTGAAGTTTTCATGCCGTTATTTCTGGTATTTACAGTATGCTTCCCTAGCTGTCAGCTCATGTTGACATCCCCATTTGGTTGCCTCAGTGTTGAATAGAGCCATTTCTGGATGGCATATGCCCATCACCAAAGAGTGCGAGGGTTTTGATGGGTCGGTTTGGCAGGCACTCTTGAATTTTGATGCTGTAATCTGTCCTGTTCTCATACGAAACCACAGTCTAGAGTTTGCCTGGTCTCTTGTCTTTTCTTCAACCAGCTGTTGCTGTTTCTTTGACACTGTTATATTGCTGAGTACTTCTTCTGCTTTTTTAAGTAGAATTGGGTAGTCTGCATCAGCAAGGCTACTGTCAAATAGGTTTAATAAAATTTCAGGTAGTTCCGGGTTCAGGGATTTAGGAATGTAGGCATTAGAGTGGGCAGGAATTAGAGATAGAAGTGCAGGTTTAGAATTACATTTCTTGATGTTGTTGAGAAAGTCTTTCAGTTCAGTTTCAGAAGGAGCTGGAACAGATGATTCTTTGACTGTGTTAGTTGTTGTGGTTGGGATCTTACCAGACTGAATATCTTTAACTCTGGCATATGGTATGGATTTTACGGCAGAAGGAAGGACTCAATAGGCTTTTTTATCTGTAACTGTCAGAGAGTCCCTTTTCTTGCAACCAGCTTCGATCGCCCAGAGGAGTGAGGCAACATGTGAGCAGCTCTCACCAAGACCAGCCATGCAATCGCAGTGTACATAAAGTACTTTGCCTGACTTTTCACAGACAACCCAGGGAGTCAGTGGCTTTTCAGACATCCTTTGTGAATGGTTTACCTAGAAATTAAAACATTACGTTACAAACTATACACATGTAATAGAACCGCGATCGATGCGAACATTCATATGATGAGGTAAAATTTTCGAGCACGTTTGCAGACAATTAATAAGCCTTACCTTGCCGATCAGGAGACGAATTTCGTCAAATTTCTTGCTGAAAACTTCTCGAACCCATCCGTTGGCGAAGTTCTGATAACAGTCCAGGCTTTTGTAATTCATTAGCTGATCTTTAGTGTAGGGACTTCCACTGAACTTGGGCTGGCCAAGAATCGAAGTCATCAACCACTCATTTCGTGGGATCTCATACGAATCTTGTCCGTTTATGTCATTTAACTTTGCAGCGTATCGCTCTCTGCATTCTTTCTGCTTTAAACTATCGAAAAAGCCCGGCAAAAAACCTCGCGTGCCCGTGCCCTTGACCGCCATGTTGTCAAAACAAACACAAGGTTGTCCTGCAGTTCGCAAAATCACGTGATGTGACGTCACATCTGAAATTGGTCTATACTTCCTTTGGGCGCATGTCACAAGTTACGGTAATCCTTCATTTGAAGAGGAGATCGTGTTGCGGGAGCTAAATCGCGTGTCCTAAGTAAACCATTACGTGTGAGTCACGCGATGTCTAAAACGTGGATTTTATTCGGGTTACTTTTGCAGTTAATACTGATTCTTTGGGCGTATTACCTGTTAAAAAGTGAACCAAGAAAAACTCTGGAGGAAAGTGGAATTGACACGGAAACGAATTCTGCTCGCAAGGAGTTCCTTACAAACTCCGTACTATCACAACTGAAAACCAAAGCAATTAACTGGAAAGAAATACCCCGAAAACCAGCGCCTTCCGCAGAGGAAATGCACGACAAATGGATTGTTGTCACGACTATAAATTCACCAACAGCAGATGTGAAGAAGTTGGCTGGTATTGAGGGCTGGAAGGTTGTAGTTGTCGGCGATACAAAAACGCCAGCAGATTGGAGGTAAAAAAGCTGGTTTTTAAATGTACATGAATATACATTAGCTGTAGTTAGCCCTGGTTGCCTTCTTGTTAAACGTAGAAGCACAAAACGAACCCATGATGATTTTGCCACGCCGGAATATCGGCGTGAAAGCCAAGCTTTCGAGACAGAATGTTAACCAAAACAACTATTGTTAAATCCAAATAAATTAAATTTAGCTAAAACTTAAGATTTTTTCATTCACGTTAGGTTAGTGCTAAGATACGGAATCTCATCGAACTGATATTTTTGTGTGGTTTTGTTCAAGGCTAATTTTCTTTTTACATATTGTTATTATTACCTCCAAATTTTCACAGCGTTTCAGTCTTGTGTTGTTTGAGAAAAAAATTATGCAATGTTCACTGTGGCAAAACCGTATTATTCCATATAATTAAGCAATATTTGTTTTTCAACTCTGGTGCTTAGATAAGGAAATCTTTCCAAAAGAATGTGTGCTTTAACCTTTTAGATGGATGCTTGGCCTACTGGAAATATATAATTTTTGGAGCAATTGCAGATTACGCACAGGGCACCCAAGTACACGTATATGACTATTTGTACTACGTTAAGGTTACTATTGTTAGCAGCTACTAATTTTAGCGATTTTAGCGAGTTGGGCAAAAATTGCTAAATTTAGTGCTCGCTAAACTTTGTCGCGGTCAAATTTAATACTCGTTATATTAAAGTACCCCCCCCCCCCCCACCCAAAAATGAAACAAAATTAAGCTTAGTCAACCTGAAAAATTCTTTTAAAAATAGATGCCCGTGACTTTGTTCTTTCTGGCAATGCAAATGTTCGTTCAATTTCAAGTGAGTTTGTTCTTTTACTGAACATTTATTTCCATCTTAGCTATATGTTCATTAAAACTGGTTTACACGATATCACTAACTTTTTAGATTTTTCGGAAAATCGCTAAATTAAATAGTCGCTAAATATTGCTTTGAAAAAATCGCTAAAATTAGTAGCCGCTAAAAATAGTAACCTTAAGGTAACCAAAAATCCTGAAAATAAGCCCCCAAAAACTCAGATGCAAAAATCCTTCCGATCAATAGAGGATAATACATGGTTGCGCAGAGATATGAAATTTATCTTCAAGTGTTCAACTGCGCTCACTCGTGAGATATCGATTTGAATATGAGAAGAGAAATTTCACATCTCCAAGTTTGTTTATTTTATAAACCTACTAATAACGAGGTTTTTTATGATTTTCTGAAGATTTGCGATCATTTTCCAAAGATTTCCGAAGATTTTCAAAATGTTTCCTGAAGGTCATACGAGTGTTTCCGAACATTTTCCGAACTTTTCCGAAAATTTTGACACTTGTCTACAAAGGCTTTTGGACCGAAAATATTTTCACGAAATGGCACTCAATACATTAAGAGAAGTAAACATAGTGGTTACGTAGATGGCGTGGCCAGACCGATTGCATGACAAAATGTTATTCAGTTCTATTCAGACCGGAGCTACTCATTTCAAGACGATTAGCACAATTGCTCAGAAGTCACCAATAATTGAACAAAGGTAATTCAGATAAATACATTTTTTACAGTGTTTATTTAGTAACGTTTTGAACCTTTTGGCCTTGTGGAATAAAATTTTTTTTCAATTCAATTTGATTTTAATATGGTTTTCTATTGATTGATTGGATTATCAGTATAACAACATATTTATGGGATTCATCCTCGCCCAATATGGAAAGATATTTAAGTCTCGACTTCAATATTGAGCTCAACCTTCGGTCTCACCCAGTATGAAAGTCTCGACATAAATATCTATTGGCCTCACACCCAATCTATTGCCCCAAATCCTTTGGGGCAATAGTGAGGCCCGGGGGAGTTGAACTTCTAGAGGGGTCTGGGGGCATGCCCCCCCCCCCCCAGAAAATTTTTTAAAATGTAATTAAGTTGCAGAGAAGCAATTTCCTTCATTCTGGGAAAGCATTTTTTGTTTTTTTCCTCGATTCAGACCATTCATCTGAGTTGGACGCCATTTTGAACACTGTAAAGATTGACTAGTCTTGTACCCAGATCTCCCACGTCCATGGACTGGAAGATCTGGGTATGGGATAGATGTTCGATAGATGAGATCCACCTGCGACGGTGAATATAACAATGATTAGGGTCGATTAGCGTTCATCTCTACCAAAGTACAGCTGAAAGTATATCTCTTAATTTAAATTAATTAAGACTTTTTCCTCAAGTTGTAGTATTTAAAAAAAAGCGTGATATTTTGTCTGAATGGCGTGGTTGAGTGAGATTGGGTCAAAAAGAGTGAGTCTCACACCAAAAGCGTGAGACTTGGTATCTATGCAACAGCTGTTTAAACCCAAACCACATTCCTTTCTGTGGTTTAGCCAATCAAAGCTTCCCTCACATACCGTATATATTTACTCAATTAAATGCCACCCTAGAACAAACGCTGCCCTCAATTAAAAACACTGCAGATGGAAGCAAAATTACCAATAAATGCCGCCCTCGAATAAGTGCCACAGCCAATCAGAGGAATGTGGCACATTTTCAAGGATTATACGAAAAAAAAACAAGTTTTTTTATAAGATGGTAATCTACACCATCATGGGAAATTTATGATTCTATCTCAGCAAAAAAGTTAAACATGTTTCTGTTTTACATAATATTTACATTGAAATGATTTACTGTAATTGTTGTCAGTGATTTAAGAAATATGATTTTAAAATAAACGCTGCCCTTAAATAAACACCGCCCTTGAATAAACGCCACATCAGAAATGCTAAAAATTTAATAAAGGCCACGGCATATAATCAAGTAAATACAGTAACCCTGAGGAAGTCACACCTAAACTCACCGCCTACACCAATCAAAAGTTGTTTTTTATCATGACCCTTAAGCGTCAGAAATGTCAAACAGAAACCATTACGCTGTCTTTGAATTTGATGCACACCAGACATCGAAATAAAACATTTACTTACAATAAAACACGCTCATTACGAAACCTTATGTCTAAAAAAACTAATTCCAAGTACAACAGGAATCGAAGCAACTGTCAAAACAGCAACTGTCACTTTTTTGCCAATGGGTGTATAGATATCCAGGTGGTTTTAGTTCCATATTGCATTCCCCCTTATGTACCCTGCTAATTACTTTAAGTAGTGAAATAGATACCCTGTTCAAGATAGAAATAAATAATTACTTATCAACAGATAAAACATTAGTAGTACAGGCTCATTTACACAAATGAGGCTAGTAGTTATACTGCTTGTAAATAACAACACCAAAGAGCTGACAATTCAAGAAAGACAGATTAAGTTAGAATGCAAATTAAAATTGCTAATATTCTTTTATGGTGGATTCTGGCATTTTAAAACGGAAAATAGGAGAATTACCACATACAACATGTGGGCAGATCTAACAATACAGCTGAATTTTTCCATGTTAACACTAGAATGCACAAGCACCACCTGAAAAGCATCCTTTAATCTTTAGTATTTCTCTTATCTGTTCTTATATGAAATCAACAAGTGGTGTTCATTGTTTACCAGTCTTGACTTTGCCTCAGGCCACCTAAAAAGTTAAAATAACCAACAAGAATATACAACTCGTAATCAAGTGTGACAGGTACAAAGTTTTTTCTGTCAAATATTTACATGTACATGTATGATCTGAGCATGAAGTGTGCAGGCCATAAATAGATGGGAAAAATGAGAAAACATAGCAGTAACAAATGAATAACAATAACAATGTGTTTATTATGTCCCTTGCTTTGACAAAAGGATAATACTTCAAGTCAAAAATGTGGGAAGTGTGCTGTTTTGTAGAATTCGGCACATAAAATTGACCAATCACAGTGTGCATACTATCTGAAGGGAAACAGATACTTTGCAGTTTTTCAGGAATTAAAAAAAAACTGTAAAAAATCTCTTTCTCTTTTTGTTATTCACTTAGTACATTTTACATAAATATATGGTTGAGGTTTGTGTATGACATCATCAGTCAGACTTTTATTGGAAACTCAAAAAGTTACATTCTTATCTTTAACTTAAAAAAAAAAACCCATTTGTTTGTTATTTTTTCTTTCTCAGCCATCTCAACTGTGTTTTCCTGGGTGTTGAGAAACAAAAGTCTTTGGGATACCGCATTCATGACTTCCTTCCCTACAAAAGTTATGCTAGAAAGAACATTGGCTACCTCTATGCTATTCAACATGGCGCCAAAATTATCTATGACACAGACGACGATAATTCTCCAACAAGTGGTAACATAACTTTTTACCAACAGGAAACTGGCGACTTCTTAGTGTATAGAACAGATTCTATAGTGGTAAATCCTTATGAACATTTTGGACAGAGTACCATTTGGCCTAGAGGGTACCCTCTGGATCACATTGCTGATCCCCCCTCACACACATTTGTCAAGTGCGCTGGGGTGAATACAGCGATACAGCAGGGCGTAGTTAATGGTGACCCGGATGTGGACGCCATCTTTCGATTAACAAGAAAAGACAAAGATGTGGATTTGAAAGTTGAGTTTGACCCTGAAGCACCATCTGTTGTTCTTCCTCCAAAGACAATGGCTCCATTTAATTCCCAAAACACGCTGTTTTTGAAGAAAGGATTATGGGGCACGTTGCTGCCAATCACAGTAGCTTTTCGAGTCTGTGACATTTGGCGTGGTTACTGGGCTCAGCGGTTACTGTGGGATGTTGGATCACAGCTTTCATTTTTTCCACCAAATGCTGTGCAACTTAGAAATGCACACAACTACCTTGAAGATTTCATCGATGAGAAAATGCTTTACCATGATGCTGGGCGATTAGTTGAGTTTTTGGTCAACTGGAAATCTGATAAACCAGACTTCTTTAGTAGAGTTCTGGATTTAAGCGTAGCAATGGTTCACCGAGGCTTCTGGGAGATGAATGATGCCATGCTAACAGAAGCATGGCTAGCCGACTTAGTTAGTGTTGGATATGGAATGCCAGCTGTAAAAACTGAACCAAAAGCATGCCAGAGAAATACAGTGGGTGGAGAAACCATACTGCACTTTAAGGAAAAGCCCTCTTCGTATTTAAGAGCAGGTAAAGAGTTGAAAGTTGTAATACCAACAAAAAGTGGAGTGGACATCTCCTATAGAGAGGGGTGAGGCTAGTAATTTTTAGGTAGGGGGTTCTAAAACTTTGAGGGTGGCTAATAGAGGTGTCATGTTTCTTGTTATATGAGGTAGATAGAGGGGTTTTTAGAAAATTAAAATGTTTTGTATGGTAATAATGTAGCTAGAAAAAAAATAGCCAAAACACCAAACAACAACTTCAGTCGGTCATCACAAAATCAAGATGTTTCCTATCTTTAAAAGCCTTTCATTGTAACTTATTTTAAAGCCATATTCTTGGTGCCTGAACTTTGTCATTGGTCTTATCCTTATTTTTTTTTTTTTTTATTGTTATTTAACACCTACAATACAATCACATTCATTACTAAGAAAAAATACAACTATTATTTTACAAAATTATATGATACAGATTACAGTAACGCTAAATTTTCCCTTAAGAAACTAAAATTATTTAATCCCTACCTTAGGCATACTTAATCTGTACTTGGTGGTATTTGATATGTATTTGAACGATATTGTATTAGAACACTTTCACCTTTCCTGTTAAATACGTGTTTAAAATTAATTTGTATTTGCAAAGTATTTTACGTGCATCTTAAATTTTAATGTTTTCCAGACCTGTTTGATACTTTTTAAATACAGTTACTATTTCATACTTGTCTTGTATTTAACTTGTATCTAAAGATTAAATATATAGCCATTACTAAGTGAAGTATCTAACCATGCAGGCATGCACCAGTACCTTACTTCTTAGGATTATTCAAATATCCATAAAGTACCCTTCTTTAAAACGTATTTAATTTAATGTGACTAATGTCTTGTATTTAATTCATGCTTGTGTGTTAAATAGCCGTTAAGTGAAGTTTCTAAACAGTACCTTACTTCCCAGGATTATTCAAATACGTATAATTACCCTTCTTTAAAACGTATTTAATTTAATGTCTTGTATTTAATTCATACTTGTGTGTTAGATAGCCATTATTAGCGAAGTATCTAAATAGTACCTTACTTTCCAGGATTATTCAAATAAGTATGAAGTACCCTTCTTTAAAACGTATTTAATTTAGTGTCTTGTATTTAATTCATTCTTTTGTGTAAAGCAGTCATTAAGTAAAGTATTTAACTGCTATCTTTTTTAACAATTTGAAAATCCCTTCGCTATAAAATACGATCACGCTAGGGCCAAATACATTGTTAAACCTACAACATTATAATAAAAGAATACTTGTCTTGTATTTAAACTCTCGGAAACTTTAAAATTATAATTTCGTGATCAAAAAGCAAATTTGACCAATGAACCTTATAAGGACTTATTATTGGTGATGAAGATCAGAGCTAGTGTTTACTGATTTGTTTATCATAATAAGGCTTACCTTACAGACGTCCAATGGTATTTATCTCGATGATGATCTTCCGAAAGCAGTTGTAATTAGTGGACGAGCAAGCTTTCAAAAATTGCTTTGCGATTTCATCTCAATTTTTATTCAGTAATCGGTAGAGGGTAGCCAAAATAACATGCTTTGAATTTTGCCGCAGAAAAATTTTTTTATAGTTTGAGTGCTGAAAAACTAATTTGCATCGCAAACATGGACTATAAAAGAGTTGTTTTGTTGTTTGAATGCTTACCTTTCGGTCCTATCTTGAGGAAAATTCTTCTTTGTTGGAGTTGTTCGAAGTTGTGTGTTAATTCGAGCCACATCGTGGCCGGACAGTCTGCAAGATTTCGGCAAGTCACCTTCGACTGAACTGTAATGCACAGCGCTGAACAACAACAGTGGATGGAGATAAACATTATTTTTTTACTGAGGATCATTCACATTAAGGTTATGACATTGTACTTAACAATGCTTATTAGACGATTCTTGTGTGCATGTTTAAGTTGCCGGAGACTACGAAAACAACTTTACCTCCTGGCAGCACATTTGGTCGACCAAACGACAACTGTTTATCAACTTCAGTTCTTGATCGCTTGAGGTAAAGGTTAGTTCTCGTTTTATATGTCTAAATGATAGTTTTACCTTTCAAAAAAGTTCAATATAGACAAGAAACAACTAAAGCTTGAAAAGCTTACCTTTATAATCTTCATTTAAACTAAATTGTGGCGACTTTCTGGTCAATTGTGGATGCAGTGCAGTAGTAGATCGACTCATATTACTTCAAAATGTCTTCTTTGTCGGTATAACAACAGCTCCGTAAATTATGCCAGAATTTCATTTACTTTATTATTAAAATTACCACGAAATAGGGTTTTCCGATTTAGCGGAATTTCGCACCTATTTTCCGCGCTAATTGAATCTGTGAATTGGACTCAATGGCCGTTTTTTATGATAGAGACGTTAAAGCTGTCTCGAGACGACTTTAACGTCTAGTATAAAAACGGTAAATAAGACAGACGCCTTTAACATCTGATGGCTTAAACGTCTTTTCGTAAGAGGGTCTGACCGACGCTCTTAACAGACAGCTGGCATCTAGTATAAAAACGGGATGCCGTTAACTTGAACTTTTCTTTACCACTTAGTCAGTAAACCCTCTAGTCAGTCAGTCTTATGGATGGTTTTTGTGCACTTTCGACCTTCGTCTGCTCGGTCTGTTTGTTCAGACCTTTCATGTGCTTATGTACATGTTTGGGCTGTTCACTCGGCAGTTCACTCGGATCGTTGTTGCTGCAGTCTTCATCCGTTACTTTCATAAACAGTAAAAGCCGAAATATTAAAACCTACTGAGTTCCGAAACTTTTTGGTTTTAATATCATAAATGGCATCCCACAGCGTTGGAACTATTCCATCGCTCAAACAAATCAAACAAAAATGCAAGTCGATTTGTTCGTAAATGTGTCTCCAGTGTCCTCCGAGTGTAGAACCCAGTCTTTTTTTTATTTTTTATTTATTTTTTCTCAAAAGCCGTCTACTAAATGCGTCCTGTTTTTATACCAGACACCTTTAACGTCTTAGACGTTAAAGACGTCTAAATGACTTTATCGTCTCTAGCATAAAAATGGCCAATTTTGATAACTTTGTTTTTAACTCAAAGTTACTCGTGCTTTTGTTCTGTAACAAGACGTAGTAGAAAAAAAAATGCCAATTTTTTCAAGTTGAGTTGTCCGTGACGTAGCTCCTTTAATGTACTGCGTACGTCTCGGCTTGGACTGTACGGGTAAAGAAACCTCAGTTTACGCGGCCAAAACCGGATAGTTATTATTATTGGGAAAATTGCTTGAATGTGCACCGAACACACGTGAACTGGAAAAAGGACGCCAATGAAAAGCGAGGCTAACTTGATCAACTACGTGTGAAAAACACGAAAACATTTTGTATCGCAAAAACCGTTCAAACGGTTTTCATTCATTATGCCTGATTTAGCAACCATGTGCAACCTTTGTGTGTGATATCACACTTTTTATAGTATATATTTTAACGTTTGCGCTTTTTATTCATTACTCGTTAAAGTCTCCAGACTGGTAGTCGAAAGCTTGTTTTTATCAAATTTTTAACCAGAGATCGCTTTTGAATTTTTAACAAATGTCTTACCCTGGTTACTTGTCTATTTTTAAACAACATTTAGTTGGGTTTTTGGTTTGTAGGCCCGCTTGTTTACAAAAAAAATTTCACGGGCAAGTACTATTCATCCGGTATCCTCGGATGGGCACTATGCACTGATAGTGTCCCTCCATGGATGAACACAATCACGTCACGTGATCAATTTAAACCAATCAGAATCTGAGAAATTTAGTGGTGAACAATAACAGGTGTTAGGGGTTACGGCCCTTAACGACAGCCCTGACGTAACTCAGTGGCTAACTACTGGCAAATGCACAATCTGATTGACTACACAGGCACCTTTTATCAATTGATAGAAAGCCCTCTGAGCATTCATGCAATGTTTTGTGAATTGCAACCAAAAAGTTGCCAATAAATCAGTTTTGTTTAAAGTTTACCCACTTACTTATGCTGAAACAATCAGACTGGCTAGGGACTCTCGCCTCTCACCAACTATGAACCGTTAGAAACCTCGAGCTTCAGTCTAATTGTTATTAGTAGAAACTCGGTCGTGTTCTATTGGAAATCCGCGAATCTGATTGGTTCTCCCATTGATTTCTATTCGCTCTTTAAAGGGTGAATTTTTCTTGATTTTTAGCTTAAAAGTACATAAAATTGTAGGTTTTGGACTGCAATTCTTTTGAGTTTCTACTAAAACAATTAGACTACTCGCCCTCGTTATCTATGGCTGCGCCTCGTTGACTATTCGCTCATAGAAAACTCGGGCTCGTAGTCTAATTGTTAAATAGGGGCTTATCTTACAATGAGATAAAGTAGACGAATTTGTCTGCCAATGGCAACAAAGAACAAGTTACCAATGTAAAGCTGGTTTTTGAGTCTAATGCTTGCGTGCGCTTTGCGCATGCGCATTAGACTCTTTGTTATATGAAAAAAGCTGTTAGCAATCCCAAGGGAATGGTTCGGGATCGATAATCGTTCGCTGTAATGTAGAAAACAATGATCAGCTGCAAGAACGGACTCCGTACGGACACGCACGATTAGTTTCAATTAAAAACAGCCAATCAGCGACACGTGTTCCCACGCATAATTAAAAGTTCTTTCTCAAGTCACGATTATTCAACACTTGAACAGGACGAAATTATTTTCCAGTTAAGACATTTGTAAGCTTTTTGTGAAAATAAATCTTCGTTTTCAGTTCAGTTAAGCACTTGTGTTTTCGTCTTGCTTAAAAAGCAAGACGTCTTTGAGAAAAAAATATTTCGACGGCGACTCGCGTTTATTTACACAATGCGACCAAATATTTATTTTGTTTAAAAAATAGAAAACTTTACCTCGGTTTTTGTATTTAAGTCATTCGAATTTTGACCAATTTTTTCTTCACAGTGCAAACAAAAACCTTCAAAAATAAAAGATGTACATGGATAAATGTAAATCAAGTTACGCGACTAAATCAAAATGCGTTTGTTTGGCCGCTTTGCAGTATTACACTGTCCCGGCCTTTGCCATACACTGAAATCGAATTTCATGCTTTTACGACTCTCAGAGATCTTAAGTTCTTCCTAGAAAAATCATAAAATGGTTACATTGATATGGAAGTGATGATTCGCGAAATTTGTACATCATGATAAACAGTCTTCGCTCCTGTGTATGGTAGCTCGATAATAATTGCCTAGTTTCCAGCGTTCAAAAGGTCATCATTATATTGACGTGAGCATTTAAACCCGTTTTTAGGAAAATCTGTCACTAAGTGCTTACAGTACAATGGAGTAACAGTCACTATTTCAAGTGCTTTTATTGCAAAATCTGTTTCAAGAGTCATCATCAAAATGGTGAAAAATCTGAAAGAAAACGATGTGAAGTTCTTCAACCCTTGTTGTAATGAACATGCTTTTTGTAAATCGTCACGCAATCTTGTCCAAATGTTTAATCGTTTCTGCTTTTACGGACAATACGGAAGAAGTAACATCAACTCCTGTTCATACTTTAAATTTTGTGAAGCATATAACATTTATGACTGTTTCGTTTTCATCCATAATCATCCACGATGCCCCTAGCTTGCTATAAGCATTTTAAATTAAACTCCCGAACACAAACCTCTAACCAATTTTAACCGGCTTACGAAAACCGCGCAATCTGTATCACTATTCCATACGGCATTAGACTCATGTCACCCTTGGTGACCTATTTTATTTATTGTTCCCGGGGTACAAAATTGAACCAAAATTCAATCGCACTCAATCAAACGCCTGTTTGATTGGGCTCAGTAATCGAACATCTAATTTGCTGTGAGCTCGATTATCGAACCAATCGAACGACATCAAAGGCAATCGAACTTAATCTGATTCGATTTTTTTCGGAATGCATCTCTTGAGGCCTGAAAGTTCAGTAATTGAACGTTTGATTGTGTTCAATTGACCAAATTTTATTGTGAGTTTAATTATGTTCGATTACCAAACCCAATCGAACGATTGGTGTTTGATTGGGCTTGATTGCTGAACGTTCGATTTGATACCCCGGGATTGTTTTAACTTTTGTGAATTTTTACTTTTAGCGTAGCACAGCAAAGCAAAGCATAGAGCATTTACCAGTATATTTAATTATGGATTCACAAAGTGGTGACAACAAAGAACAACTGGCCAATGTAAAACTTGTCTAACTTGTTGTTCTAACCTATTTATAGAGTTGTAGTATAGTTATGGCTCTATGTGCCGCTGAGCAGCAAAAACACTATCTTTCTTGCTGATGCGCAACTGAGAGTGACTATAACTAACAATAATATTGCTTTAAGCTAACCTTCCAAGTACATCAAAAGGGTACATACGGAACTAATAATATTAATATCCTATTAATAATAATATGGCCTTATGCGTCCCATGGGCGTCAAAAGGACTGATGATGATTAATAATAATTTATACTACCTTATTCCTACTAATTTTCGCGCGTACTTAATTTCGCGAGTATTAAATTTCGCGATTGCAAGAAAAATTAGAGCAATTTTGCGATTTTGTCAGTGTTTTATGGATCCGTCGTCAAAGACCAAGGAACGACTCGAAATATACAAAGATCTGGCCTTTTTCATCGATGAGAAAATGCTTTACCATGATGCTGGGCGATTAGTTGAGTTTTTGGTCAACTGGAAATCTGATAAACCAGACTTCTTTAGTAGAGTTCTGGATTTAAGCGTAGCAATGGTTCACCGAGGCTTCTGGGAGATGAATGATGCCATGCTAACAGAAGCATGGCTAGCCGACTTAGTTAGTGTTGGATATGGAATGCCAGCTGTAAAAACTGAACCAAAAGCATGCCTGAGAAATACAGTGGGTGGAGAAACCATACTGCACTTTAAGGAAAAGCCCTCTTCGTATTTAAGAGCAGGTAAAGAGTTGAAAGTTGTAATACCAACAAAAAGTGGAGTGGACATCTCCTATAGAGAGGGGTGAGGCTAGTAATTTTTAGGTAGGGGGTTCTAAAACTTTGAGGGTGGCTAATAGAGGTGTCATGTTTCTTGTTATATGAGGTAGATAGAGGGGTTTTTAGAAAATTAAAATGTTTTGTATGGTAATAATGTAGCTAGAAAAAAAATAGCCAAAACACCAAACAACAACTTCAGTCGGTCATCACAAAATCAAGATGTTTCCTATCTTTAAAAGCCTTTCATTGTAACTTATTTTAAAGCCATATTCTTGGTGCCTGAACTTTGTTATTGGTCTTATCCTTATTTTTTTTTTTTTTTTTTATTGTTATTTAACACCTACAATACAATCACATTCATTACTAAATACAACTATTATTTTACAAAATTATATGATACAGATTACAGTAACGCTAAATTTTCCCTTAAGAAACTAAAATTATTTAATCCCTACCTTAGGCATACTTAATCTGTACTTTGTGGTATTTGATATGTATTTGAACGATATTGTATTAGAACACTTTCACCTTTCCTGTTAAATACGTGTTTAAAATTAATTTGTATTTGCAAAGTATTTTACGTGCATCTTAAATTTTAAGAGCACAGGTTTCCTACGGTCAAACATATGTCGGTAAGAGTCCTTAAATGGATTTCGCTCATACTCTTGCCATGGATAGGTCTCAATATGAAATAAATCACAGTATACTTTGTTTGGCTAAATATCGATTTGTTTTCGAGAAAATCGATAATTCTAAAATCCAGCAAAATTGACGCTTTCGGAGCTCAAAATTTATGCCGAGTTTGTTAGCTTCGCGTCGAAAAATAAAGCACTCTGGAAGAAAAATACCTATTTAATATCGAAGAATAACATCAAATTAGTACGTCGAAAGCAATTTCTGCTCTTAAAGTCCTTTTATTTACAAAATATAATTAAGTTTATTCGACACACTTTTGATTTAATTCAAAATAGGTCAAACTTATCGCTTTATTTAAGTATGAGCGAAGCGAAATAAATGGCCGAAAATTTGATACTAGACAGATAAATGATTGTTCTTTTCGATACTAAAAGGATTTCCTAGGGAAATGATTTGGTGCGATGCTTTCAGATCTCAAAGTTGCTTAAAATTCGTTAATTTAACCGACCGTGACATTGTTGATCTTATCAACATTATGTAAACAATCCACGCAAAGGTTAATTTTCCCCATGTGAACTTCAACTGAGTAAAATAAAAAAATAGACTTGCTTACCGTGGTGTTCGCTGATACATTGTAAATCCTGTTTTCCTCATTTACGACAAAACCTAAGCCCTCGGCGAAGCTGTTATCCTATTTTCTTGACGCGCCATTTGTAACTGATTTCCACGTCTTGAAGTGACAGTTCTTTTCCATGCATTCTTGAAAACAGTCCAGTCTTAACTGATCAGTGTAAACAGGAATACGAAGTACTTTGCTTTAAATCAACTTAAAGCTTAGCAGCAGTGGTAGATAAATCGATACGACCGGCGAAGCTTCGTTTCGAAAACCGCCATTTGAGATTTGTCGGCCCAATTGTCCTGCGGTATGCAGATAATTAATTCACACTTGAGTAACTTCCGGCACATGAAATCGACAACCACCGTGACCAGAAAGCACCCTGCTTTTTGGTGTATTGGTTGAGGCATCATTATTATTTAACATAAGCTCTCAATGAAAATTTTTTGGGCTGAACTTGTAATTAAGTTTCACTTCAGTAAGCCACCGTTCGAGAGAGTTGTTAAATGGTTGCATGAAAGCGCTTTTAACTTCCGGGTCGAAAGTTCTTCTGTTGCGTTGCTTCGCTTTGCTGCATATTTTTTATCCAGTTCTTACCCTTGTTCAAATTCTTGATTAGGCTAAGGCAAAACAGTTGTAGAGTCAACTCTCCCTTATTGAAGATCTCTATAAGACGGACACCTGGTGTTGGTCCTGTCCTTGCCGTTTTTTCAGTCATTTTTATACTCTAACCAGCTAGGCTACGTTTACACGGGACCGGACCGGAGCCGTTCCGAACTGGACCGGACCGGATCGGCCTCTGTTTACACGGAAGCGTTTGGCACCGATCCATGTGTTTACACAGGACGGTTCTGAAACCGGTCCGGAACGGTTCCATAACTTGACCTGCAAAATAGCAGGTCCAGTTTTGGTTCCGCCCCGCACCGGTTCCAGAACGGCCCCGTGTAAACAGAAGGCCTATCCTATCCGTGTAAACAGAAGACATATCCTATCCGAAAATCGGACCGAAACGTTCCGGACAGCAGCAGTGGTTGATAAATCGATTCGGCCGGCAAATCTTCTTTTCGAAAACTGCTATTTGAGATTTTGAGGCCCTGCGGTGTGCAGATAATTTATTTCACATTGCGTAACTTCCGGCACATGAAATCGACAACCGCCGTGACCAATAGCACCCTGCGTTTTGGTATAGTATTGGTTGAGGCACCATACTATTGCTATATTAATATAAACTCTAAATGAAAATTTTTTGGGCTGAACATGTAATTAAGTTTCACTTCAGGTAGCCACCGTTTGTGAAAGTTGCTAAATAGTTGCATGACAGCGCTTTTAACTCCCGGGTCTAAGTTTCTTCTGTTGCGTTGCTTCGCTTATAGTTTTTTTTTGTTCTTGCCTTTGTCCAAGTTCTTAATTAGGTCAAGGCAAAACAGGTGTCACATGAAATCGACAACCACCGTGACCAGATAGCACCTAACCTGCGATCAGTAGGCATGAATAGATTGTGCTAGTAAATTCAGGAAAAGTTGCTTCACAATATACCCAAAAGTTGCTCTAAAGTTGCTCAAATATCAAAAAGTTGCCACCAAAATTTAGAAAAGTTGCTCTCTAGAGTCGTTTTGTTTTAGATAAATACTCAAAACGTGTTTGTTTGTTTGTTGTCATTAAAACATTTTCATTAAATATTCTATCAATCATTAAAAGAGGCCAAAAATCCGTTTTAATATGAGAAATATAAGTACTTTTTTTGTAATCAATATACTCTTTAAACTCAACATAACTTCAATAGTAGATAAAAAATAAAAAAAATAATAAAAAATAATAAAAATAAGATAAAAAAAAAGTTAAAAAAAGATAAAAATCCTTTGAAATGAAACGACCTTTTATGGTTTGGATCGGTTTTATGTCCATTTGTTGCTCAAAAGTTGCCAAGAAAGGCAAAAGATGCCCTAGGGTGATGGTACTACAGAAAGTTGCTCAAAACGCTAAAAGTTGCTCAAAAGTTGCCGAGCACAATCTATTTATGCCTAGCGATCAGGCTTACCTCCCCACCGCGAGAAAAATAACGCCTGATCGCAGGTTAGATAGCACCCTCCTTTTCGAAATATTGGTCGAGGCACTATTTTTATCATTTTAACATAAGCTCTCAATGAAAAACTTTTAAGCTGAACTTGTAATAAAGTTTCACTTCAGTTAGCCACCAACTATAACGCGAAGCAACGCAACAGAAGAACCTTAGACCCGGGAGTTAAAAGCGCTGTCATGCAACTATTTAGCAACTTTCACAAACGGTGGCTACCTGAAGTGAAACTTAATTACATGTTCAGCCCAAAAAATTTTCATTTAGAGCTTATATTAATATAGCAATAGTATGGTGCCTCAACCAATACTATACCAAAACGCAGGGTGCTATTGGTCACGGCGGTTGTCGATTTCATGTGCCGGAAGTTACGCAATGTGAAATAAATTATCTGCACACCGCAGGGCCTCAAAATCTCAAATAGCAGTTTTCGAAAAGAAGATTTGCCGGCCGAATCGATTTATCAACCACTGCTGCTGTCCGGAACGTTTCGGTCCGATTTTCGGATAGGATATGTCTTCTGTTTACACGGATAGGATAGGCCTTCTGTTTACACGGGGCCGTTCTGGAACCGGTGCGGGGCGGAACCAAAACTGGACCTGCTATTTTGCAGGTCAAGTTATGGAACCGTTCCGGACCGGTTTCAGAACCGTCCTGTGTAAACACATGGATCGGTGCCAAACGCTTCCGTGTAAACAGAGGCCGATCCGGTCCGGTCCAGTTCGGAACGGCTCCGGTCCGGTCCCGTGTAAACGTAGCCTAGCTGGTTAGAGTATAAAAATGACTGAAAAAACGGCAAGGACAGGACCAACACCAGGTGTCCGTCTTATAGAGATCTTCAATAAGGGAGAGTTGACTCTACAACTGTTTTGCCTTAGCCTAATCAAGAATTTGAACAAGGGTAAGAACTGGATAAAAAATATGCAGCAAAGCGAAGCAACGCAACAGAAGAACTTTCGACCCGGAAGTTAAAAGCGCTTTCATGCAACCATTTAACAACTCTCTCGAACGGTGGCTTACTGAAGTGAAACTTAATTACAAGTTCAGCCCAAAAAATTTTCATTGAGAGCTTATGTTAAATAATAATGATGCCTCAACCAATACACCAAAAAGCAGGGTGCTTTCTGGTCACGGTGGTTGTCGATTTCATGTGCCGGAAGTTACTCAAGTGTGAATTAATTATCTGCATACCGCAGGACAATTGGGCCGACAAATCTCAAATGGCGGTTTTCGAAACGAAGCTTCGCCGGTCGTATCGATTTATCTACCACTGCTGCTAAGCTTTAAGTTGATTTAAAGCAAAGTACTTCGTATTCCTGTTTACACTGATCAGTTAAGACTGGACTGTTTTCAAGAATGCATGGAAAAGAACTGTCACTTCAAGACGTGGAAATCAGTTACAAATGGCGCGTCAAGAAAATAGGATAACAGCTTCGCCGAGGGCTTAGGTTTTGTCGTAAATGAGGAAAACAGGATTTACAATGTATCAGCGAACACCACGGTAAGCAAGTCTATGTTTTTATTTTACTCAGTTGAAGTTCACATGGGGAAAATTAACCTTTGCGTGGATTGTTTACATAATGTTGATAAGATCAACAATGTCACGGTCGGTTAAATTAACGAATTTTAAGCAACTTTGAGATCTGAAAGCATCGCACCAAATCATTTCCCTAGGAAATCCTTTTAGTATCGAAAAGAACAATCATTTATCTGTCTAGTATCAAATTTTCGGCCATTTATTTCGCTTCGCTCATACTTAAATAAAGCGATAAGTTTGACCTATTTTGAATTAAATCAAAAGTGTGTCGAATAAACTTAATTATATTTTGTAAATAAAAGGACTTTAAGAGCAGAAATTGCTTTCGACGTACTAATTTGATGTTATTCTTCGATATTAAATAGGTATTTTTCTTCCAGAGTGCTTTATTTTTCGACGCGAAGCTAACAAACTCGGCATAAATTTTGAGCTCCGAAAGCGTCAATTTTGCTGGATTTTAGAATTATCGATTTTCTCGAAAATAAATCGATATTTAGCCAAACAAAGTATACTGTGATTTATTTCCTATTAAGGCCTACCCATGGTAAGAGAATGAGCGAAATCCATAACAGGGCTCTTGCCAAGAATTTTCATTTTTGTTTGAAATTTGTGCATATGTCCTCTTCTCACCGCTCTCTCCCACCTCTCCCCCTCTTCCTCCTCTTCTCTCTTCTCCTCCCTTTCTCCTCCCCCCCCTCTCCTCCCCTTTCTTCCTTCTTTGGGCCCCCCCCCCCTTTTTTTGTTGCGCTCCTTCTCTCTTTCCTCCCCTTCCCTTTTCCTTTTGACTGTCTTCCTCTCCTCCTCTTCTGTTTCTCCCCCTCCTTCCTCTCTTCTCTCTCCTCTTTTCTGTTTCTTCTTTTTCTCCACCCTTTCTTCCTCCTTTCTTTCCTCCTCCCTCTTCCACCCTACCCTCCTCCTCGTCCTCCCTCGTCCACACCATCAATTGCACATTCTTTGGTTCCATTCCTTTTCTCTTTGTCTTTTTTGTCATTTTTCCTGCCCTACACCCCCTTTCCCACATTCATCCACGCTTCTTCGTCCCTAGTCACCCTCTCCCGCCTACCTTTTTTCTACCCTGCTCTTCCCTCTCTCCCATCCATTCCCCTCTTCCCTTCCCCGTCCTCCCTCCTTCACTCCTGTCAGTGTTCCCCCCCCCCTCTCTTTTCCCTTTCAGAGTCTCCTATATCAGGCTCTCCTAGGCTTCTCCCGCTTCTACTCTTCTCAGACCTTGGGCAGATCCTGTTCTCCTATCCCACCACCTGACATCCCTTATTCTCTCTTCTTTATGTGTTCTTTCTCTCCTCGCCACCAACAACAGAATAACACTCTTCAGTGTGCAGGCTTTTTCTTCTTTTCTTCTTTTCTGCTGGTGTGCAGGCCAATGATGAAAACATAACATAAAAATTTTTCCCTCTTGGGAATACTATCAAATTGGGAGTGTGCTTTTAGAATTCGGCCCCATTGCACTTCTGGGGAATACTCTTTTCCTTTCTCTTTCTTTTTTTTTTCTTTTTTTTGTGTGTGTTTTTTTTTTTTTTCTTTCGTTCGCCTCCCATTGTCTTTTTACAGTTGTGCTTCTTGATGAAGGACTGGGGTACCTCACTCTGTCCCCCTCACACATTTCGCTGGGGGATACGCGAACGCGGGCGTAGTTTGGTGACCCGGTGTGGACGCCATCTTTCGATAAGAACAAAGATGTGGATTGGAAGTTGAGTTGCCCTGAGCCCATCTGTTGTTCTTCCTCCAAAGACAATGGCTCCATTTAATTCCCAAAACACGCTGTTTTTGAGAAAGGATTATGGGGCACGTTGCTGCCATCAATGCTCGGTCTGGACATTTGGCGTGGTTACTGGGCTCAGCGGTTACTGTGGGATGTTGGATCACAGCTTTCATTTTTTCCACCAAATGCTGTGCAACTTGAATGCACACAACTACCTTGAGATTTCATCGATGGAAAATGCTTACCATGATGCTGGGCGATTAGTTGAGTTTTTGGTCAACTGGAAATCTGATAAACCAGACTTCTTTAGTGAGTTCTGGATTTAGCGTGCATGGTTCACCGGGCTTCTGGGAGATGAATGATGCCATGCTAACAGAAGCATGGCTGCCGACTTAGTTAGTGTTGGATATGGAATGCCAGCTGTAAAAACTGAACACATGCCAGAGTACAGTGGGTGGAGAAACCATACTGCACTTTAGGAAAAGCCCTCTTCGTATTTAAGAGCAGGTAAAGAGTTGAAAGTTGTAATACCAACAAAAAGTGGAGTGGACATCTCCTATAGAGAGGGGTGAGGCTAGTAATTTTTAGGTAGGGGGTTCTAAAACTTTGAGGGTGGCTAATAGAGGTGTCATGTTTCTTGTTATATGAGGTAGATAGAGGGGTTTTTAGAAAATTAAAATGTTTTGTATGGTAATAATGTAGCTAGAAAAAATAGCAAAACACCAAACAACAACTTCAGTCGGTCATCACAAAATCAAATGTTTCCTATCTTTAAAAGCCTTTCATTGTAACTTATTTTAAAGCCATATTCTTGGTGCCTGAACTTTGTCATTGGTCTTATCCTTATTTTTTTTTTTTTTTTTATTTTATATTCTAATACAACTATTATTTTACAAAATTATATGATACAGATTACAGTAACGCTAAATTTTCCCTTAAGAAACTAAAATTATTTATCCCTACCTTAGGCATACTTAATCTGTACTTGGTGGTATTTGATATGTATTTGAACGATATTGTATTAGAACACTTTCACCTTTCCTGTTAAATACGTGTTTAAAATTAATTTGTATTTGCAAAGTATTTTACGTGCATCTTAAATTTTAATGTTTTCCAGACCTGTTTGATACTTTTTAAATACAGTTACTAATTCATACTTGTCTTGTATTTAACTTGTATCTAAAGATTAAATATATAGCCATTACTAAGTGAAGTATCTAACCATGCAGGCATGCACCAGTACCTTACTTCTTAGGATTATTCAAATATCCATAAAGTACCCTTCTTTAAAACGTATTTAATTTAATGTGACTAATGTCTTGTATTTAATTCATGCTTGTGTGTTAAATAGCCGTTAAGTGAAGTTTCTAAACAGTACCTTACTTCCCAGGATTATTCAAATACGTATAAATTACCCTTCTTTAAAACGTATTTAATTTAATGTCTTGTATTTAATTCATACTTGTGTGTTAGATAGCCATTATTAGCGAAGTATCTAAATAGTACCTTACTTTCCAGGATTATTCAAATAAGTATGAAGTACCCTTCTTTAAAACGTATTTAATTTAGTGTCTTGTATTTAATTCATTCTTTTGTGTAAAGCAGTCATTAAGTAAAGTATTTAACTGCTATCTTTTTTAACAATTTGAAAATCCCTTCGCTATAAAATACGATCACGCTAGGGCCAAATACATTGTTAAACCTACAACATTATAATAAAAGAATACTTGTCTTGTATTTAAACTCTCGGAAACTTTAAAATTATAATTTCGTGATCAAAAAGCAAATTTGACCAATGAACCTTATAAGGACTTATTATTGGTGATGAAGATCAGAGCTAGTGTTTACTGATTTGTTTATCATAATAAGGCTTACCTTACAGACGTCCAATGGTATTTATCTCGATGATGATCTTCCGAAAGCAGTTGTAATTAGTGGACGAGCAAGCTTTCAAAAATTGCTTTGCGATTTCATCTCAATTTTTATTCAGTAGTCGGTAGAGGGTAGCCAAAATAACATGCTTTGAATTTTGCCGCAGAAATTTTTTTTTATAGTTTGAGTGCTGAAAAACTAATTTGCATCGCAAACATGGACTATAAAAGAGTTGTTTTGTTGTTTGAATGCTTACCTTTCGGTCCTATCTTGAGGAAAATTCTTCTTTGTTGGAGTTGTTCGAAATTGTGTGTTAATTCGAGCCACATCGTGGACAGTCTGCAAGATTTCGGCAAGTCACCTTCGACTGAACTGTAATGCACAGCGCTGAACAACAACAGTGGATGGAGATAAACATTATTTTTTTACTGAGGATCATTCACATTAAGGTTATGACATTGTACTTAACAATGCTTATTAGACGATTCTTGTGTGCATGTTTAAGTTGCCGGAGACTACGAAAACAACTTTACCTCCTGGCAGCACATTTGGTCGACCAAACGACAACTGTTTATCAACTTCAGTTCTTGATCGCTTGAGGTAAAGGTTAGTTCTCGTTTTATATGTCTAAATGATAGTTTTACCTTTCAAAAAAGTTCAATATAGACAAGAAACAACTAAAGCTTGAAAAGCTTACCTTTATAATCTTCATTTAAACTAAATTGTGGCGACTTTCTGGTCAATTGTGGATGCAGTGCAGTAGTAGATCGACTCATATTACTTCAAAATGTCTTCTTTGTCGGTATAACAACAGCTCCGTAAATTATGCCAGAATTTCATTTACTTTATTATTAAAATTACCACGAAATAGGGTTTTCCGATTTAGCGGAATTTCGCACCTATTTTCCGCGCTAATTGAATCTGTGAATTGGACTCAATGGCCGTTTTTATGCTAGAGACGTTAAAGCTGTCTCGAGACGACTTTAACGTCTAGTATAAAAACGGTAAATAAGACAGACGCCTTTAACATCTGATGGCTTAAACGTCTTTTCGTAAGAGGGTCTGACCGACGCTCTTAACAGACAGCTGGCATCTAGTATAAAAACGGGATGCCGTTAACTTGAACTTTTCTTTACCACTTAGTCAGTAAACCCTCTAGTCAGTCAGTCTTATGGATGGTTTTTGTGCACTTTCGACCTTCGTCTGCTCGGTCTGTTTGTTCAGACCTTTCATGTGCTTATGTACATGTTTGGGCTGTTCACTCGGCAGTTCACTCGGATCGTTGTTGCTGCAGTCTTCATCCGTTACTTTCATAAACAGTAAAAGCCGAAATATTAAAACCTACTGAGTTCCGAAACTTTTTGGTTTTAATATCATAAATGGCATCCCACAGCGTTGGAACTATTCCATCGCTCAAACAAATCAAACAAAAATGCAAGTCGATTTGTTCGTAAATGTGTCTCCAGTGTCCTCCGAGTGTAGAACCCAGTCTTTTTTTTATTTTTTATTTATTTTTTCTCAAAAGCCGTCTACTAAATGCGTCCTGTTTTTATACCAGACACCTTTAACGTCTTAGACGTTAAAGACGTCTAAATGACTTTATCGTCTCTAGCATAAAAATGGCCAATTTTGATAACTTTGTTTTTAACTCAAAGTTACTCGTGCTTTTGTTCTGTAACAAGACGTAGTAGAAAAAAAAATGCCAATTTTTTCAAGTTGAGTTGTCCGTGACGTAGCTCCTTTAATGTACTGCGTACGTCTCGGCTTGGACTGTACGGGTAAAGAAACCTCAGTTTACGCGGCCAAAACCGGATAGTTATTATTATTGGGAAAATTGCTTGAATGTGCACCGAACACACGTGAACTGGAAAAAGGACGCCAATGAAAAGCGAGGCTAACTTGATCAACTACGTGTGAAAAACACGAAAACATTTTGTATCGCAAAAACCGTTCAAACGGTTTTCATTCATTATGCCTGATTTAGCAACCATGTGCAACCTTTGTGTGTGATATCACACTTTTTATAGTATATATTTTAACGTTTGCGCTTTTTATTCATTACTCGTTAAAGTCTCCAGACTGGTAGTCGAAAGCTTGTTTTTATCAAATTTTTAACCAGAGATCGCTTTTGAATTTTTAACAAATGTCTTACCCTGGTTACTTGTCTATTTTTAAACAACATTTAGTTGGGTTTTTGGTTTGTAGGCCCGCTTGTTTACAAAAAAAATTTCACGGGCAAGTACTATTCATCCGGTATCCTCGGATGGGCACTATGCACTGATAGTGTCCCTCCATGGATGAACACAATCACGTCACGTGATCAATTTAAACCAATCAGAATCTGAGAAATTTAGTGGTGAACAATAACAGGTGTTAGGGGTTACGGCCCTTAACGACAGCCCTGACGTAACTCAGTGGCTAACTACTGGCAAATGCACAATCTGATTGACTACACAGGCACCTTTTATCAATTGATAGAAAGCCCTCTGAGCATTCATGCAATGTTTTGTGAATTGCAACCAAAAAGTTGCCAATAAATCAGTTTTGTTTAAAGTTTACCCACTTACTTATGCTGAAACAATCAGACTGGCTAGGGACTCTCGCCTCTCACCAACTATGAACCGTTAGAAACCTCGAGCTTCAGTCTAATTGTTATTAGTAGAAACTCGGTCGTGTTCTATTGGAAATCCGCGAATCTGATTGGTTCTCCCATTGATTTCTATTCGCTCTTTAAAGGGTGAATTTTTCTTGATTTTTAGCTTAAAAGTACATAAAATTGTAGGTTTTGGACTGCAATTCTTTTGAGTTTCTACTAAAACAATTAGACTACTCGCCCTCGTTATCTATGGCTGCGCCTCGTTGACTATTCGCTCATAGAAAACTCGGGCTCGTAGTCTAATTGTTAAATAGGGGCTTATCTTACAATGAGATAAAGTAGACGAATTTGTCTGCCAATGGCAACAAAGAACAAGTTACCAATGTAAAGCTGGTTTTATTTATTGTTCCCGGGGTACAAAATTGAACCAAAATTCAATCGCACTCAATCAAACGCCTGTTTGATTGGGCTCAGTAATCGAACATCTAATTTGCTGTGAGCTCGATTATCGAACCAATCGAACGACATCAAAGGCAATCGAACTTAATCTGATTCGATTTTTTTCGGAATGCATCTCTTGAGGCCTGAAAGTTCAGTAATTGAACGTTTGATTGTGTTCAATTGACCAAATTTTATTGTGAGTTTAATTATGTTCGATTACCAAACCCAATCGAACGATTGGTGTTTGATTGGGCTTGATTGCTGAACGTTCGATTTGATACCCCGGGATTGTTTTAACTTTTGTGAATTTTTACTTTTAGCGTAGCACAGCAAAGCAAAGCATAGAGCATTTACCAGTATATTTAATTATGGATTCACAAAGTGGTGACAACAAAGAACAACTGGCCAATGTAAAACTTGTCTAACTTGTTGTTCTAACCTATTTATAATTAGAGTTGTAGTATAGTTATGGCTCTATGTGCCGCTGAGCAGCAAAAACACTATCTTTCTTGCTGATGCGCAACTGAGAGTGACTATAACTAACAATAATATTGCTTTAAGCTAACCTTCCAAGTACATCAAAAGGGTACATACGGAACTAATAATATTAATATCCTATTAATAATAATATGGCCTTATGCGTCCCATGGGCGTCAAAAGGACTGATGATGATGATTAATAATAATTTATACTACCTTATTCCTACTAATTTTCGCGCGGATAAATTTGATTGCAAGAAAAATTAGAGCAATTTTGCGATTTTGTCAGTGTTTTATGGATCCGTCGTCAAAGACCAAGGAACGACTGGAAATATACAAAGATCTGGCCTTAATATAATTACAAGAAGACTGCAAACGGAAACTTTTGTGACTGTATTAGAGGTTTTGGCTGATGTATAAGCTGAAGAAACCAGTAATCAGGGGAAGGGTGCTAGTCGAAAACAGGACGGAAGATATTTCTAAGTGTTGATATATAGTGCAGTTCCAAACATTTAAAATTTGTATTGCTTTTATACATCAAATGGTTTTAATTTTCGCGTGTTTAAAATTTGCGAAATGTATTTTTCGCGCGTATTAAATGTCGCGATTATTTTGAAATCGCGAAAATCGCGAAAATTAGTACTCGCGAAAATTAGTAAGAATAAATTCGTAACTGAATAAAAATTGAGTATTCTGATTTAGCTCAAAAGCTTCCATTTAAATGGTTCCACACTTTAAGGATGTTATAAAGACTTTAGACTTAAGCCTCGCTTTTGAGGGAAACTTGTAAATTTGATCATAATTAAATTCCCAAAGCAGCAAGCTGAAAAGAATGCCCATGCGAAATAGTAAAAAGGTGCCAGAGTTTTGTATGAATTTCTTGTAAACATAGTCTTCTTCGCAGCCCTTTTTTGGGATGTCACGCAACGCTCCCTCCTCCCCCCTAAAAAAAAACACGGCTGCGAAGGAGACTAGTGTAAACGAGGCTTGGATTGAATTTTGAGCAACTGGCGTATGCATAGGCTTATTGACGTAGGGTTGACTCTAGAGTAAAGGTGTTAAATTATTGTTAACTGGAATTTGTCATTTTGCCATTGCTATTTGTCATTGCCATTTGCTAATAAAGTTAAAAAAAAATAATCATATTGTGTCTTAGACTACGAGCAGTCCCTATTTTTTTGCAGAGTCCGTCGAGCGTGAAGCGAAAATTTTTTCGCAGAGTCCGTCGAGCGCGAAGCGAAAAAATAAATTACCGCGCAGGGGGAGGTGGCGGGGCGAGGCGAGAAGCGCCCCGCCTCCTCCCCCCCGCGCGTTCATTTTTTTTTTCGCTTCAAGCTCGACGGAGTCTTCGAAAAAAATTTCGCTTCAAGCTTGACGGACTCTGCGAAAAAATAGGGACTGCTCGTAGTCTAATTGTGTCTCTATTCAATTAAGTATCTGTTTCTAAGGACTCTAAATGCATTTTCATAAGTTTCTGAATTACCCTTAAACCACCATACTCATGAAAATAAATATATAATATACTCAACTGAAGTCCATAATAAATATTTTTGTCCAGAAAGGGTGGGGGAGGGGGAGAAGTGAAGTTGGACCCAACTGGTTAACGGGATGGGAGGGGGAGGCGGGCTTCTCCCCCAGATACGCCTCTGTGGGCTTTGACTTTACTTTGCCCCTACATTCAATACCAAGATGGCGGTTAATTCGACTTTAAGGTCCGCGCTTTCTGATGCCATTTTGGTTGGGAGGCGAACACGGTGAACGTTTCAGTTTGTACTGTATGTCGCTGTGGTAAAGCTGCTCTTATAACGCTCCGTGACAACTCATTAAAAATGATCTGATTCTGATCTTTTTACAATCATAACGGCTGAAGCGATGCTGATTCCTTGATTCAAACTTCGAACGTTCAACATAATAACAGAATCACCACTGAATAGAACGTTTGAAAATTGGTTGATTTTCGTTAAATTTATTTGGTTTGCGCTAATAAAAAGTTGGTTTACTGTAATCTGCTGTAATACTGAACAGGTTTTTTTCATATCGTAAGTACACGAAAGAGGTTGTGCGAAAATTCCAAACGTCTCGAGCAAAACACTAGGAAAAAGAAACCAACCACGCGCACCCAGCGTTTTGAAACAGATTGTATTAGCTGCACGAAGCTTTCTCTATCAGATAGTAGAGTCAGCGCAAATAGACTTCGCCTTTGAGCTAGTAAAACCAGCGCAATTATTTCCACTCTTGCTAAATGATTACTGATGTCAAGGGCAACAGTGGGCAAGATCTACAAACGTGACAGAATTCCATGAAACGCGTTCACCCCGAATTTTCATTTTGTCCCATTCGACGGAATAACTATGATAACGAAACAAATAATCACGGTAAAAGACTTCTTGATATGTGTAAAAGCGCCGACCTCAAAATTTTAAACGGAAGATTCTGCGGTGATACTTTAGGTGGACGCACCTTTCACGGAAGAAATGGAGTAAGTGTCATCGATTATGCAATATGTGACCAGGATATATTTTCAAGGCGGTTGTTATGTTCGACCATGACTCTAAGGACTCCCGTCACGTCCATGAAAACAATCATCAGATGGATTTTAATGCTGTCAATGTGGTTCGTCATGAGCCCAATTTTCACGAGCGTCTCATTTTGGAAGCCTGGTTGTCCATTAAGGATCCGCACTCTGGGAACGACCACATTGCTATCCCAGAGGTCAACCAATCCTTGGCACGCGCATGAGTCTCGCGCCGCGTTTGCAGCGCGCGCTTCTAACGTGTTGCCTTTTTTAAATCGCGTGTAACAGCTTCAATATTTCAAATGATGAAGGCATGGATTATAGAAGAGACTTTTTACTATCCATGATGAAGGCTTCAGCACTAGCCGAAAAAACAGTTAGTGTCAAACCACAAAGAAACTATGTTTTCAAGTGTTTCAAATTTTGTAGTAAAGCAACCATGTTCTTTATCGGAACACAGTTCAATAATAACTTGTTGTGAGCTTGAATCCTCACGTGAAAGTAATCAATTGTCACGTCTACCTATGCAGTTCCTCTACTAAATTACCGAAAATGAAATATAGTTATAGCCGCGAAGAGATTGAAAAATAACAAATCGTCGTTCTCAGACAAAATAAATGAAGTGATCAAAGCTAGCCTTCAAGAAATGATGTCCGTATATCTTAAGCTCTTTTATTCAGTTCTTAATTCAGGTAAAATGCCTGAGAAGTGGTGTCGCGGTCTTATTACACCAATATACAAATCAGGAGGAAGAAGTGATCCATCAAATTATCGGGGAATTTGTGTTTCAAGCTGTCTCGGAAAAACTTTTTATTCTATTTTAAACTAAAGACTGCTTAAGCATGTCAACTCGTGTAATATTCTCCACAATTCCCAGATTGGATTCCTACCAAATAATCGTACAGCAGTCCATGTCCTCACAATAAGAACATTAGTAGATAAATATGTGCATACCCACAACGGGAAAATATACGCTTATTTCGTAGATTTCAAAAAACCTCTCGACTCAGTTTGGCATGATGGTCTCTTATATTTAACAATTAGTCTACGAGCCCGAGTTTTCTATGAGCGAATAGTCAACGAGGCGCAGCCGAGTTGACTATTCTGACTGTTCTTCTTCCTCCAAAGGCAATGGCTCCATTTAATTCCCAAAACACGCTCTTCATGTACAAGGCATTATGGGGCATGTTGCTGCAAATCACGGTAGCTTTTCGAGTCTGCGATATCTGGCGTGGTTACTGGGCTCAGCGGTTACTGTGGGACATTGGATCACACTTGTCGTTTTTCCCGCCAAACGCTGTTCAATTTCGAAATGCACACAATTATCTTGCAGATTTCATCGATGAGAAAATGCTCTACCATGATGCTGGGCGATTAGTTGAGTTTTTGGTCAACTGGAAATCTGGGAAACCAGATTTCTTCAGCAGAGTTCTGGATTTAAGCGTAGCAATGGTCGAGAAAGGCTTCTGGGAAATAAACGAAGCCATTTTAACAGAAGCTTGGCTAACTGATTTAGTTAGTATTGGGTATGAAATGCCAGCTGTGAAACCTGTTCAGAGACCGTGTAGAAATACATTGGGTATAGAGACTGAACTGCGATCCAAAGAAAAGTCATCTGCATATTTAAGAGCAGGTAGAGAGTTGAAAAATGTACTACCGGCAAAAACATGAAAAAGAGACGAAAACTATTGAACTTAAACATTTCCAGCTATTACAGAACTTTGCCTGTAAAATTGTAACGAACTCCGGAAAATACGACCATATCTCAGAGACTCATCTATGGCATATAAGTGCGTAAATAATCTTGCTCCTAGCTATCTTTGCGACAAATTCCGCCTACCGGTTAGCTCAGTTGGTAGAGCGCCGGACTACCGTGCGGGAGGTCTCGGGTTCGAGTCCCAGGCCGGACCAACACTCAGGGTCTTAAAATAACTAAGGAGAATGTGCTGCCTTTGCGATGACAGCTGCAAATGGTTAGACATTCTAGTCTTCTCGGATAAGGACGATAAACCGTAGGTCCCTTCTCCTGCATCTTCACTGTTATGGTCAGCAGGGGACGTTAAAGAACCCACGCACTTATCGCAAAGAGTAGAGCATGGAGTTCCCGGTGTTGTGGTCTGGCCTTGTACTGAAATTACATTGGGGGCATCTGCAAAATTTCCTCATTCTTTGTAAACTGCTTAATGCCATATGCAGTCTGGTCAAAGTCCCCCGCAAAGTGTTGTGAAGCGCATTGAGCGTATGGAAATGCGCTATATAGATACCTTTACTATTATTATTGTTATTATTAAAACGATTCCCCCTTAATTGCTTCTTTCATAGATAATGCTTTGAAATCTACTTACAGGCTGCTGGAAACTGACAGGTTATTTCAAGAATAATACCTGATTAGTTCAATGTCACGCATTAATACAGACAGTTTTTTTTTTGTTATATTTGCCCTCTCGCGCCGTCCCTTTCAGACCGTTCCATAACGCCACCCATTGACGATAGAACAGTCACTAGATCCTTGGTTAGCACATTAAGAAACATAACACAAGATGGCGGTGACAAAATCCGATGGTTTTTCGCCACGATGAACGTTCAAGCTCATCAAGATAGCGGGTACAAACCACATGGATATAGACTCGTCAAGAATTGGATACTGTAAAAACTTAAGTGGAAGTCCCTTTTAAAGCGGTCCTCTCGTCTTCGCGCCAAAAGAAAGTTTCCGTTTATTTTCTGCCTGTGAAAAGGCTTTGGTCCATACATACAAAAAAGCAATAAATTATTTTCTATTTCTTTATTTTCGCTTTGCTACAGACCAAAATTGAATTTTGGCCGACATGGGGCCGCCAACGGTAGTCGAAGGGCTAAATTTCGACCATTTTGTGAAGCGCGCTATGTCCACAAAAATGTACTTGACGGAATATCATTTGGCACAAATTCTAAGACACCTTCATTTAGTTCACTGACGAAACGAGGAAAATTTTACGAAAATTCTAAGCATGCCTGCGCTTCTGAAACATACCATACTCTAAGGTCTTTATTCACACGTTAAAATTTAGGTAAATACAAGAGAATAAAACTCAAAAGTTTCAACATAAATTGGAGTAAAAAAGCACATCAATGTAATCTTCTTACCTCAATGAATCGTTTTCTACTGTCAAACCGGTGGGTATCTCCTTGGATTGCCCCCGAGAACAAATTAAAATCTGCCATATTCAGTGTGTCTACATAATTGTCGCTTCGTGCCAAAGCTCATTTGCATAACCTTGCAATCGATGAGAAAACTCCCTCCACCGTCCAAACTCGATTAAATACCTTTAGAATATAAGGAAGTTGCTTCTTTTGATATTCCTATACCATACAAATCCAGCGCTGAGAAAAATTGCGTTGAAGATGACAAGAATACTCGCGGCGTGCGAGACTCCACAAAGTAAATATTGACGGTTTTAACCGTCAATATAATTTAAGTTCAATTTAAGTTCAACATAATTTAAGTTCAATTCGCTCCCGTAGTATCTCTAGGGGAAGAAGAAGAGTCGAAATTCAGCCATTTAATAAACATAAAACGTGTTAAAACAACAAATTGAATTCTGACAACGGAAATCAATCATGCAAAGACAACTTATAACTTTACGTCCAAAAACATCACTTACAGGTTGCTTACTGAGGAAGCGTAGTCGCCAGATACAATCCACAAGTTTGAATAGAACTGTTTTATGTTATGAAGTGATGAAAGGGCATAAGCTTCAATTGATTCTTAATACGTTTGCTTTCGCAATCGGTCATTCGAAGCCACAATGGAAGGTTTGTGCTTCGGGATCCATCAACTTCATTTTTCCCCTTGCGACACGATGTCACACAACTGAATTGTGACGTGCTGGCTGATCAGAGGTCAAACTTTGGGGGTGGTGGGGAGGGGGGTTGGGTTGTCGGTATTTTACAGCAGGAGAAAACTTGAGGGGTTGAAGAGCTTTTTTCACAGCAAGAGAAAACTCAGAAGTAGTAAATGATCTTTTATTTTAAATAAGTGACTCGTGTTTTTATCGCTTAATATTTTTTTTTTCCTTATTTCTTATTCCACCTTGTATCACTCAAGTGTAACGTGCCTTTGCTTATTTACTTCTGTGGTCGGGCATTTAGGAGCAAATCGCAAAAAGACAGAACAGAAAAAAAAATCCAAGAAAAGGTTCCGATAAAAGGCGGAGTGTGCTAAACTGTTTTCAATATTGAAATGAATAAAAAGCTACCCTTAGTTGTGTTTTATCTTACTGTCACGGGCATCTGTGAAAAAAAAATATAATCTGCCAAAGATTTTTTTTTTTCAGAAATCTATAGGACTTAGCAAATTAATGAAAAGGAAACTTGGAGGTGGTTTTATTAGTAGCTACAGCAGGAATCATACCGTAAAAACACGCAATCACTGTATTTTATCATTACTTATTTATCCTTCAGAAAATATGGGGATTTTCTACTACTCGGGAAACGGGCTGGGTACCCCCTCCCCCTCCTTTTTCCAAAATCTAACATCGCTCCTTTTCTTAACACCAGAACACACATGCAAGGGAATTAGTTTTATTTTTGTGTCCATCTCTTGAACACATAATTAGTCTAAACAAGATGCTATAAAGTTAATGTTGTATAGGTATAATTTCTTTATATCGGCCATACCCCCAGGCCTTTGTTTTTTTCCTTCTTTGGTGGGTTAGAGTAATGAAGGAGTGCACTTATCTTGTGCACATTCTTGAAATTTCTTGCTTTACAACTTCGTTCAGTCCCTTTTTTTAGGTCTTTACTCTCTTTGTTTGCTAGTTTGTTTTCAAATGAGCACGGGCATTATGAAAAATGCTATGTCCTTTACCTTGGATTTGTGTGGAAGTTCAAAGTGAGCGCACATGGCTTTTAGCGTCGTGACATTGAATTTCGATTATGTGTCATGTCTGGCATGCTCGCAAATATCATGACCGTCATAAGACCAGTCCCATTTGGCTGACAATATCTTCTACTGCTTCACGTCTGGCTTTGTCATCAAGGTAAACAATTTCGTCTTCGATGAGACTGTCATCGTCGTCATCGACTTCGCCCTCTACTTGATTAGCTGTACCTTTCCTTCGTTTGGCTGCAAGTCTCGAAAAAAATCATTGCACCTGGGTCTTTGTTAAATCCCCACATCCACCTCCATCCTAAAAGCATACAGGCATTTTTTTTTACCGATAACAAGCCGCAAGCTTGCAAGAACAGTTCGTGCTTTTTAAATCTAATTAGCGTAGTTGTTTGACAGCGGGAAATTTAGAAACCGAAAGGGAATTAAAAAATGCGAATTGTAATCAGGACTGACGACATGTACATACCGTAAAATTCCGGTTATAAGCCCCTCCGCTTATAAGCCCCCCCGGTTATAGGCCCATCTACCAGGAAACAAAAAAATACATCCGATTATAAGCCCCCCCCCCCCCAGATATAAGCCCCCCTCTGCCGGATGACAGTACTGAACAGGGCTAAATGTTGCTTTATTATGCGTTTTTAACTTAAAGGAGAAGTTCACTCCAGAATGGCCATTTATTTTTTTCACGCCAATAAAAAGTTTATACAAAGATATGTTATTCACCAAAATTTCAGCCTCCAACGTGCGCTATAACCCTACGAAATCTTTCTTTGAAGTAGCCCAAAACTCGACAACTGAACGCCGCCATTTTGGAGCCTGGTAATGTATGCGTGACGTCAAAGAGCTCAGCCTGAAGTTTAGCGGGAAAATTTTAATAGTCGAAACTCCTTGTTTCTTTGTAGTAGCGTTTGTTTGTCAAAATACAAATGAGATACAAAAATCTTTTCTTGCTTCAGAAAGTTCTTTTCGCCGTCTTTCAACATCTAAAAGAAAAATTACTCAATAAGAATGGGTAGGGACGAAAAATTACTGCCAAAGCGAACACAAATATTTGTGTGTTCCGAAAGCTATACGGGAGACTGCTTTGAAGAAGATCGCAGATACAGTCTCCTACGTGAAAATACCCACACACAAAAAAGAAAGAGCCAGAAGCAATACCAACCAATGATGCGTTTATGTTATTTCACTTTTTAGTTGATTTCAGGGAGGACTTTTAATCAACCAAAGAAACTCTTCTTGATCAAATATTAGATCGCAACTCCCAAAGTGAACTTTATGTCATTTTTGTAGTTGACTGACTGAGCTAGAAATGTTTGAATTATTTCATTTTAGATCAAGCAAAATTTTAACTTAACTTATTACTTGTTTGTATCTTTTTCTCTGTCTTTTTCTCCTTCTATATATTTATTTACATGTACAACCCAGTCATTGCATCCAACTGAATTTTTAACAACTTAGCCGTTTTGTTATTTCTATTCTGAGAAGTGTTGTTGCCAATTTAAGTCAATTTTTGTTCATGCTGTAATTATTTGCCGTCGTCGTATTTGCTCGATTAAGCGCGGGTCACCGATTAAACTCCGGCTTCGTATTAATAAACGTCGGGTCAAAAATGCTAACTTTTAAATAAACGCCGGGGACGTTTGATCGAGGTCCCGGCGTTTATTTGCGGTCGAGCAAACAAGTAAATATATTCTCTTAAATAGCACTGCTACGACAAACTGGTACGGTTTGCTTCTTTGGTAGTTTTTTTATAATGTTCAAGGAAAGTCCGGCGTAAAATAACTAGGATGGATGCAGTAAACAAAATGAAACAGCAATGTTCGCGTTCGTGTTGTCATGACTGACGCACTGTTGTTTATAACAGTGAACGTTTATAACTGCGGAGGACGTTGGCGACATTGCCGTTTATGTTCTGCAGTTCGGTTTGTAACAAATCTTGATTGCAACATGCACGTGCCGTATGCAATACTGTTACTTTGGTAAAAATCATCCTCGGAGACCCAAGAGCAGTTTGTCGGCCGGGACGACTAGAAAAATCGTGGTTCTTGGGACTGAAAAAATTACAAAAAATTGCACTTCGTTGATAAACACCGGACCCCGCCAAGTTTGAAATAAACGCCGGAGGTGTTTGATTTGAGAAAACACGGTAAGCAAAATGACTAACCTCCATTCTTTCCTTATTCTTTCGCCTCCTTTCGCTTGCATGTCGTTTGAAGGGAGTTACAGAAGGAGATTTCTTAAAAATGGTTTATATTGCGTCTGGCTTTTTCTATCTTTTGTGGGTATTTCCACGCAGGAGACTGCATCTCTGATCTACTTTGAAGCAGTCTTTCACATAGTTTTCGGAACACACAAATATTTTTGTCCGCTTTTGAGCAATTGTTCTTTTAAATATTGGAAGACGGTGAAAATAAACACCTCTTTTTGTATTTCTTGGAGCTCTGTGTGAGCAAAATGGTGCTGCACAAACAGGCATTTTGACAAACAAAAGCCAATACAAAGAAATAAGTAGTTTCGAGTATTTAAATTTCCCCGCCAAACTTCAGGCTGAGCTCTTTGACGTCACGCATACATTACCAGCTCCAAGATGGCGGCGTTTAGTTGTCAAGTTTTGGGCTACTTCAAAGAAAGATTTCGTAGGGTTATAGCGCACGTTGGAGGCTGAAATTTTGGTGGATAACGTATCTTTGTATAAACTTTTTACTGGCGTAAAGAAAATAAATGGCCATTCTGGAGTGAACTTCTCCTTTAAAAACGTATTTCGATCAACACTCCCGTGGCCCGTTTCGGAACGTTTTTTTTATTCCGCTTATAATTATATATAAGCCCTCCCGGATATAAGCCCCTCCACTTATAAGCCCACCCAAAAACCCTTACAAAGTTGTATAAGCCCAGGACTTATAACCGGAATTTTACGGTATGTGATCTAGGGCCATTACAGATGGGAAATATAATGATTCTCTCAAACCTTTTTCAGTTCCCGTTTTCATTTCCTAATCCCCGTTAGTTAATCGGGCGTGGCCGATTTATAGTTTACCCTTTGGTCGTCCTAGAGCGTAGTCTCCTGGCGCGGCCAAAAAGACGGGGATAGCTTGGGGTTGCTACAAAACCGCTACGGGTGACGCATACCGCAATGGTTTTCATTTTAGTTTTGACAAGAAATCGTTGCAGGCACACTTGGTCGACTTTTGGGTTAATGTGTAATCAGGTTGTGTTTTTTTGCTTCGGCGGAAGGACAGAGAAAAAAGCTTACGGGGCTAAGTACAGTATGGGGCCCAGTTCTCGGCCACTTTTGACGTAAACTTGTATTTCTTACCTCAGAAGAACCGCAGGAACTTGAAATTTCTCCCAGAGCTAGCTACATTATTCAGCTTTTTGGTGTAAAGCTATCGACCGGTCAAAAATTAATTTGCCCGAGCAATAATAAACATAAAAGCTCCATTTGTGGGCCCAGTTCTCGGCCACTTTTGACGTAAACTTCTATTTCTTACCTCAGAAGAACCGCAGGAACTTGAAATTTCTCCCAGAACTAGCTACATTATTCAGCTTTTTGGTGTCAAGCTATCGACCGGTCAAAAATTAATTTGCCCGAGCAATAATAAAAATAAAAGCTCCATTTGTGGGCCCAGTTCTCGGCCACCTTGGCCCAGCCACTTTTGACGTAAACTTGTATTTCTTACCTCAGAAGAACCGCAGGAACTTGAAATTTCTCCCAGAGCTAGCTACATTATTCAGCTTTTTGGTGTAAAGCTATCGACCGGTCAAAAATTAATTTGCCCGAGCAATAATAAAAATAAAAGCTCCATTTGTGGGCCCAGTTCTCGGCCACCTTGGCCCAGTTCTCGGCCACTAAAAAGCTTGTGCGTAATTATCTGTAAAAAAAAATGCTCAATTAATTTTCACAGTCATAAAATCACTCTGTAAACCTATTTATACTATATCGATCCCAAATTATTTTTATGATGCTTTGTTTTACTTTAGAAAAGAAGGATTTTAACGCGCCTAGTTACCTATGTGCAGGTTCTGGCAAAACCGCATTGTGTGACCCGTGCATTTAGATGGTTTATTTTGCAGTGAAAAGGTCTTGAAAGATTTAGGTGTTGTAGAAATAATAGACAAGACAAGAGTCAGCTCAAAACTTAAGGATAAGATTGAACTTTATTTTTAAAACATTTATTTCTTTCATTCTGGCAGCAGCAGATGAAATTATATTAAAAACCAAGCGCTAAGCTGTGATAGCGAGCAGGGTGGCCGAGAACTGGCAAATACGCAAACGTCGCAAGAAAAAATTTCGAAGTAAATTAAGACCAAAAAATACAACGGTTCAACGAAAAGTTAACTAAAGCAGAAAGCTGAATTATTCTACGTTTTACATGCCAAAAATTAGTTTGTATGGTGGGGGCTTTTGGATAAAATACGAATTTAACTACATCCATGAATTTGAAGCCGTAAACAAACAACTTTTTCGGGAATGCAAATTCACCTACCTCCGCGTAAACTCGACGTGTGAGCTTTCTATATCGAATTGAACGATCAAACTCAAGATACTTAAAGCACATGAATCAGTCTATCGTTTGAAGGAAATACCTTTTTCTTTTGATTCAACTGGAGTGTGAAAAAACGCGTTAAACACAAAGTGGCCGAGAACTGAACCCGGCCGAGAACTGGGCCCCATACTGTACTGATATTCACCATTGTGAAATTGCACTTACTTTGACAAGTTAAAGTTATTTTTGTAAATGAAAAAGGTGACGTCATTGATGTCACGCAGTGTTTTTTATAGCAAACTAGATGGTTTGCTGGTTTCTGACTATGAATGGGGGTGTGATCTTGCGGTATATTTTTTGAGCCTGACTCCGCCGTAAAACTTTTTTTTATTTAGCAAGAACTGTGTCGATTTTCATTTCTGAACAATTGGTCGTCAAGTCGTTTGTCACAAAGAGTAGAATGTTTGTACAGCATGTTTTGGAATTATTTTAGATTTGGTTAGTAAGACGCTTCTGAAGACCTGAGCAAAACATTGGGAATGTACAGTATTAATAGGAACTTGAATGGAATTTTTCACAAGTTGGATAAGGGTATCAACTGAAAAAAATGGAATTCAAAATGAGAACTTGGATTTTGTTGTAATTAAATTTTATCGCGGATTGGATGCATAATATCACGGCTTTGAAAGTCTTCAAATAATTAGAAAGGTTCCTTTCTTCCTTTTGATCTTATTGTTATTTTCATGTATTGATTATTCGAAAGTGGTTTTCGTTGATACGAAAAAAAAAACGGGTTTTCACTGAATTGCTTGAAGTATTTTTAGACGTGATAATATTGGCTTAATCAAATTACATTGTGCACGAAATATTTGTTATTCTTTTGTCTTGAAACTTTGAGTAAATTGAAATTTTTGTTTGACAGTAGTGTATGAAAGGCATTTTATAGAACTGAATAAAAAATAAGAAACATTGATAAAGGTTATTTCAAAGATTTATTTTGCCTGATTTTGAAGGGTTTCAGGAGTTTTAAAGAGTGCTGGTAAACGGCTGTATGTTGTTTGTGATTACGGATCTTATTTAGTTTCGAACGCTCTAATTTTTGAAAGGTTAAAACAGGTTAAAACCGGGCGGTTTCATGAGTTTTTTGGGTAGAAAGGTACGGTGGTGGTCAAAAAAAAAAATGTTTAGAAAGGAATGACTGTAGTAGCACGTAAGTCGGAGGCTTGCGTTAGTCACGGGGTATGTTTACTGAAAGATACACTCGACGTTTAGTTAGCTTAGTCGGCTTGGGAAACTATTTTAAAAATGAATGTTGTAATAGTTAATTAATAGTAATCTAGAATTAACCTACTCTCGATTGGAGTCTGTTCTGGATTCGCGCTACCTTTTCGCCGCGAAGGAATTTTGTAAAATTTCGCTAGTGGAAAGAGGTACTGTAAGAACAGTATCAACAAGAACATTGAGAAGCTTGAGAAGCTTAAAATCGGGCGCTTTGCCTTGAAAGGCAGGGTTCAGTACAGCAGAAACCACGAAGCAGTTACTTAAGTAGCACTCAGTCCGACTGTGTTTGTGTAAGTCACAGGGCTTGCATGAGCTGTATTAGTGTGCATAATATAATATCTAGAAAGTTGTCGAGATTGCATTATTACTTAATGACATGATGGTTTCAATTTATAAATGTATCTCACACAATACAAATAAACGATTGAAGTAGACGACTAGACAATGTAAAGTTTGACTTAGCAAAGTGCAGTGTATTGGTAATACTGTAAGGTGCGGTTTCACCTGACGGTCGTGTGCTTTTCGGTATTTTCCAGGCATTGCACTTTGATGGGACAGTACTACAACTGTTTACCGGGGAACTACTATTGTCAAGAAAATGATCACAACTTGTTGATGAATGATTGAACATTTGTTTCATACCATTACTGTAATAGCAATTGATGAAGGCTTTTAGTACTGAACCAAAGTATAAGGACTGGGAAATACTGAAACCCATTATCAGCCACCTTAAACGGAAATATCTTGTTGGTTTTCAAGGAATACAAGGAAACTTCACTCATCCCATGTATCTATGTATTGCGGTATTTTGTAATTTTTTGAGTGATTTTTGGGGATGTTTGGCAGGTGATAGTTTTTTTAAAAGAATTAGTAAAATTTAGACAACTAAGAAATATTGAAAATTTAATGTGAATTTAACATTGGAATTTGAAGTTAGAAATTGGCAGACGGACACCAAACAGTCCCGTGACATCCTGGAGTGTTTTTGCATGGGGGTCAACTGTGTGATGATGTTTCCATTTTTTTCTTCAATCCCCACTTATAAAGAACTGTTGTTGGTGTTATGTTGGTGTTATCACATGTCAAGCCTTTAACAAGGTATGAAAGAACACAAGGATTTAAATTATTCTGGTGCTCAATTTTTGCGTAACTAAAATTAATGTTACTCAAATTCCTGATGGATTCTGTCTTAAACTGTTACGAGCTTAGTATTTCCAAATTATTGCATGTCAATGTAAGGCAAGACAAGACATGCCTTGGTTCTTATGTAATTCTCTTAAAAACACATAAGATATTGACTATAATTTTGTCTGTGCTATGGCAATTCACAGTGGGGTGGTCTTGATGTGTCTTTAACTTGTAGACTGGACTGGACTAGTAAAACGCGGACTTGTAAAACGCCTCTAGACACTTCGAATTCCTTGGCCACAATCATCTTACGGCTCTCTTCAATACATAATGTCTCAAAAAAACAGTAACCTCAGAAAGAAGTCAGAAGCAAATAAGGTCGAAAGACCGAATTTGAACATATAACGGCAAATGTTCTAATGTCACGAACGTAGGAGTCGTGTAGGCCCGTCACCTTTATTTACCACATACTGCCCCCAAATTAAAACAGTACCCTCAGAAAGAAGTCAGAAGCAAATAAGGTCGAAAGACCGAACTTAAACATTTAACGGCAAATATTCCAATGTCACGAACGTAGGAGTCGTGTAGGCCCGTCACCTTTATTTACGATTGACTGTTGATTTCTGGACGGGCCCCGTTCTACCTCGTGCGAGCAATACAAACGACTGCACTCAACAGACGTCAAGTAGTGGAAAGAAAGAAACATATGCACACAACTCATAGCATCAATCCCGTTGTTTTAGTAGGGGTTTGCAGAACGAACATGTGCTATACTGCAAAAACATCTCCACGCTAAAACAGACCATAGAGTGCTCAAAAAAGCTAGAAATATGCCGTCGAAGAAACACACAAGAGCTTCAAACACAAATTGTTTCGCTCGCTAAACCGTTTAGTTTCCGTTTAGTGTCCGCGTTCTACAAGTCCGTGCTTAACAAGCCCTCGTTTTACAAGTCCGCGTTTTACAAGTCCGCGTTTTACTAGTCCTCGTTTTACAAGTCCGCGTTTTACTAGTCCGCGTTTTACTAGTCCGCCTTTTACAAGTCCGCGTTTTACTAGTCCGCGTTATACTAGTCCGCGTTTTACAAGTCCGCGTTTTACTAGTCCGCGTTTTACTAGTCCAGTCCAGTCCTCGAAATACAGTATGCCAAAACTCCCCGCCCTCTAAAGATAAGTCCTTGACGGTTCTTGTCGTTTTTCGGTGCCTATTCATCTTCGGCATCTTTCTCATCCACCTCTCGTTCTGTCCTGTGTCTGTCATCACACGAAAGAAAAGCTGATTCTCAAAAAATCTGCCACAAAAGGAAATTGACAAAAACAATATGAAAACCATATATCGAAAGTTTCTTATTCTAAAATTTTATCATACGTCTTAATTCAGAGCTACAAAGAAGTTCCTCCTTTTGAGTTATTGATACTGTTCTTACAGTACCTCTTTCCACTAGCGAAATTTTACAAAATTCCTTCGCGGCGAAAAGGTAGCGTGAATCCAGAACAGACTCCAATCGAGAGTGGGTTAATTCTAGATTACTATTAATTAACTATTACAACATTCATTTTTAAAATAGTTTCCCAAGCCGACTAAGCTAACTAAACGTCGAGTGTATCTTTCAGTAAACAAAACATGCCGTTATGACGCCGGAAATCCAGCTCACGCATACTATACCCCGTGACTCACGCAAACCTCCGACTTACGTGCTACTACAGTCATTCCTTTCTAAACATTTTTTTTTGACCACCACCGTACCTTTCTACCCAAAAAACTCATGAAACCGCCCGGTTTTAACCTGTTTTAACCTTTCAAAAATTAGAGCGTTCGAAACTAAATAAGATCCGTAATCACAAACAACATACAGCCGTTTACCAGCACTCTTTAAAACTCCTGAAACCCTTCAAAATCAGGCAAAATAAATCTTTGAAATAACCTTTATCAATGTTTCTTATTTTTTATTCAGTTCTATAAAATGCCTTTCATACACTACTGTCAAACAAAAATTTCAATTTCCTCAAAGTTTCAAGACAAAAGAATAACAAATATTTCGTGCACAATGTAATTTGATTAAGCCAATATTATCACGTCTAAAAATACTTCAAGCAATTCAGTGAAAACCCGTTTTTTTTTTCGTATCAACGAAAACCACTTTCGAATAATCAATACATGAAAATAACAATAAGATCAAAAGGAAGAAAGGAACCTTTCTAATTATTTGAAGACTTTCAAAGCCGTGATATTATGCATCCAATCCGCGATAAAATTTAATTACAACAAAATCCAAGTTCTCATTTTGAATTCCATTTTTTTCAGTTGATACCTTTATCCAACTTGTGAAAAATTCCATTCAAGTTCCTATTAATACTGTACATTCCCAATGTTTTGCTCAGGTCTTAAGAAGCGTCTTACTAACCAAATCTAAAATAATTCCAAAACATGCTGTACAAACATTCTACTCTTTGTGACAAACGACTTGACGACCAATTGTTCGAAATGAAAATCGACACAGTTCTTCCTAAATAAAAAAAAAAGTTTTACGGCGGAGTCAGGCTCAAAAAATATACCGCAAGATCACACCCCCATTCATAGTCAGAAACCAGCAAACCATCTAGTTTGCTAAAAAAAACACTGCGTGACATCAATGACGTTACCTTTTTCATTTACAAAAATAACTTTAACTTGTCAAAGTAAGTGCAATTTCACAATGGTGAATATATCGGCCCAGTTCTCGGCCGGGTCCAGTTCTCGGCCACTTTGTGTTTAACGCGTTTTTTCACACTCCAGTTGAATCAAAAAGAAAAGGTATTTCCTTCAAACGATAGACTGATTCATGTGCTTTAAGTATCTTGAGTTTGATCGTTCAATTCGATATAGAAAGCTCACACGTCGAGTTTACGCGGAGGTAGTTGTTTGTTTACGGCTCCAAATTCATGGATGTAGTTAAATTCGTATTTTATCCAAAAGCCCCCACCATACGAGCTAATTTTTGGCATGTGAAACGTAGAATAATTCAGCTTTCTGCTTTAGTTAACTTTTCGTTGAACCGTTGTATTTTTTGGTCTTAATTTACTTCGAAATTTTTTCTTGCGACGTTTGCGTATTTGCCAGTTCTCGGCCACCCTGCTCGCTATCACAGCTTAGCGCTTGGTTTTTAATATAATTTCATCTGCTGCTGCCAGAATGAAAGAAATAAATGTTTTAAAAATAAAGTTCAATCTTATCTCTAAGTTTTGAGCTGACTCTTGTCTTGTCTATTATTTCTACAACACCTAAATATTTCAAGACCTTTTCACTGCAAAATAAACCATCTAAATGCACGGGTCACACAATGCGGTTTTGCCAGAACCTGCACATAGGCAACTAGGCGCGTTAAAATCCTTCTTTTCTAAAGTAAAACAAAGCATCATAAAAATAATTTGGGATCGATATAGTATAAATAGGTTTACAGAGTGATTTTATGACTGTGAAAATTAATTGAGCATTTTTTTACAGATAATTACGCACACGCTTTTTAGTGGCTGAGAACTGGGCCAAGGTGGCCGAGAACTGGGCCCACAAATGGAGCTTTTATTTTTATTATTGCTCGGGCAAATTAATTTTTGACCGGTCGATAGCTTTACACCAAAAAGCTGAATAATGTAGCTAGCTCTGGGAGAAATTTCAAGTTCCTGCGGTTCTTCTGAGGTAAGAAATACAAGTTTACGTCAAAAGTGGCCGAGAACTGGGCCCCATACTGTACTTTGCACCGTAAGCTTTTTTCTCTGTCCTTCCGCCGAAGCAAAAAAACACAACCTGATTACACATTAACCCAAAAGTCGACCAAGTGTGCCTGCAACGATTTCCTGTCAAAACTAAAATGAAAACCATTGCGGTATGCGTCACCCGTAGCGGTTTTGTAGCAACCCCGAGCTATCCCCGTCTTTTTGGCCGCGCCAGGAGACTACGCTCTAGGACGACCAAAGGGTAAACCTTAAATCGGCCACGCCCGATTAATAACTCAAAAGGAGGAACTTCTTTGTAGCTCTGAATTAAGACGTATGATAAAATTTTAGAATAAGAAACTTTCGATATATGGTTTTCATATTGTTTTTGTCAATTTCCTTTTGTGGCAGATTTTTTGAGAATCAGCTTTTCTTTCGTGTGATGACAGACACAGGACAGAACGAGAGGTGGATGAGAAAGATGCCGAAGATGAATAAGCACCGAAAAACGAAAAGAACCGTCAAGGACTTATCTTTAGAGGGCGGGGAGTTTTGGCATACTGTATTTCGAGGACTGGACTGGACTGGACTAGTAAAACGCGGACTAGTAAAACGCGGACTTGTAAAACGCGGACTAGTATAACGCGGACTAGTAAAACGCGGACTTGTAAAACGCGGACTAGTATAACGCGGACTAGTAAAACGCGGACTTGTAAAAGGCGGACTAGTAAAACGCGGACTCAGGTAAAACGCGGACTTGTAAAAGGCGGACTAGTAAAACGCGGACTCAGGTAAAACGCGGACTTGTAAAAGGCGGACTAGTAAAACGCGGACTAGTAAAACGCGGACTTGTAAAACGAGGACTAGTAAAACGCGGACTTGTAAAACGAGGGCTTGTTAAGCACGGACTTGTAGAACGCGGACTTGTAAAACAAGCGCTTGTAAATCGGATAAAACTAAACGGTTTAGCCAGCGAAACAATTTGTGTTTGAAGCTCTTGTGTGTTTCTTCGACGGCATATTTAATTTCTAGCTTTTTTGAGCACTCTATGGTCTGTTTTAGCGTGGAGATGTTTTTGCAGTATAGCACATGTTCGTTCTGCAAACCCCTACTAAAACAACGGGATTGATGCTATGAGTTGTGTGCATATGTTTCTTTCTTTCCACTACTTGACGTCTGTTGAGTGCAGTCGTTTGTATTGCTCGCACGAGGTAGAACGGGGCCCGTCCAGAAATCAACAGTCAATCGTAAATAAAAGTGACGGGCCTACACGACTCCTACGTTCGTGACATTAGAATATTTGCCGTTAAATGTTTAAATTCGGTCTTTCGACCTTATTTGCTTCTGACTTCTTTCTGAGGGTACTGTTTTAATTTGGGGGCAGTATGTGGTAAATAAAGGTGACGGGCCTACACGACTCCTACGTTCGTGACACTAGAACATTTGCCGTTATATGTTCAAATTCGGTCTTTCGACCTTATTTGCTTCTGACTTCTTTCTGAGGTTACTGTTTTTTTGAGACATTATGTATTGAAGAGAGCCGTAAGATGATTGTGGCCAAGGAATTCGAAGTGTCTAGAGGCGTTTTACAAGTCCGCGTTTTACTAGTCCAGTCCAGTCCAGTCTACAAGTTAAAGACACATCAAGACCACCCCACTGTGAATTGCCATAGCACAGACAAAATTATAGTCAATATCTTATGTGTTTTTAAGAGAATTACATAAGAACCAAGGCATGTCTTGTCTTGCCTTACATTGACATGCAATAATTTGGAAATACTAAGCTCGTAACAGTTTAAGACAGAATCCATCAGGAATTTGAGTAACATTAATTTTAGTTACGCAAAAATTGAGCACCAGAATAATTTAAATCCTTGTGTTCTTTCATACCTTGTTAAAGGCTTGACATGTGATAACACCAACATAACACCAACAACAGTTCTTTATCAGTGGGGATTGAAGAAAAAATGGAAACATCATCACACAGTTGACCCCCATGCAAAAACACTCCAGGATGTCACGGGACTGTTTGGTGTCCGTCTGCCAATTTCTAACTTCAAATTCCAATGTTAAATTCACATTAAATTTTCAATATTTCTTAGTTGTCTAAATTTTACTTATTCTTTTAAAAAAAACTATCACCTGCCAAACATCCCCAAAAATCACTCAAAAAATTACAAAATACCGCAATACATAGATACATGGGATGAGTGAAGTTTCCTTGGATTCCTTGAAACACCAACAAGATATTTCCGTTTAAGGTGGCTGATAATGGGTTTCAGTATTTTCCAGTCCTTATACTTTGGTTCAGGACTAAAAGCCTTCATCAATTGCTATTACAGTAATGGTATGAAACAAATGTTCAATCATTCATCAACAAGTTGTGATCATTTTCTTGACAATAGTAGTTCCCCGGTAAACAGTTGTAGTACTGTCCCATCAAAGTGCAATGCCTGGAAAATACCGAAAAGCACACGACCTTCAGGTGAAACCGCACCTTACAGTATTACCAATACACTGCACTTTGCTAAGTCTTAAAACTTTACATTGTCTAGTCGTCTACTTCAATCGTTTATTTGTATTGTGTGAGATACATTTATAAATTGAAACCATCATGCCATTAAGTAATAATGCAATCTCGACAACGTTCTAGATATTATATTATGCACACTAATACAGCTCATGCAAGCCCTGTGACTTACACAAACACAGTCGGACTGAGTGCTACTTAAGTAACTGCTTCGTGGTTTCTGCTGTACTGAACCCTGCCTTTCAAGGCAAAGCGCCCGATTTTAAGCTTCTCAAGCTTCTCAATGTTCTTGTTCTCATTACGTATCCCGTTTATGACCTTCCCTTTCCATTAAATCATTTCCATTCCCTGAACTTGTCTCTATTCCCCGTACGCGTTTCTTACTCGTTTTCATGCACAAGAAGAGAATGTCATACCAATTACACTCCTTCCTTTATCGCCCTCGATTTGTGGCTTTTCCAAGTATATGAGGGTCGCATGGATATATTTGGTCTTGACCAAGGCAAACAGACATTCGTTTTGCGACGGGTTACTAGGCAATACAACACTTCTAGCAGGGTAGATGTACAAACGCAAACCAACACTGAGTTTTTCATCAGTGATTTTTCGCTATATCCATTGAGGCATAAGTACTTTTACTTCATTCAAGTTATGTTTAATAATTTTGTTTGGCTGAAGTCGCAGTGAACTTTTTTAGTACATATTCAAAGAAAAATAAAGAAAATGTTGACCAATGGAAAGCATAAATTCATTTAAATGCTTTCAACTGCTGAGTTTTCTCTTGCTGTGAAAAAAGCTCTTCAACCCCTCAAGTTTTCTCCTGCTGTAACTACCGACCGACAACCCAACCCCCTCCCTACCACCCCCAAAGTTTGACCTCTGATCAGCCAGTCACGTCACAATTCAGTTGTGTGACATCGTGTCGCAAGGGGAAAAATGAAGTTGATGGATCCCGAAGCACAAACCTTCCATTGTGGCTTCGAATGACCGATTGCGAAAGCAAACGTATCAAGAATGAATTGAAGCTTATGCCCTTTCATCACTTCATAACATAAAACAGTTCTATTCAAACTTGTGGATTGTATCTGGCGACTACGCTTCCTCAGTAAGCAACCTGTAAGTGATGTTTTTGGACGTAAAGTTATAAGTTGTCTTTGCATGATTGATTTCCGTTGTCAGAATTCAATTTGTTGTTTTAACACGTTTTATGTTTATTAAATGGCTGAATTTCGACTCTTCTTCTTCCCCTAGAGATACTACGGGAGCGAATTGAACTTAAATTATGGGACAAGTGCGACCAGTGTAATTAACCGTCAATATTTACTTTGTGGAGTCTCGCACGCCGCGAGTATTCTTGTCATCTTCAACGCAATTTTTCTTAGCGCTGGATTTGTATGGTATAGGAATATCAAAAGAAGCAACTTCCTTATATTCTAAAGGTATTTAATCGAGTTTGGACGGTGGAGGGAGTTTTCTCATCGATTGCAAGGTTATGCAAATGAGCTTTGGCACGAAGCGACAATTATGTAAACACACTGAATATGGCAGATTTTAATTTGTTCTCGCGTGCAATCCAAGGAGATACCCACCGGTTTGAAAGTAGAAAACGATTCATTGAGGTAAGAAGATTACATTGATGTGCTTTTTTACTCCAATTTATGTTGAAACTTTTGAGTTTTATTCTCTTGTATTTACCTAAATTTTAACGTGTGAATAAAGACCTCAGAGTATGGTATATTTCAGAAGCGCTGGCATGCTTAGAATTTTCGTAAAATTTTCCTCGTTTCGTCAGTGAACTAAATGAAGGTGTCTTAGAATTTGTGCCAAATGATATTCCGTCAAGTACATTTTTGTTGACATAGCGCGCTTCACAAAATGGTCGAAATTTAGCCCTTCGACTATCGTTGGCGGCCCCATGTCGGCCAAAATTCAATTTTGGTCTGTAGCAAAGCGAAAATAAAGAACTAGAAAACAATTTATTGCTCTTTTGTATGTATGGACCAAAGCCTTTTCACAGGCAAAAAATAAACGGAAACTATCTTTTGGCGCGAAGACGAGAGGACCGCTTTAAACGGGACTTCCACTTAATAGTGCAATTTGTGCAACCATCGGCGAGATATCAGTCTCGTTTGGTCTCGCCACGGGTATTTTGGTTGGCCTGCTTTTCTTCCAAATACGAACCATGGCTTGAACAAACTCTCTTGGTATGTCCCAGAAGCGTTCCAAAATTGCTCGGTATATGAATTCTCCCAACGTCGGTATATGTTGTGTTTCAATAATGCCCTTGGTACAATTTGGTATTTTCCTTTCTTCTAATGATAATGAATATAACACAAAGGAAAATACCACATTGGACCAAGGGTAAAATTGAAACTAAAAGAATGTTTACTAAGAATTGTATGCAGATCGGTTAGCAGAATCTGTACAATGATATTACGACTTACAGGGTTAATAAATTTTCCTAGTCAGTAAGGAGCAGAGAAAAGATTGAATATAACAGTAATCAATAGGTGAACAGGTATGCACGAGTTAAATAGAGTAGTTATAAAACATCCTTTAATATAAAACTATAATAAAAAGTGATAATATGGAAATACTCTCTTTGGATAGTGCTTCCTGGTTACAAATTTAGCATTTAGCTATGTAGCTTAGCACTTCCAATGTATTTCAGCAACGATAGCAGCACCTAAATTATTACTTACTTACTGCTTTGCAGTATAAGTAAAAATGTACATAAACATTTTTAAGTTTCTTAACTAACACTAATCTTTCTGAGTAAAATGTGATATCGTCTGCAATAGCCACGTATTTATAATGAGCACAAAATTAATGTTTCTCTGTTGGGAATTTTGAAATAACGTGTTAACATATAAGGGTTAATGTCACGCACAATCAAAAGGACACCGTTTATGTGGGAGAAAGGTAGGGGGAATAAGTGTTGTCCTGGACCCGAGAGCTGCCTGCCATGGGCGAGGCCAGTACTCGGGGCTAGTGTCAGCGAGTGGCATATAAGACCGTGAGATGGGTGTCACGGGGCACAGAGGCAGGGTGGCGTGTACCTATGCCAAGCTCCTGGAGGGATGGTAGCGAGGGGAAGTGGATGTGTCCACCGTTTCTCACCCAAGCTAAGGCAACCCAGGCATCGCTTCAGTGTGGGACTGAAGGGTTGTCGCCAGCAACACTTATCCCCCGAACCGTTTATTAAAGAACAACAACAAATAAAATGGTATTACAAAAATCGCTTTTTTTTTTTTTATATATATATATAAACTATAGATAAACTGGATATAACATCACAAATGAAACAGATGTAAACTAGTAGACTACGAGAAATGCTTTGTCTGAGTGGCAACAGTAGGGCTATGAGATAAATGCGGAGGGTGGGTGGGGAAATAAACGCTAGAGTCCAGCAGCTTAGCTGAATTGCAAGTGAAGATCGTCTGTGATCGCAAGAGTAAACAGGGGAAGGCTGTGTGGATCTGATTGGCCGACGATCTGTGAACGCGTGCAAGCTTATCATTCATTGGCCAGTATAAATAGAGGGAGATACAAGTACATGTTTACGGTTCAAAGAGCGGGGTACAGATTGCCGGAAAAACACATCCACGGGGAGAGCAAGGTTTAATTGAGCTAAACATTAACTCCAGTTTATGCTTTGGCAAAAACAGCCATTAATGTCACGCACAATCAAAAGGACACCGTTTATGTGGGAGAAAGGTAGGGGGAATAAGTGTTGTCCTGGACCCGAGAGCTGCCTGCCATGGGCGAGGCCAGTACTCGGGGCTAGTGTCAGCGAGTGGCATATAAGACCGTGAGATGGGTGTCACGGGGCACAGAGGCAGGGTGGCGTGTACCTATGCCAAGCTCCTGGAGGGATGGTAGCGAGGGGAAGTGGATGTGTCCACCGTTTCTCACCCAAGCTAAGGCAACCCAGGCATCGCTTCAGTGTGGGACTGAAGGGTTGTCGCCAGCAACACTTATCCCCATAATTCTGGAAACAGAATCCTCCCACACTGAGGCTGCTAAGAGAGCTGTATATTTAGGGAAGCGAACGGTTGCCCCACCCAGGATGGTGCGGGAGTAGCATACTGTTAGAAGCCTCAGACAGGATTCCTAGTTCGTAGTTGCCACTCTCAAAACTAGTAGATGTGTTAACCAAAGAAAACTATCATAATTAACAAAAATTAAGGTATCAGTTTTAGACTACTGTCCGTGCAAATAGGCGGACCAGTATGGTCCAAGTTCTGTTCAATAAAGGTGCAAAAAACTGCAGTGTTTGTAAAGTTAACATATCCATGGGTCAAATGTGGTTAAGTTCTCATTTCCAGTGTGGTTCCGGTGGTAGGCAGCCATAGTAGATGGTACTTGCAGTATAGTAGCTTGGGGGAGGTGAATGTACCTTTCATAGGAGTCGGAGCGCCAGCGGCCAAGAATCTTGATGAGCCATGAAGGGAGGCCGGCAGCAGCCGCGGTCGTGGCTGCCCCAATTCTGAAACTGTGGGTGTTGTAATTATTGGATTGGAGGCCGCACAAATCAAGTAGAGTGTGTAGGTTAGAGGCCAAGATACGTCGTGAGAGAGGAGTGCCATCCTTAAACTGGAACATGGGGCTCTGCGGGGAGGAGCCAGGTGTTTGTAGAAGGAAGTCTCTTGTGGCAGCCACTGCACAGACGTTAGATTGTGAACTGGCGATGGTGATAGTTGAAGATTGCCTGAAAGGGTCTGTCTTGGACTTTTTGATGCAGACTGTCATGTGTTGCGGACTGGTGATATTCGGGAAGAATGCAATGTCCTCACGGGTGAGGTGCACGTTGCGGTCAAACTGACCGTTACATGTGAGTTCACTGCACCTCAAAAAGCCGAAGAATGCTAAAGAAAAAGCGGCCCAGAGCATAACCGTGTCGATATCGAGGGAGTGATTGGGGGAGAGGAGTGTGAAAATGCTTTCGAGGATAAAAAGGGTAATGGGCAGACGGTTTCGTCTGGATAGCCCTAGGGTACGTTTGATCCCACGGAGGGTGTTTTGGAGGCGAGGCATGTCGGCGAAGTTGAGGTTGCAGTTGAACTCTACATGTAAATTTTGTATCGCTGCTAGGTAAACTTTAATGGTGTGAAATCTAACATATTCAGCTAAGTGGGAAACAAAATAAATTAAAGTGACCTCCTTAGCGGGGAGGAGAGGGGTGGCAGGTGTTACGAGACCAAACTTCAAACAGAACAGGATAAATTGTTTTTCTCCAGATGCATAGGTTCTTCTAGTGGAAGGTGCCAGGGAGCCCCATAGGTAGCTGGAGACTTTACTGGTTAAATACGAGTCAGATATTCCGGGATGGGGTAGCCAGTAGGCGAGGCTTCTGGTGCCAGCTCCCTGAAACGTTCCATCTGGAAACGAGAAAGGGAGTCAGCAATGCCATTCTGGAGGCCTGCTAGATGAACTGCTGTTAGGGTAAAGTTGTGCTGCAGGGTGAAAAGGGTAATGGGCCTAAGGAGATCCATGATGCGGGGGATTTTGGAGCTTTTTGTGTTGATAATGGACACCACTGCTTGGTTATCGCAAGAGAAACGGACATGCATATTGCGCCAGGAGGGCCCCCATACGGCGCAAGCTAAGTAGATGGGAAAAAGTTCCTGCCAGGCAATGCTTATGTCGGGGGAGGACCCTAGTTGCTGGTGGGGATGCCATTTGCCATTGAACCAGTGAGGGGAGAAAAAGGCCCCATAGCCAAGTGACCCAGAGGCATCGGTGACTAGGGAGATAAAATCAGAACAGGGGGAAAAAGGAGGGAGGAAAAGATTAACCCCATTCCAGGAGGCCAGGAAGAGTGCCCACATGTCCAGGTCTTTTTGGAATTCCTTGCTTAGCCGGATAAAAGAGCTGGGATTGGACAAGCCCCGGGTTAGTGATATCATGCGTCGAAGAAAGGGACGACCAGGGGCCACGACTTTGCATGCAAAATGTAGGGACCCAATGAGTGATTGTAGGTCGCGTAGGCGACAGTTAGTTTTAGACTGCCAGGCAGAGACAAGTGAACGAAGCCTGTTCAGTTTGTCGTCTGGGAGTCTGGCTTCCATGCGGGAGGAGTCCAGTAGGATTCCCATGAATTCTAGTTGTGTAGAGGGGGGAAAGTCTTGCCTGGGGCAAGGGGGATATCCAGGTCAGTAAATACAGTCAGGAGGTTACACAGTGCTGTGGAGCATTGGGACCGAGGCGGGGGGAGGGCAATAAAGAAATCATCCAGGATGTGCATGACTCCAGTAATGTTGAGTTTGTGGCGAATTATCCATTCCAAAGCATCTGATAGCATATTGAATAGGAAGGGGGCGCTCCGGAGCCCAAAGGGGAGTACGGTATCAAAGAAGTAAAGCCCTTTCCACTGCATGCCTAACAGTTCCCAGTCTTGGGGGTGGATAGGGATTATGCGGAAGGCAGACTGAATGTCTGTCTTGGACATAAATGCACCCTTCCCGAGGGAGAGGAGGAGATGGATGGCATTGTCCACAGTGATGTACTGGAGGGTGCAATCCTCAATGGGAATGTTGGCGTTGATACTAGTGGAGGAGGTTTTAGGGTATGAGAGGTGAAAAATAGTACGCCATTTGTCTGAGTGTTTTTTTGGAACTAGACCCAAAGGGGAGATACGAAAATTTTCAAAAGGGGGGACAGGGAAAGGGCCGGCAGTGTGGCCGTTAAGGACCTCAGTCAAAAGGTTTTGTTCCAGGATATCTGGGTGGAGGTTGGCGGAGCGTAGGTTGGGGTAAGAAGAGTGTGTCCGGGGACCAGAATACCCAATGCGAAAGCCCTCCCGTAAGCCCAAACAAAGCGAAGTAACAAAATGAGGGTCGGGATGGCCTTCGAGGTAGGATTCGAGAAGATCAACATTAACTGGGGTACGCGGTTTAATTGTAGAAAGAAAATCATCGACGCTTGTGATCACTTGACTTTGAAGCTGTACTAGAGCGTTTACTGGGGTGGGCGGTGGCAGGGTGAGCTTCGTTGCAGTTGTAGACTGAACAGCGGTGGGGGTAGGGGCAAGGTGTCCTGATGCAGGCAACTCCCCGGTTGAAATTTCGGCAGGGGTCGCCACCTGAGGTTGGGTTGTCCCTATGGGAAGAGAGAGGGCAGGAATGAGACATATGGTCGGCCCCACCGCAAGTGAAGCATGCTGAACGCGACATGCCGGTAAATTTTTCCAGATACAACTGGGGGTGGATTTTGGACCAAGTAAGGGTCGGGTCTTGGGCAGCCCTTCTTCTGAAGTCGATATCATAAGCGAGCCAGGAGAGACCTAAGAATTTTTTGTGAGCAGACTGGATAATACTAAGGTAAGCAAACATCTCCACGGCCCGGTGTGGAAATGCAGACAAGAGAACGGTGGCAAAAACGGAGAAAGCCGACAGCCATCGATCGAAGGAATCGATGGGGACTTTCTTAGCTCTCCGCTGGCTCGGAAAAGAAATAGGTAAAGATTCACCGTTGACAGTAAGGGTGACAAGATCGGAAATGGTCGAGAAAGCGGTAGAATTCTCGGGTAACAGCGACACAAAATCAACGTACTCACCCTTTACAATAGCTTTCCGAGTTTTTTCGTCGACGTGCGCCGCGAGGTCACCGGAGTTTGAAGCTGGAGTACTGGATAGGAGCTGTTGTACGGAGTTTGGATCGCCCAAGTTAACGGCTGGGTCCACCGTTGATGCACTTGCTTGTCCTGGCGCGTTAGTGAGGGTGGCCAATTTGCTTTCGACGATCGCCGAGACGATTGATGTTATCTGATCCACGGTGATCGGAGACTGTGCATGTGCTTCGTTGCGTGGTTCTTCGCCAGTGATGTTGCCATCTGGCGTTGGATTTGCGGCCTGATCGTCAGGTTCCTCTATGGACTCGGCGTCAGGAGTGACTTCGGTAGTGCGAACACGCGTTGAAGAGGTTTTTTTACGTTTGGGACGTCCAGCGGGCGCACGGCTACCGGTCCGTTTGGCTGGTTGTTGTTGCGCCTGGAGGCGCGCGATAAGAGTTTGACGATTGCCTTGGATTGAAAGACTGCCTTGTTGGCACAAAAGTCGAAGAATTTCCGACGTGAGTTTTGTGTAGTCGGTCATGATTACTTGGCAGAAAGTAAATAGCGATTAGTTCTTGAAAGGGCGAAATAAACGCGAGAGAAATAAACGCTAGAGTCCAGCAGCTTAGCTGAATTGCAAGTGAAGATCGTCTGTGATCGCAAGAGTAAACAGGGGAAGGCTGTGTGGATCTGATTGGCCGACGATCTGTGAACGCGTGCAAGCTTATCATTCATTGGCCAGTATAAATAGAGGGAGATACAAGTACATGTTTACGGTTCAAAGAGCGGGGTACAGATTGCCGGAAAAACACATCCACGGGGAGAGCAAGGTTTAATTGAGCTAAACATTAACTCCAGTTTATGCTTTGGCAAAAACAGCCATAAAAATTAAAATACAAAGAGTACAAAAAGGACTGGATGATATTCCACACAAGTCAAGTTATAAAAAATTGTTTACCTTTTCATTATGTCTTTGCTACCGGTTTAAATATTCTCTTCATGTAATATGACCAAGTTCAGATGAAGGAGAACGCTTCCTATAAATCTGGAAAAAGTTAAAAGTTTTCGGCTATCTATGGACAACAATTTGTCCCACCCCACCCCCCCCCTCCCTCCCGCGAAAATTCCTCAGGGGCGAATGATGTAATCTTCGCGATGCTCAGTACATATGCAGAATGGATGTATAAATGAGAACTTTATTAATGTGTCAGAATCTCCAAGTGCAAAGCATTTACTGGTGACACAAGAATGGCCCACGTTCGATATATCAAAGTTCAAACGTGGCACCGAGGCCGTCTGGTCAAACTTCTCTATTCGGTTTTGTTTTCTTTGTATCAAGTCTTTTGTGGGGATAAACAGACAAAGGAATATTCGAAAATTAACTTGCAGTTTTTACCGGAAAGCCTCGGAGTCATGTTAGAATTTTGATATATCGAACGTGGGCTATTATTTGACGTTCTTTTTGTCCTTTGGCAAACAGTCACTTGCATGACTTGCGCGATGCTGTCCGATGTGGAAATCAGTTTTGAATGGCGTCTTCTGTACAATCCAAATTATGATAAGATACCATGTTCGTTGGCTATCTTCACTAATAGATTAGAGCTTTCAGTCTTTGGTTAACAGCCATGGAGCACAGCTGACACCTTAGCAATGAACTCACATACCCAAGCTTTTTCATTTTTAAGCGATGACGTCAGTTAATCGCTTATTGCCATCGCACGATGGGTTCTTTTATTCTGTTGTCTGCTTGTCTGTTTGGCGCAACTGAACAGAAATCAAGTTCAACTTAACAAGAAATCGCCGCGTAGAATACTAGCCTGCGTAGCAGGCGTCTGTGTATTTTTTTTAATAGCGTGTTTAAAAGAGCGCGCGATCGCGAGAAGGCCACGCGAGAAAAAAAATCGATTTTTTTCCTCGCGTGGCCCCCTCGCGCCTTTCGCGTTTCTCCCGTCGCGCGCAAAAAACTACACAGACGCCTGCTACGCGGGCTACGTAGAATACAAAAGCAAAATACTCCCGTGCAGTCAGAATGGAACACTACAATGTATAAACGAAAGAGACTAATTTTATAAGGTGGGATCTATTAGATTTAGTAGACAGAAATTTCTAATTCTTATAATATACAGGGCCGCTGTAAACAAGAGACCGTTTGACCTTTCTCGCAGCTTAAAAGCTAACTCCCGCGTATCGTATGTCGTTTATCAGATGTCACACACTACAATATAACGCAATCTACTAGGAGGAGGCATCATTGTAATCCGCGCGTATATACAGTATATATATAGTATTTACAGGAAAAATCTCGATTTGACCAAAATGGGCGCGCAAATAGTATCGGGGGTTGTGCAGAATGCCGCCGCGCGCCCGCAAGTGGGTATCGGGAGGTGTGATAAATGCCTGTAAGGTGATTGGTCAATATGACGCAAGATGAACGAATCTCTGCGTGTTGATTGGGTGATGATGACAACCCATCAGCGAAAACACGTGCGCACTCGACAACAACGCTTCAACGATTTCTTGCTTGGAGTAAAGATAATTTGAGGTTTTATTCGAGGCCTATTCATTTCACAATGTCTAAAAGCCAAAAGCAATGCAAATATTGAAAAGTGTTCGCGATAATTCACTCGCAGAGAAGTAAGAAAATGCACATTTTTACTTCTGACGAAATTTGTATCTTCAAATTTGTCCGCGATTTACGATAAGCAAGCCTTAGTCCAATACCTCGATTTACCAAGCGCAAACTACTTGGACGGAGAAAAGTCTCGATCAGTCTACCTCCGGACGAGATTTACAAGATGATATGCGGCATTAAGAAAAGAAATTCGAAAGAAATCTCGAGATAATTATTTAAGACTCGCGGCAGGCCAAACCGGAAACGAGAAGCGAACGACTTTTAAGGTGGATTTCCACTGACGCGTAATTTTTTACGTGCGTTTACGTGCGTGAAAAAAATTAGAGACAATGTATGAACGACTTGCGTACACGTTTACGCAAGTTGTTCATACAATGTCTCTAAATATTTTTACGCACGTAAACGCACGTAAAAAATTACGCGTCAGTGGAAATCCACCTTTAGAAAGTCTAGCGTTTGCATTGACAAAGGTGATAAATTCTTTTGGTATCCTTTCCTTTTTAAAAGTTGATCGCTCTCATGAAGACCAAGACGAAATTTGTCTAGGAACGCGTACGAACATATCTACAAATTTGACCGCGATTTACGATAAGAAAGCCTTTGTCCAGGGGGGGGGGGGGGGAAGAAACTTCCTTTGTTACACGACTCAAAAAGTGATCACAGCGCACAGCGGTGCCGGGCAACCGAGACTGCGTAGTAGCCATCGAATGGTTACTAAGGGCGCAGTGAATAGCTTGACAAAGTTCATTGTTTAATTCGCATGTTTTGGTCTTGACCGTGCACAAAACACAATAGCTATTTGCATTTTGATTGCTCCTTTCAATTTTGCCGGACATCAAAACAACAAACAGTGATAACGGTGATCAGTCTGCCAAAGTAACGCTTGCGAATTATACTAATTAAAAATAACTCCAATGATTCTGAAATGATTTCCCATTTTTTGATTGTTAAATGTCAACCGTGACAAATTTTTCTCTTTTTATTCCACGCCGCCAAAACATTCTCAGTGACGTGAAACATCAGGTGAGAAATCTGGCTGAAAATGCCAAAAACATCTCAGCGGCGTAAAACATCAGACGCAAACACCGCCACTATTCGCATTTCACACGCACGCAGTCAATGATATTTAAATCTTTCGGAGAAAACAAAACTTTGGTTTGTCGTCTTTCTTAGCAACTGCTTGATTGACATAGACTCGCACCGTTTCCAGGCACTGCTATGTATTCAAAGAAAAGTGCCGACTTTCTTTCCCCCCCCCCCCTGCCTTTGTCCAATACCGTGATTTACCAAGCGCAAACTACTTGAACAGAGAAAAGTCTTGATCAGTCCACCTCCGGACGAGATTTACAAGATGATATGCGGCGTCAAGAAAAGAAATTCAAAAGAGACCTCGAGATACATTGTGATTATTTAAAACTCGCGGCAGGCGTTTGCATTGACAGAGGTAAGAAATGCTTTCGGCACCCTTTTCTTTTTAAAGGTTGATCATTCTCATGTCATTCTTCATGCTTGGGCTCTTAGCCCAAATATATAGAAAACAATTGGGCCGGTTCAAATGGCAATTTTAAAACGTTTTGCTGTTTCTAAAGTTTATCCTCGCTGAGATCTAGACTTGCCACAGTGAAGCGAGTTCGAGCCCGCAAAGCGGCCCAGTGAGCAACGAAGTCGCGAAAACGAGCGACGCAAGTCGCGATAGGTCGACCTTCGTCCCGGCATGTCATATTAATAAAGACAATCAAATGTAGAAAAAGATGAACAGAAAAGAAAAACTGATTAACACCGGGGGCAACCTAGTGTCAACTATTTCTAGTTAACTTTGCATCCTTGGCCTGTGAATTAATAACTACTGTATTTATTTGAATTCCATCAGATCCTAACTATGCTATTTAGACAATCACCAACATTGCTTCTTAGGTTTAAAAAATGTACACTGCAATTGGATAACAGTCTTTATCACGCACAAGGTGTCAGCTACTTTTATTTACGTTAAGCTTTTGACAAATTTCCTCAAAATTATGTTAGACCCTTTGCGAAACGTCATCGCTTCTGCATGCACTGCATGCCGTTTATTGGAATTCCCAGGAGTCGAAACAGCCAGTGATTTATCTGAAATATATATATATAAAAAAACAGCCTCAAAAATTAAATAATGTGTGTTTGACACATAAAAAATTGAGTTGTAGCACATGAAACGATACCGTAAACAATGAAATACTTTAAATAGGGAAGATTTTTTATGTGGTTGTTACTTACGTGATACAATGTACTTAAGGTCGCGCAGGACCCTTGCAATCATTAGTATGTATTTATTTAAAGAGTATGCACGAACTGTGACGACTGAGGCCGACAACAAACGAAATATTCATAAGATTGTTTGTTTTTAAAGTTCTTTGTACAAGTAATTACCAGCAATTGTTCTCAGCTTTGTGCCCCGTGCGCTGGAACATGGCAAATTATAATAATTAGATTCACAGCTTTGAATATATCACATGTTGTTGTAAACATTGACTCGGAAGGTCTTCGGAAGCCTCAAAATCTGCAATTTTGTGTCCAAGTTTTCTCCGCCGGCATAGAATTTCAAGAGTTGATTCGCGAGGAACGTAAACTTGGTGTACTCTATTGTGCTATGACTAGAGCGAATTTTAAAATTTCTTTCTCAAAATGAAAATAGCATGTTTCAAAGTTTAGATTTCACATTTTTACTCTCTTGGAAGCCATTAACTTTTAGCCGTTTTTGAAATCGAAAATTTCGTTCTAGTCATAGCACAAAAGAGGTTATGATTTATCACTAGGTTAATAATCATTTAATTTGGTGCGCTGTTCTAGCTGAAAACTTGGACACAAAACCGTATTATTTGCAGCTCAACATTTAAGGGCTTGTAACATCACAGTCAACGTTGATCTCTCAGTATTAGGACAATCAAAATGTCATTCCATCATTCCCTAATATCCTTGTTAAATTATAGAGGAATCGAAGTTCAAAATATAGCGAATTAAAGCATTACAAGACGGCACCTCGGCAAGAAATTTGGCTTATGAATTTATTAATGAGCAAGGGTCCTGCGCGACCTTAACTGGCAAATGTGGGTGACAAGCCGCCCTCATCACAACTCAATAGCGCCTTGATTTGTGTGTGTGTGTGTGTGTGTGTGTGGGGGGGGGGGGGTACTGCCCGTTTATAATATTTAATTTATTTGGTTGAAATCTGTTTTACATGTTAGGCTGTGTTCGCATACAAAAATTTGGAAAAGATACCGCGAATAATGAAATACTTTAGAAAAGATTACTTACGTGTTCTTTTTGTAGGTGATATTTGAATTGACCAGGGTGAGAAAAGATTTTAAGCAACAGTTTAACTCTTCAGGCCAATTTCTGCGAGAAGAAATTTAATAGCTAATTAGATTACACTATGGTCAACCAATGTTGAGACCTTACCCTATCTGCATGAAAAATTTACGGCAACAGCATCCCTCCTTTGTCCTTAATTTTGTCTTTGGCTTTTTCTTTCTTTGTGAAAACTCGATAAGCATCTCTATAGGTTTTAAATTTAAGTCCTCCACCGCTGAAGAAATAATTTTTTTAGGACAATCTGATGTTACAGATCCAACAAATTGGGTGGGATCTCACAAGTACATGTAATCAAGTTTGGAGGATAAGTGTTTGAACCATTATGCCATCGCATTATTTGAAGAGTATAAAAGATGGTTTTATCCGTGATTCCCCAAAACTTCAGCACCTACGGGATGACTATAGGGGGACTTTCAACAAAAGTGGTTAGGGATCAAAATATGTCCTTGTCCCTGTCATTGGATTTAGAATAAAATGCAGTGGAATGGAGACTATTTCACCAAATGTCCTCTTACATAGCTGTAGCTGTTATTGTTTCATGTAGCATATTGCCTAAATTTGCATAAAATAGCCCCTTTAAGAGGTACAACTTACCTAATCTGTGTGCAAAAATTTTTATGGAGAACGAGGCTTTTTTTTCTGGTACTCACATTTTCTTCTTTCTTCTTCTTTCTATTTCTCTCTATCAGATCTTTTCTCTTGCTTTTCCCAGCTACATGTATTCCACTCAAGCATTGCTTCTGTCTAGCCTAGCAGCACAGTTAATAAAACTGTTAATTTGTTGGTTGTTTTTTTGGTTGGTTGGTTGGTTGACACACATATACAAATGAGCAGTCAAGCAGGTGGACAGACAGACTGACAGACAGACAGTCATGTGTATCATGTGTAGTAACGCTTGTAACCAGTGCTGACGTATGTGTAATCATGAGCACACATGTATATGATAATTTAAATATGCGCCACTATAATAACTTTTTGGTCAGCTTCATCTTCGTCACTACTGCTACTACTGTCACTACCAACCTTTCTTCCCTACTCCTTTGGTACACAATCTCGATTTCTTGGGAAGTGGTTTATACTCCTACAACAGAAATGGAGTTGACGTTGGTGATTTCACTTAACTGTAAACTTTTTAGATCAATGAAATATGTACTTATCTAAAAGACAACTCCTTTTTTAAAAAAAAAACATTTGTTCAATCATTTATTGGTACATTTTTGATTATTTTGACGGAGTAAGAGGCAGGAAAATACTACATGTTTCTATCATGCACTTTGTAACCTCAGACCAAATATTTTCCAGTCCAGCAACACATTAAGCCAGTAAATACTTGGTGTTGTTCTATAGAAACAGTCGTGTTGCGTCAGTGGAAAAGGAAACAATTTCTTTAGTTATTAGAGGTAATTTAATTGCCGCAGCAGTAATTTGTTATAGCGAAACTCTATGTTGTTTACCTGTTTTGACAGTTTGGTAACTTCTTCATCCGAGTGTTCATCCTCTGATTTCTTTTCCTCAGCTGAATCTTCATCTCCTTCTTCCTAGCCATCCTCTGAATCATCCCACATCCTTTTCTCTCACTGCTTTTTTTTTTTTTTTTTTATTGAAGAGAATTCAGTAGACTTTACAATATTAATTATTAAAAAAGAAGACGAACAAAAAAAAAAATACAATATTCTCTCACTGCTTGCTTTGCCTTTCTGTCTTAGGTTTTAGCATGTCACCTTCTAGCGAACTGTATTGATTACCCTTTAGATGTGTTGTTACCGTTGCTTCCGTGGTGTATTGCAACGTAGTCCAGTCAAGTAATTTCGGCGAGATTTCTGTAGCTTAAATTACATTTGAAGCGACGTAAATCAAACACATAAATTGGGCCGAAGAAATTTATTCAAACTTATACACCATCGTATATAACATGAGTGCCTGAGTGACTGACTGACTGACTGACCGACCGACTGACCCAATGACCTAACTTTTAAATCAAGACTTTTGAAGAGTAAGTTTAACAGTTATGTAACTAAGTCATAACTGTTAAGCTTATTCTTCAACAATCTCAAAACTTTGCATAACGGCTAAGAGTCCAGCTATGCCTTGATTGTATAACTTCGCAAACAAAGAAACAAAAATAGAAAAAAAAAACAAATAACAAAGTCACAAGATGCTACGTTGCTTCCACGGTCTACTGCAACGTAGTCGAATCAAGCAATTTGGGCTAAAGCTGACGTAAATAAAACAAAAATTGAGCCTATGCAATTAGTTCAAACTTCGACACCATCGTATACAGATATGTCAAGGATTGAACGCTAATGAGATGCACGCTCTCTAAGACAGGTATCACAGTGTCCTCATTAATAAAAATTCACCAAATCACACAATTCTGTCAAATATGAAGTAATATAAAAATGGCCAATATAACCCAGTCATAAATGGTCGTATATAACATGAGTGCCTGACTGCGCGATTCACTGACTGACTGACTGACTGGCCTAACTTTTAACTCAAGACTATTGAAGAGTAAGCTTAACAGTTATGTGACTAAGTCGGATAACTGTTAACCATACTCTTCAATAGCCTGACAAGTTTTCATTAGTGCTTAGTGTTCACATACGCTTGTATTGTCTTGTAACAGAACTCGTCGGGATGAACGAAAAGCTTTATTGGTACATTAAGTTTATCCCTGTTCCTTGTTTGTGTTTTATTCAAAAATAGGTACATGGGTAGAATGGTCTAGCATTAGTAACTTACGCAGTTTAGTGAGAAATTGTACTTTGTAATTTTTTTACGATTATAAGGATTCAAATAGATTATCGTCCAAGCAAGAGAGGACGATGTAAGAAAACAATTCCCCCATATACTGCTTCCTCCGATCCAAAGATAGTGCTTTGAAATCTACTTACAGGCTACTGGAAACTGACAGGTTATTTCAAGAATGACTGATTAATTCAATGTCACGCATTAATGCAGACGCGCCGTCCCTTTCAGCCATCCCATAATAGTCCGGCAGAATGGTGACATAATTGTGGGTTTTATGGTAAAAGCACCAAACTTGGCACAATGATAGCTTATGGCATGTTGAACAATATTGGGTATGGAGCCCATCGAGATCTATCCCATAATTTCGAGTAGAGCAGGTTTCTCTTTTGCCACCTGGGAATCAGCATGGAAACGAGGCTGACAAAATAATTTCTACATGACAGCTTTATTGACGTTTGTTAAACAGGCAGAAACCTTGAAATTATGAAAAGCAAGGCAAACCACACTTTTCTGATGCCTTAAGAATAACCATGTGACCTATCAACATGAAAACGAGGCTGATTTTGAGAAATCAGCACGGGAACTGATTCTGCCAAAAATATTCTACATTACAGCTTTATTAACGTCTGTAAAACGGACACAAACGTTGAAAATATGAAAAGTAAGGCAAGCCACATTTTTCTCATACCTTATGAATAATCAAGTGACGTATGAGCATGGAAACGAGGCTGACTTTAAAGAAATACACTACTCCTTAACTTTCAATTTTAAGCCGTCAAAACAGTCATGTAACAAACTTGCAAAGTAGTATTGGACTAAGCAGTGTACATCATAAGCTAGCTAGTGTTCCACATCAATGTATCTGGCTACAGATTAATTAAGGCCTGTCACACAGTCCCCCACAGTGACAAAGTGCAGTACAAGGTAACTCTGCACGAACACATTTACACCTTCCAGTACATCCTCTCTCGCTCCTGCATCCGCACTTCAAGAGTTCCTGGCAGCTTTGCGATGCCTGAGGAATCGTTGTCCACAAAGGTTCCCAGGTTTGGTTAGGGCCTCGTTCCCAGCCCCACTCGCTTGGAGGAGGAAGTTGAGGTGATACTTCCAAACACTTTCCCCAGCAATGACCGGCTTGGTATGTAGCCCTCTTTGCGTGCTGTAGGAGGGCGTCTGCTGTTGGAGGTATGGATTCAATATGCCTTCCCTTGCGTGTGAAGAGGTCTTTACGGGCAGCATTGACCGTTGTACATGTGCTTGTACGGTCATACATCAGCACCGTGTAGCGCTCAAGGACAGGGACAGCCTCAGTCACGGCTGAAATTGACGGGGCTGTACTTAAGCTCTGAAAAACTTCTGTCACTTCATCATATATCGCCCATGCCTCCCACGCTGTCTTCTTGCCTATGCTGGCAAACGAGGACGTCTGGTCACATCCTGTAAAACTGTGAAATGCAAGTAAAGCCTTCGATTTCTGCTGACCTATGCTAGAAGCAATAACATGTACTGGTACATATCGCAAGTGCTTTCCAACTCCAAATGCTATCCAAAGCTCAGACAAAGCAAGGTCATGAAATGTAGCAATGGCTAAAACCACAACGTCAGTGTCAACAGTTCGTAGCATCACCTTTTCAAAGCCGCACTTTCCAGCATCAGCAGCATGCAGCAAAAGCCTTGTATCGGCCTCTTCGTGATTGCATGATGACAAACCAGACGTGTCTCTCATACCATTACACACTATGGACTCGCCCTTCGTAGATATCACTTGTCCAAGCTCTACGTCAACTGTACCGAGTTGATCAGCGAGGAAGTGAAAAAGTTCCTGCTTATTCTCGTCAACTCTGAGAAAAGCTGCCCAGTTGCCAGGAATTTTGGTGTCAGGCTTGACACGCCTTCGGATCCCCTTCCCTCTCTTACTACGGGCTGTCGCCTTGAGGCTGTCAGTGTTATACTTGTCCCATACCAAATCAACCCTTTGGACATTTCTGAGCTGTCCATTCACGTAGGGAAGAAAAACGCTCTGACTGTATTCCTGGAATGTCCTTGAGGGGCCAGGTTTCAACATGTTCACAATAGCTGCGCCGTCAAGTAACAGAGCCTCTACGGTTGGTGCTTCTGCTATCGCTGGGCTGATCTTCTCAAGACATTGAAGCAGGTCTGATTTCGTACCAGATCTTAGTTGACCAAATTGAGTTAAGGCAGGCGGAACGCTCTGGTTCTCATGAGAAAAGAACGCTTCCAAATCACCGTCGCGAACTTGGCAGGAAACATACAAACGAGCAAAGAGAGAGCAGTTACTCTTGAGAGATGCAATTTGCATTTTGTCGCTGGATTTATCTTTGGAAGGAGGAGGACTGCTGAACAATGCTAACTTGTTCCTCTTTATTGGATCAAATAGTGAAGCTGTCCGTTTCTCGAGCCTCTCAGTCACAAAGGCCTCAAACTGGGTCTTACCAATTTCCTCGATCCTTTTGACAGTTTCAGCAATACTTGAATCTACGATGTCACGTGTGTCCAGCACAAGAAGATCCTCGCTCTCCTCCAGGAAAGGATTTCCCATTTCTTCGATAGTAGCGCACAAAGCTCTCACTTGCTTTTGGAATGTTGCTTGCACTCCAATCATCTGCTCGTGGTGACGTAAATCAGGCCCGTCGCTTTGCCTTTTCTTTGTAAGCTCCTCTGAGCATTTGAATTCATTGATAAGACGCGAAATCTCTGGACCACAGACCATCCAACGCAATAACTGGCAGGAGTTTTCAGTCAAGCCGATTGCTCCTCCGTCGCCTTTGACAATTTTGTTGTTTTGTTCATGTGCCTGGTCTATTGGAATTGATGAGAATGCACGATGAGATTTTTGCACAACAAAATGCCCCTTTCCGAACTCAGTAGCTACTGAGGGAGCTTCCTTATCAAGTGATTTCATATCACGTATATGCACAGGAAGCCATCTTGCATAGTTTGTGGAGTTCAACGCAAAGAACCACGGACAAAGGGCCGCACAAGCTTCTTTGTACAGTTGGAAGTTTCCTTCACGCAACGACCTCACAAATATCAGAATGGTTAGCTGAAACTTTAGCGTTAGCGACCAGTATTTGAAATGTGGACTTTCAGCTTGTCGTTGGTTGTGCCATACAATGAACGGCATAGGTTCAACTCCTTCAGTGAGACTCTTGCAGTAGCTGTCATACGCCTTGTGCATTAGGAAATCTAGAGAAGCAGCTGTCACCTGATGGGCATGTCGAGTGCGTGACACATGGGTTGCCTTCAAAAACGAGTCGGCTGTTCCTGGAGTTGTTACTTCTGCTTGCACTAAAGCATTAGTCCAGCCACTGCCCTCGAGCCAATTCCCGATCGCTTTAAGTGCGGCAAGTTCCGTGTGCAGGCCTCCAAACATAACCACTAAATTTTTTTCCCCATATGTTGTTGGCCAGTTCCATTGGATCTTCTTGGCGATCGCATAGAGTGGCTGATCACAGGTGAGAATAGGCACTTGACCAGGATTAAGAAAGCGCACAGCCTGGCTCACAACATCGATGGCATGACGTATCATGGCTGCCGAGTGTGCTTCTTCTTGGAACAGTGGCAACAGTGAACTCACATCTAGCTGCAAAGATCTGTCAGTAAATAGACTAGCGTGGAAAGCTGCCCATGACATATCCAAGGTCTCTCTTGAAATCTCTTGGTTAAGGCGATCTCTTACGTTATCCAGCCACTTGTATTCTGTTGTGAAGGCGGTTTGCATTTCTGGATAGCTACCTAACAGCGCACCTTGAAGGGGTGGAACAGGTGGTTCTTTGTTGGGAAGAATAACCGGCTGCACAGTGGTGTAGGAATCCGGAAGCTGGGCAAGGCGCTTTGAAATTGTATCAACAACTGCAACAGGTGCTCTTTCTTCACCGATGTCATCTTCCTCGTTGTGCTGAAACAATGAAATTCCTGTTCCGTGGAAGGCACCCTGAGCTGTAGCAGAACTCGGGTTGTGATCTATGTTATCTACTGCGGCTGTTGTAAACACTTTCTTGTTCAGTTTGGCTGGACACACAACTCCCTCGGACTCGTAGCGTGCACAAACCTTATTGCCCATTTCAGTTGATATTTCCAAAACTCTATCATAAGAAACTGACAATCCAAGGTTGTAAAGTTCATCTACAAGGGTTCTCTTCCTTGTTTCTGCATGTGTCATTAGGCCCAAGTAAACTGGAAGTGGTGGTTCACGGTCAGCTGAGTGATAAAGAGAGGGACATGTTTCACCGCTCCGACGTCTCTTAGTCGAGTTGAAAAGTATTAGCTGGGATATGCTTAGAGTAGTTTGCGCCTCTATCATGTTACTTGACTGGGTCTGAATGTCTGGGCCTCCCAATATCATCCCAATTAGCGTCTTCAGAGATTCTGGCACGGACTCTCGTTGACAATTGCTCGCAAATGTCCCATTAAACTTACTAGTTGTGTTTAATACGTCTTGGCGAATGATCTTGGCAGCCTGCGATAAGATGATGGCTTGGCTGTCGAAATCTTGCTCATAAAGGTTCTTTAGAGCATGTCCTATGTCTTCATTGAAAGCTAGCATCACGTCTCTGCCTTGTTTATGTGCTTGCAAACCTGGAACATTTGCTAGAATTCTATCCTTTAAATCTGTTGAGTGGACTCTCGTAGAGGTATCTCCTCCAAGCTGCTGAAGTCGTGTAGAGTACATCTGTGTCAGCTCTGCAAGCCTAAAAACAGGAATCCCATCTTCTGAGTCGGCTCGCGCGTCCTCTATGTACGCAACTAACTGAGCCAGTGCGATTCCTTGGATAACCTTTTCATCTCGGTTTTCAGAATAATCGCAAGATCTCTGGGCTTTGTTGTATAGTGCAACCAAACACTTTGAATGATACACCGCGTCTTGGGAAATGAGATCACCGGCACTTAATTTTGCGAGTAGCATTTTATCTCCTAGTTGAAGGGCACATTTACGAACTCTTTCATCCACGTTAAATGTTGAAGCTTGATGAAGAGAACCTGAAGAATCGTCACAAAAAAAGCAACAGCTTTTTAAGTTGGAGGATCTGGCACCCGAGTTGTTTCGTGTAAACTTAGTCGGCAAGGAGCAGCTGGGTGTGTCAAGACTTTTTCTTTTCACTGCACGTTGAAATCGTAATTTATTAAACTTATTATAGCAGGTCTTGTGCCATTTTGCACTCCGTTTCGTAAATGTTGATGCAATTCCACCCCCATCATCCAATTTCTTGATGTCTATCGTTACTGGTAAAGAGTCTATCTCATGAAATCGCAAAATGTTATTTGCCAAGGTTTGATAGCCTGTTCCATGGTCAATATCGCTTCTCCGTAGGTTTTCTGGGGACTGTAAGGCCTCGGTTGTGGTCTTTTGGCACAGAACACATTTTGACCAGTCAACACATTTGGAGCAGTCAGGCTCTTGCTCGGCCATTAGGGAAAAGATTATGACTAAAACAATCCGGTACAAATATACAACGATGCTCATGTTTCATCACACTGACAAGAAGATAAAAATAAAAATAATTGAAATACTAGTAAGACCCTGAACAAAGGCAGTGCCTTTCGTAATATTGGCTTTTTAATGTTTATTAAGAATTGAAATGCATCTATAACTCAACTCAGATTATTGAAAAACAATGCTTATCCGCCAATTAAATGACTTTTGGGTGAAGCTAACGTTATAACAGTGCACTATTTTAATCGGTGAAGTACATCTTTCAGATCTGGACACAATGTAAATATGGGAAAGGTAACCTGGCCAAATGATACATGAAACAGTATGCGAAATTTCAAATAGTGTTATTAGCTACCAAAATATAGGCAAATATCTTGTTAACTTTTTTTAAATTCACTATTTTGCAATAGAACTGGAAAATATATATACTTATAAATATCGTTAAAATGTCACAATAATATATATACCATTTTGTTTATGACCCGTTTTAGTGTGGTCTAGTGAGTTTCTCGTACTAATGTTTCTTCAAGACACAAGTGCACTAATGCAGGTCAGGTAAGATTATTTTTAAACGAAAATAATTTGATAATTAAATTACCTTTAGGTAATGAAGTTGACGTAATTTGCAAAATTGAAATCATGTGTTGAGCATTTCTAAAAGGATTTCTCAGGCTGAACGTAAATTTACTTGTCTCTAACTTACGATAACTTATAATTAAAACCTAAAATAACTAAGTAAATGTTTTGTCTGTCTCTTACCTCCATATTTCAGTAGAATATTCGAAATATAATCGTTGAATCCCAACAAAACACACTTTAAATTTGCCAGATCTGGAAACACTGCAAGGATGGGTTAGGTAACCTGGCAAAAATGGTAGCCTGGCCTGATAGTACCCAGGTTCCCCAAGAAACGTTGTGCAAAATTACATATATTGTGATATTTAGCTACCTAAACATCGGGAAACAGCTAATAAGCATTCCTTCTTGGAGAAGCTTTGCAGAAGAGCTTTAAACTATATCCATTATATATTTTACACTTTTTTAAATGGCTTTAAACTGCAAAAAGAACAACAATAGGGAGGAGTCATACATTTTCCAAAATCAGCCTCGTTTACATGTTGACAGATCATGTGATTATTCTTAAGACATCAGGTGAGTGTGATTTGCCTTAATTTTCATATTTGCAACGTTTCTGACTGTTTGACATACTTTAATAAAGCTGTTATGTGTAATATTTTTGGAAGCCTCGTTTCCATGCTGATTCCCAGGTGGCAAAAGAGAAACCTGCTTTTCCCAAATTATGGGATAGATCTCGATGGGCTCCATACCCAATATTGTTTACCATGTCATAAGCTATCATTGTGCCAAGTTTGGTGCTTTTACCACAAAACCCACAATTCTTATCAAATTTTGCACGAATCTGCCGGACTATAACACTAACCATTGATGATAGAATAGCCACTAGATATTTGGTTAGCACATTAATAAACACTACATAAGGTGGCAGTGATAAAATTCGACAGATTTTCGCCACGATGGACGTTTAAGCCCACCAAGACAGTGGGTACAAGCCACATGGATATAGACGAGCAACGACTCGTCAAGAATTTGGATACTGTAAAAACTTAGTAGTGCAATTCTTGCATCGGCGAGAAATCAGTCTTGTTTGGTCTCGCTACGGGGATTTGGTTGGCCTGCGTCTCCTCAAAATACCAAACTCTCTTGGTATGTCCCAGAAGCCTCCCACAATTGCCCGGTTAGGTATTATAAATTCTCCCAACGTGTATATGTTGTGTTTCAGTTTTGCCCTTTGCACAATTTCGTTTGTTCTGGTGTATGGTAGTATATGATAATGAATATAAAAAAAAGGAACATACCAGATTGTACCAAGGGTAAAATTAAACCACAACATATATACTAAAAGAAATGTATGCAGATCGGTTAGCAGAATCTGTACAATGATATTACGACTTACAAGGTTAATAAATTTTCCTAGTAAGTAAGGGGCTGAGAAAAGTTTGAATATAACAGTAACAAATAGGTGAACAGGTATGCATCCTTTAATATAAAACCATAATAAAAAATGATAATATAAAAATATTATCTTTGGATAGTGCTTTCTGATTACAAATTTAGCATATAGCTATGCAGCTTAGCACTTCCAATACTAAAAATTTAGTTCAGCAACGATAGCAGCACTTATATTATTACTTACAAACTGTTAAAATATACATAAACATTTTAAAGTTTCTAAACTAATACAGTAGGCCCGGTAACTCGAACTCGGATAACTCGAACTCCCCGGCTAACTCGAACTAAGTCCCATTTCCCTTGGATTTGACCCCACTTTTTAGACATTTTTACTCGGTTAACTCGAACTCAGACTGGGGGGGGGGGGGGGTGAGCTCAAATTCCCTGCTAACTCGAACTAAATTTTGTTTCCCTTTATCAAAATGTACCCCGACAACTTGAATTCTGGTTCTTGCAACTCGCCACGGATGCCCATTGAAAAATCCTATCAGCTCTTTTTGTCGTGTAATAGGATTTAAACACTAAAACTAACACTACAGCAACTTGATTTAAATTAGTGCAACGAACAGATCACGTATTTGACAGTCATTTCCCGATCTTATGACTCATACATACATTCACAGTACTGTATTATCACAAGAATGCATAATCGCGTTACAGTTTCTGACGAGATAAGTTTACTTTGCACTGTACTGTATACTGAAGTGCAGAAAAATCAGGTAACTATTAATTATTAACATGGCAAATTGAATATTCAATCGACCCTGATAACTCGAAACCCCGCTAACTCGAACTGTTTTTCGTTTCCCTTCAGAGTTCGGGTTACCGGGGTTCTACTGTACTATTCCTTCTATAAAAAATGTGATATCTTCTGCGATAACCATGCATTCATAATGAGCACAAATGTTTCTCTGTTGGGAATTTTGAAATAACGTGTTAACATATAAGGGTAAAAATGAAAATTCAAAGACTACAAAAAAGAGTGGATGATATTCCACACAAGTCTAGTTATAAAAAATATTTTACATTTTCATTGTGCCTTTGCTACTGGTTTATACATTGTGTATATTCTCGTCTTGTAATAAAACCGAGTTCAAGGCTGATTATACCTGACAAACTTATTTCAATAATGGAAATGTGAGAGCTTTGATTCGTCTGTCAAAACAACGATCTTCGTACGGTCATACATAATGAACAACAATGTCGTAAACATCCATAAAATAGTACTACATGTACTCCCATAAATAAGCCTGCCATATATGAATCACAGAAAACCCACCGATAATAAGCCACCTTAAAGCTTCTTGGAATATAAGTCCACGGCTCCCTACTGTACAGCTTGCTGTACTTTATATCGTTACATAGTATGTTCAGAGACCTTATATGTAAATAAATGACCGTACAAATTGTTTTGTGCTTAACTTGATAATGTTTAGAGTGTCTTGTTTTACGCACCTTAAATGTTGCTGATGCAAAATTCTGTCCAGATATAAGCTAAAACAGTATTGAAAAGCGCAAACTTCCTTCCAATAGTGAGCCCTCCGTGCCCTATCCAAAAAAAGTCCTTCAGCCGACAATAAGCCCAAAGACTTTTGAACAAAAGTCTTTATTATCGGAATTTTACTGTTATTTAGAAGAAACCGGCTGTTGCCTGTCAAGCAGACTCCTGGATCATTCACCTGGAAATAAACTGGAAGCCTTTTCATCAAATTCTCTCACTGAAGACACAACAACGTTTTAAAACACTTAAAACGGCTGATATTTTGAGTCATATATGATTCTTAGAATGTAAATAAAAACAATAATTATCACTAATACAAAAAGTCTCTTTACAGCAAGTTTAAGTAGCTGTGAAAGTTTAGAAGTTTATATAAATGGAGTCTGACTCGATATAATTTTTGTTCACCAACGTTCTATCCCATATTTAGAGGAACTGTTAAGACAGACTTCAATGTATCATATGGTAAATACTTACCACAAACAACGTTCATATTTACCCTTTTTTTAACGTTGCGAACATTGAGACAAAAATAGAAAGAAATTCAAAAAGGAAAGCCACAAAATTGGCTTCCATGGTCTATTGCAACGTGGTAGACTTACTGCGGCTAAGTTACATTCGAAGCGACATAAATGAAACACATGAATTGGGCCTAAAAAATTTAAACAAACTTCGACACTGTCGAAAATAAAGTGTCTGACTGTGTGATTCACTGACTGACTAACTGATTTTAAATCAAGACCTTTGAAGAGTAAGCTTAGTTATGTGACTGAGTCACATAACTGTTAAGCTTACTCTTCAACAATCCGCAAAGTTCGCATAGGTGCTAAAAGAATCCAGGTATGCTTGGATTGTCTTGTAACAGAACTCGTAGCGATCCTGAAAAATGGAAAAATGGGCAATAAGCCTAGAACTTAGAAAGCTCTTATTTCTAAATACCATCGAGATATCCCTGTTCATGTTTGTCCCTGTTTTCTTGTTTGTGTTTTATCCAAAAATACGTATCTTGGTGGAATGGTTTAGTGTTAGTAAAAAGTGCTTCATAATTTTTTTTAAATGCAGGATTTAAATAGATTATCGTCCAAGCAGGACAGGACGATGAAAGGAAGCGATGCCCCCATAATTACTTGCTTCTTTCAAAGGTTATTTCAACAATAACGCTTGATTGGGTCACACATTACTGTAGACAGGGTTATATTTTTGTTATTTTTGCCCTCTCTCTCCGCCCCTTTCAGACGGTCCCATACCACCAACCATTGACGATAAAACAGCCACTAGATCCTTGGTTAGCACATCAATAAACAATAAAGCGATGGAGAGGTTCATAAACTTACAAAAAAAAGAACGCTGCCAATTTTACCAAAATTTACACGGACCAAACGAGCTAGTTCAAGCACATTAATTTTTTGCTTACAAATAACCCATTAGTGCTCGGCAGGTGCGCGTGACAATGATTCGGGCCAGGCATAATTGATAAAAAAGGGTTTTGAAAACGTTGCGTAGCTCTAAGTGAAATCGGCAAAACTAAAGTAATTTGTGAGCGGTCTATTTTTGCAGTCCGTATTGCAACAGTCACACTGCTCAGGAATACCAATCAGAATGCTCCTTTCCATCATGGGCCAGTTTGTCAATATCATAAAAAATAATAAAATTACAAACCCATTTTCACTTACTACATGTACGAATGAAAATTTCACAGTTTTCTTAATTATATGTCAGTTAACTTTGAAACCAGATAAATCAATCCAAATGAACACACAACAACAGACATAATAAAGGCATAACAGTAAATAAGACTATTGAGTGGTTTACCGGGGTGTCAACAGCACCAGTTCTCCTGGCTCGAATCAGTTTAACAGTCTGAAACACATCAACTGTTTGCTCGATCTTAACTCGCTCAATCACTGACATTATGGTGGCCACACAACCACTGCGACCAACACCATCACTGTGGAAAAATAAATGAAATCAGTGCCCAATGGATGAAATGAAAACCTTGTTTGAGAGTTAAGGTATTTAATCTTTAATATTTAATTAAAGGTATTTAATCTTTAATAATTTGCTTTTGCTAAAACAAGGTTTTAAAAGGAACTTTGTAACGATATTTTAAGTCATTTTCGGATAGACAAAACTACTTTCAAATTTAAAAAAAAACACTCTAAATAATCGTTTTCTGACACAGAAAAAAGTAAAAGAAATAATAATCAGAGTTAAGAGCAATGACTAACAAAGTGCTGATGCTCGAAACGTTAGCTTTCCAAATTCGCTATGGAGGTTAATTTACCTTTATCAACTCCAAGTCAATAATTTACTATGTGTTTCACTTGCACGCCAACGCAGCACAACAGTTTCTTTAGAAAGTTATTGCTTTTTGCATTTACTGGTAGGACAGAGGATGATTAAAAGGGATTACAAATGACAAACTTGAAAAAAATTATGCAAACATATTGAGGGACCATAGCCTGGGTAAAACATAATAAAAATTGAAATGTTCTCTGACTTAAGGTGGCTCCATAGGTTTTTGAGATATTACGGCGCGCGCACAAGTGATACCCATCAAGGGATCATTTTCGCGTTATTTTTTAAACTATTTAAATAAAAGCTGCCGAAATATTAAAAACAAGGACTAAAATATGTTGTGCATTATTCTTTTTTAAAATAACGGCCTTTGTTTTTGAGCTACATCTACTCAAAAAGTCCAATTTTTTGGTGTTTTTATGGTTTTGATCTTAAATTTCTTTAATTTTCTTCGGTGAAAAATTTTTAAATTCTCCCAACGGATTGAATCTGATGAGAAGTAACTTTTAAAAACAAAAAAAGTAGGGGTTGTCCAGGTCGTTTTTGCGTTTTTGGTTATTTTGTGTTTTTTTGACTAAGCAAAAAAACTGGCTTACAAATTTTTTAAAAAAAACGGCAAAAAGGGCAGTTAAAAAGGTATCACATCTATGCCAAATTTTAAGGAATTTCACCGAAGGAAACTCTAGTAAATACCAGGGGAAAATTTCTATTTTCGCCCGAATAACAATTACGTCATCAGAATAGAAATTGTCCAAGATCGCTATTTGAGCATGCGCGAACTTTCGAACCATACGAGTTGATGTGTAAAGACAATTGTTTCCCGTTGTTGTCGGTTTTTGTACGAATATCTGTTAACCCAAAGGTTAGTTAGAGACATACCTTAATCCTTTATGTAGCAGAACCTCTGAAATTCTGCTCGACGTATCTCACAATCGCGGAGACTATTCTTTATTTTCTCTTTTGCTTTCAATCGTACGAACTTTACAAAAGCGGCCAGAAGCACCGCGGACGTTGTAAACACCTTTTTAGGGTGTTGTAAACTCTTTTATCTGCTCGACACAGGAAAGCACGGGTGTTATTTCATTGGCAGGAAGCAAGTCTCGCGTTTTCTCGCCGAAAATTTCACGCTCGCGTGAAGCCGCCATGTTTGTTTTGATTTGCCGGCATTTCAAGCTCGTACCCATTCTTCGCGCGGTCAAGAAACCCTATGGAGCCACCTTAAAAACTTTTAAATTACAAGCTTTCGACTATGTGATCTACAGCCTTCAACGGTTAAAAGTGAATAAACATGGGGCGATAAAAATTCTGAATATAAATGTGTAAGATTAAAAAAGAATGCAATATGTAAATTAATTACGAATGTGTGCTTGAAAGAAACAGGGAGTGGACAGGAATTGTTTTTAGCCAGAGAACGTTTCAAATATTTAGTTTTTTTATTTAAAAAAATTGCCAGTTTTCACAAAAATGTGTTGTTCCCGGGTGCAACTTCTCTTAACTTTAAGAATTTTGTCTACTTTTAATATATCTTTCTTATTGTAAAGCACCATGGAAATGATGGAATTAGTGTACTTGGCACTATAGAAACAAACTGCTATCCACCTGCACTGAAAAATGATGATGCCATTTCCGGTTTGTTGCTGAGACCGCTGTATAGCAGTCAACAAGTCGAGTATTTCCTGTGGATCTGGGCACGAGTCTCGGTTAGCCCATCCAGTGAACTGTAAATGCTGCACAGTTGACTGTTTCTTGGGAGGCTAAGGAATGTGAATAAACCATGTTTGACACATGGTTAGAAACAGGGGGCCAATAGTCAATCCACTTAATTTTTTTTAGCACATTACTTATACAATATATGTAATTCATAAGAATGGGAGAGAAAGACAAAACTAAACTGATAACATTCATCTATGATTGAAATGTTTGCCTAGCCTAGATTAAGCTATTTTTAGCAATGTCTCCTGAAAGCTGTCTTTTGCTTGATTTAGTACTGTTATGGGATAATCTGTTCACAAACAGATTTAGAATAGTGTAAAGAATGTGATAAGTCGACCAATGATTGGGCATTTGTTTCATACCATTACTGTATTAGCAACTGATAAAGAGTTGTAGTACTGACCCATTTAAGTATAAGGCCTGGAAAATACTGAAAACCGTTATCAGCCACGTTAAGCCTATTAAGACGGTTTCCGCCGAACAATCGAGCAATAAAGGCAAAAATATAGTTACCAAAAAGAGCTCATAGCATAGTAACATTTTTAAATACAGTTATGAAGAACTTATCTAAACTTTAGCTCTCAAGCTGACCCCGCATGAGAAAATTGAATTTGAAGTTAGCCATATTTCAATAAACACCAACATTTCACGTCAGTTTGTCTTAAGCTCCCAGTCTTATATAAGTACACTGGAACCTCTTTGAATAGAACACCAAAGGAGCAGCAGTGAGTGTCCATACTATGGAGGTAAAGATTGTACGAATTTTGGTTTCTCTAGGACCAAGTGAACGTCCGTAATAATTTTAGAGGTGTCCGTATTATGGGGTATGTTAAGGAGAGGTTCGACTGTACTTTCAGTTGGAATTCAGAACATTAAAGGCTTGACGCTTTGTTTCTAGTATTTTCAAAGGCTAATCTCTTCTACCATCATCCCTCCACCCCTTCGCCCAATGTTCTTCAAAAGATGATTACCTCTATTAAGAAAGCAATCGTACATGTACCTGTGCATTCAATATGCTAAACTTTCTGGTTGTGATGCTGTGTGAAGTGTTTTCCGACAGAATCTGTAAACTGATGTCACCATACTTGACGGATCCTTCAGTAGGCCAGTATTGTGGGTAACTCTACAGTGAAATAATAAATGATCCGTTGAGTTGCCTTGTACAACAGAGTTCTTATCTTTGTATATCATTTTCTCCACGTCCTGGGATTTTTCCTTGAATTCACGTACAACCCTTTGGCAATAATCAATGACACGTAGGGAATGAGATAACGTGACCTGTGGTTTATCAGCACGGGTCTTAAAAACGAAAATGATTCTACATGTCGTTCAGGTAATTTCCGCTTTTTTTTGACTCAGCAAAATTGATTCGGCTTAGTTTCTTGTGATTTTGTAGGCTTATGCAAGCACAGCTGTGTCGTCATTATTTCGGAGGTTTCTGCATTTTTTGCTTCTACAAGCAAATTAAATGTAATGCTATTTTGTATATCCTAGAATGGAAACACAGGTTAACTGAACAGGTCAAACTTACACCCTAAATTTTGTATGTAAGTACCGCTGTGGAATCTACCTGTTTTCCTTCTTTCAAGCTGTTCAGCATCACAACTGTGCCAATACCATATTGTGATATCATGCGCCAGTAGTCTTCAACAGTGTTGTCCATTGGGGCTTGAGTCAGGATATACGCGCCATGTTGTCTGTAGTCCTGATACAAGATGAAAGGACATTAAAAACTACAGAACAAATCTTAGCATCACCAACACTCTGTTGAGAAAGTAAGTAAAATTTTAAATTTTAAACTGGTTTAAGTGATATAACTGAGGTGGATAATAGAGACACATATTTGTAGAAGCACTTCCTTTAGAATGAAGATGCATGATGCCAGAGCTCAAACAGTCTCTTCTTTGCCTTGAGTTATGGTCTAACACTGAACTTGAATAGCCATGCACCACCTCAAACTATATTAAAAGCCCTCTAAAACAGTGACAACTTTGAGTAACCAAACATAATATGGTGATGCTATATATCTTACGGCTATCAGATATGACAATTTATTTACTTACGTCGACAAAAGAAGCATTGATGTAATCCTCGTGTGGTTCAGAACAACTCAGGAACACTCGAGCAGTATCCACTAGTGTAGCAAAGAACGATAGTGTCAGTAAAAGCTTTCAATTTTTCCGAAATGTTTCTGACAAAAGTGACAAATAGAAGCATGTTTAAAACTTTCCAACGTTGAAAGAAATAAAAGTTTGTTTTGTAAACTCCACACAAGAAGTTACTCACAATTGTATTTCTTGGTGTTACTAGCACGATGCATGAACACTCTCGAAATACGGAAAATTAATGCTTTCGGCTAGATCCTGATAAGACAGGGTCTGTAGCAAAATGAATGCTACAAATTGAACACGACAGTCCTTCTGAACATTGAAAGCTAAAATTATTATGACGTGGCAACAATTTGAATTCCAAGAAGGAATCGATTTGCTTCTGTTCACTGTTATTTACATTTGATTTTTTTCAAATAATACAAAAATACAACTGCCATCTTAACATACTCCTTTAGCCTCCTTTCTTCATTTTGGTGGCAATTTATGACCTAACTGTTGTAGGAAAACGTTTAGAGGCTTTCTTTGTTCTAAAAATAATTTCGCATAAATTTCGACTTGATCTAAATATTTCTCAAACTCAGTAATAATTTTATTATTAATTTATTTATGATTCTATTTCTATGTTTTCTTCTTGGTTCAAGTTTCGATTAAGAAGACAATATACCGAGGAAGAGTACTTCATCAAATTTCCATACACCTTAAAGTTCGTCAAAGATACCCAGCTGCGCGTCGTTTTTTCATGTTTGAAAATGTGGTAAAGCAGTCACTGTCTCTTGGGTTTCATGTATTAATTAGAATCTAAAACAAACCAACACTTACATGGTACAATATTAGGAAACCTATTCTTGTTAATGTTGAAAGGCTTAAACGCTGCCTGTGATTCCTCCCCTGATGACTGGCAGTCACTGACGAGTTGCAGACGCTAATGAAACCAAATTGAAGGGAAAAACAAAAATCATAAAATGAAAAGAGAACAAGAAATCGTTATCGTGCCAAGCTTGATTGTTAAAGTCAAACCTTAAATTGAAACAAGATGTTATAACGTTGAAGTAGGAAGAAGGCGAGACCAAGAATGGAAATCGTTGCAAAACCAAGTTTTGGTTGACAAAAGATTTTGTATGACAGTATACAACAATTAAACGTCTTCTACCTACTTAACTCTAAATTTTGGGTTGAATCAAGGTTGTAAGGCTACAATGTTATATACATGGAGAATGTACCAATTCAAAAAAAGCAGTGGCACACAGTGACGTGGGGTTCAAGGGTATTTACGTCATAATTTATAAACCTGATTGAAGAAACGTTGACTCATGAAAAGCATAAACCAAAAATCTCCAAGCCTTTACATGCTTTTCTCTTACTTTTTACGCCAAAAGGCAGATTGCTCATGCGAGGTGATATTTAAAGGAAGACCCGTAGACAATCTAGGGCTTCAACGAGATTCGACCTCATGACGCCGGAAATTCTGTGCTACCACAAGCAGACTAAAAGTATATATACCTTAAACTCTTCTGCAAATCCCGTTCGTTTGGTAGATTTTTGAGTTGTAGCAAGCTTGTTTATTGCGATTCGTAAGTCCTTTGCCGCAATCTCTGTATTTCCACATGTCAAAGCTTCCATCACTGCTTGATGCAAAAATACATACTGTTCCTACAGAGAGGTAAAATTATGGAAGTGATGTTTAGAATGGCTGTTTATCACTGCTACTGTTACTTACATAATTAACTTCCAGCTCTTGAAAACTGAAGCTGACTTTTTCTATTCCTTTTAAAGGAATAGAAAATATTATTTGTGTTTGAAACTCTCGATTAAAAGAAACTGACAAGAAAGTTCAAGTTGTGAAGACGTTTGGGAAAACAAGAGATGCTTTGGTCCTGCCCCAGCTTTTTGAGTTTTCCCAAACTTTCATAGGGGTTTTTATTTAACAAATAAAGAAGCCTCACTGTGCTCTGTTCTGTTGTAAGCACGCAGGAAGTGGCTGAGCACGGAGTGTGGGTGCGCGAGCCGTGGCGGTGTCTCCCTTCTGGGCCGCCCCCTAGTGCCGGCTGGGCTCTGTTTTATCTTCCACTTCTATATTTTTCAGGTGGCGTCGCGACCTCTCTGTGTCGACATACAAAACTTTTAGATGGAAAGAATTTGATTGGTGAATAAGACATCAGCTGTCACGCTGTCAAACATCAGGAACCATCAAGTATAAAGCTGAAGTCAAGTGGATCCGAATTTCACATCCTTGAAGTTCTAAGGACTTTAGTAAAAAGGATGGAAAAGTAGACTGTCAGTGAAAACCGGCTGATTCTGGCCCATGAAAAGTGCACGTGTTAACTTGACAATAGAAAAACAAATGCAAAAGCTGGCTGGTACTTCACTCGGCCGTGCGCGTGTTCCGTCACTACATCCATCGGATTTAGGGAAAAATTAAAGTCGGAGGGGCTGGGCCTCCCTTCGAAGGATGGAACAGGATTGTCTTCCTGATTGCATTGGAGGTTTTAATTCTGGACGTCTGCTTCTGGAATGACAGGTAAATTGTGTTCGATGTTTTCTTTGTTTTCGCGCTTGTTCAATTTTTTCTAACTTTGCGGCTTTGGCTGAAATCAACCTTAATAAAATCTCGTAGGGTGAATTGTTAGGTGTCTCTCGAGGGCGCGCGCGAGTGCACTCGTGGCTTCGGCGAGCCGGGTTGTTGTCTACTTCTTTGTTGGTCATCTGGGCTGGCAATTTTTCTTTCCGGCCGGTGCGCAGAAAAATTATTCAGTATGTGATAAGTCTGAGTTGTGTGAGTATTCGCTGGCTATCTAGATTTCTGTGTTTTTGATTTCTGTTTGTTTTTTTGTTTTTTTTTAGGTGGCTGTGCGTGTTTTATTTAAAATCCGTTATTAAAGAAACTCATCAATCAGATTCCCATTTTGTACTATCTTTCGTGTTTTCGTTTCTCTCGGTTGTCTTCATTTCACCTTGAGTTGTTAATTTGTGGGAGGGGTCCGTACCAAATTTCACTTTCTGTCGCCGTGCAATTTGTGCTGTTACTGGAACAGGGCAAACTGAGCTGCTCGCCTCGTTTTCCAGGTCAAGAGTTCAGGGTCAAGACAAAACAGAAGACGTTCGGGATGTGGTCGGCCAATTAGGTCGTGGCGTGACATTTCCTCCGTACACTCTGGACTCTGATAAGTACACTGTTTCAGCCAATCAGAGCGCGCGTTATATGAAAACTTAATTAAAAATTGGATAACAACAGAGAGAAAATGTTTCTTTTTCTCCGAGAAAGTTTTGGAAGAAAAAGAAGAAAAATGACTCGTTCATTGTTCTTTTCAAAATGGAAATTCTCATACATCCACAGGTTGCTCTGTGTTTCTGTCATCACAGAAACAACAGCATCTTCAGCATCCTCCTCCTCCCCCTCCTCCTCCTCCTCCTCATTATCATCATCATTCTTACCTCTTTCTGGACCATGTAAGGGCGACCTCTCCGCATCACTTGCACATAATTCTGAATAAACACGGTCTTTATCTTCTTAGCACTTTCCAACATGGCGTCAATGCCAATGTACGTTCCAGTCCGTCCAACACCAGCACTGGCAATAAAACAAATGACCTATCAACAAGTGGAACTTAGACTAGTGTTCATAGCGACAGTAACTCACACCATACTTAGTAACAGTAACAAGAAAATGATGAATTTTCAAAAGGTGATTTTGGTAAGCCAAGGTAACTTTTTTAACATTAGTTGAAGAAATCAGCATCCAATCTGCTATTGAAGCCTACATGTGAAATATGGGAATGCGATTGATTCAGGTTTCCCATAATTATTGGAAGAATCTACCTTTTCAAACCTCTTCACAATCTGAGGCCATTTCTTGGCTGCGTTTTCACTTGTGCAAAACATTTCATACCTAAATGAGGTTTACTTGCACATTCAATTTCATTCAAATCAAACTCATTTGTATGAAAGGTTTCAAACCAGGACTCATCTATGTCTTAACTCAGAGACTCAAAGGATAGTGCAGAATGCAATGGAGCCAATCTATTAAAGAAATGATCAGAATGATGCTTTATGTTTCATGTTTACTTGCTTTATTTCACTATTAGTTAGACGTTGAAACACCAACTGCGTTCCTTCCTGGGTCATCCTTACGCTTTTACAACTGTAACACCATAATTTTGTTCATTTGTAGTTCAAGATACTTTTGTTTTCCTTTCATATGCTGTAACATGATAATTTTGTTTTGTTTTGTTTTTTACACGGCGACATCAATGGCAACTATTTCACTTTTATTTAATGAAGTTGCGGTTTTAACTGCTCGAAAGACGTTTCTCAAAAAGTAAAGAACAAATCAAATAAAAAACATCTCTTTCGAAAGATTGTTTTAAAGCGCGGTTCATCTAGGATATTTCTTTCCTGGTAATTTGGAGTTTCGCACCGAAAATCCCGGTGCAAGTTTTTCCATACTTAATTAGGAAAGCGCTGTGAAAGTCTCAAAATCTAATTTAATTAATTTGCGGTTTTAACTTGGCACCATGGAGTCTGCAGGAATCCTACCGCAAATACATGCGATACACAAATGTTCCTAAGAATATAAGGTAGACTAATCTGCGCATGCGTTTAGCAGAAATACTTTGCTCTAGAAAGAATAGTACCACAAGGAGAGCAAAGGGCTTTCTAAAACAAATATATACCTTTAAATCTTCATATGAAAGTAACGTAGATATGTTCCATGTTTTACCTGGGGGATATGGTCAGGTGCTCCCCACCCCTTACCCCCTTCACACCTTGACAGGTGTTCCCTATCCCCTACCCCTTTCACAGGACTAATTAAATAATTGATATTAATTAATTAATTGGCTATTAAAAGTTTACACCATAGCGGGTTACTGTGCTAGCGGACGACATCCCCAACAAACCATCACAATAGTGCATTCTGCACTAAAATGAGGCAAAAAGCACTGACATGGGATTTCTTTCTTCCTCCTTTGCGACAACAAATGCACTATATTCATATTGGATCATTGCTTTTGAAGTTTGTATCGGAATTTAAAAACTACTTCACTATGATGCACAGAATGCTAATGCTTTTAGAACTTTATGACATCACTTAAACCGAATTCAACATCATTTGCCATTTACCTGCAGTGCACAACAAGTGGGCCACCTGTGGCTTGGTGCCTGGTATAAACCTTCCATCTAAATCCCAGTAGAGCTGTAGAACGCTGTGGAACACCTTTGTCTGGCCAAGTAGTGTAATGAAACTGAAGGACCTCACGTTTCTCTGATCCCTACATAGCAAAAGCACATATGCATTTTTGAGACGTTATTATGACAGGTGCCAAATCTTCTTTAAACTGGCGTGATACGGTTTCTTCAGCTACATAGATATTATTCATTACCTTGTGAAATTGTATGTATATACCCAATAATTGATATAGTCCCTTGATTTTGTAGTTGAGATTGCGATCGTTGTGATCAAATTACGTTTCTTGTTTGTTGAAAGGTCATGATTCCTTTTATTGTTTTTTTGGTTTTAATTCTGCACTAGATTTCAGTTAAGAAATATTAAGCTACTACAATACAATATAATACAACAAATACATTTTATAGTAAATGGTTTGAACCCAGGAGTATCAGTAGGTCGTACAGTGTGATCGTCCGGGTGAGAGTAGTTCTGAGAAGAACTGTTGTTGGTGACTGACGTTTCGACAACCTGAGCGGAAGTCATCTTCAGAGTCAAGTGAAAAGTTGTTGTCAGTCGATGATGTTATAAGTCTGGTCCTTTGAAGTTGATTGGTCAGTTTAGCCATGATGTTATTGGCTGTAAGACTAGTGTAAAGATTGTCATCAGTAATTGGTCAGTTTCGATCCGTCTATTGTTAGTCTAATTAAGTCGTTCTGTTCTGTCTATTGTTAGTCAAATTAGGTCGTTCTGTCGGCGGTTCGTTTGTCAGTTCTGTTTACGTCGTGAATAAGTCGTTTGTAAGGTGCCGGTAGTTGTTGACATCTGTTGATAGGCGTCTGTTCTAAGTTTGTGTACCAGCTTTCCAGATTTTACAACCCTACAATATCCGTGTAGCTCACAAACCTATAACAACGTTACGACATTTACTGACCAATGTTAAAGACAGGGACGAACCTAACAACAGACAGGAAGCGATTTACAAGATCAAATGCTCCGACTGCCAGGCCTCCTACATCAGAGAGACCGGTAGAAACCTCAACACGAGACTGACTGAACACAAACGAGCGGCGAGAAATGGTGATGTCAACAATCACATTTCTGAACACCATCGACTTACTAACCACAAAATCGACTGGGACTCTGCTGAATGCTTAACCTACAGTACTAACTATTTTCAACGACTGAATCTGGAAAGCTGGTACACAAACTTAGAACAGACGCCTATCAACAGATGTCAACAACTACCGGCACCTTACAAACGACTTATTCACGACGTAAACAGAACCGACAAACGAACCGCCAACAGAACGACCTAATTTGACTAACAATAGACGGAACAGAACGACTTAATTAGACTAACAATAGACGGATCGAAACTGACCAATTACTGATGACAATCTTTACACGAGTCTTACAGCCAATAACATCATGGCTAAACTGACCAATCAACTTCAACGGACCAGACTTATAACATCATCGACTGACAACAACTTTTCACTTGACTCTGAAGATGACTTCTGCTCAGGTTGTCGAAACGTCAGTCACCAACAACAGTTCTTCTCAGAACTACTCTCACCCGGACGATCACACTGTACGACCTACAATACATTTTACTGATAAGTTCATCCCAATCGTGGTTTTCGGAACTAATTTGCAATATTAAAAAAAAATTATTAAAAATTGTGTTTATTTAACTCTTTGTAACATGGTGTTTTCAGTGACCATACTATTGTGATGTTCAGTCTTCTTTCCAAAACATGTTTGGTTACCACAAACACTCCCAACGTTTATCTTACATTTACAATTTCAACGAAAACAATCAAGTGTAATTTAGCAAATTGAAATTGTAATTAGCAACTCAGCAATTATAAATTAATCAATTGTAAGGTGGCAAAGACAGCAAGGTCTTGTTTTGAGCTAATTTTGGTGCAATTTATGTATTATATCTATGCTCACCTTCACCAATATAAATGTTCGAATCTGGTAATCGGCAAAGGCTTCAGTCTTGTGTAAAGTGACTGTAATAGAGCCATACTTGGAAGTAGTATCTGGCCAGTACTGGTCACACTTGTTCTAAGAAAGACATAAAGGAAAAGAAATTTCCACAAACTTATGATTTACATACGCATATAATAATTGTGATCTTAAGTCAGATGCCGTATAATTTGGAAAATAACCCCCCCTAAACTAAGCGCCCCCCCTCCCAGTCCGCAAAAATCCTTTCCATGATAAGCCCTCCCAAATATAAGCCCATGGGCTTTTATTTAGGTATAGCTCTTATAGAAAGACATAACTTTTCCGAGTCCCTCATTGTAGTGCTTGCTTTATACTTATGTAGTTATAGTTACTCAAAGACCTGTAAACGACGGTAAAAACTTTATATCGTTATGTTTAGAGAGTTTTACCATGTGGTATTTTTGTGCTGTAGGTTTAAGTTTGTTTCAACCTGAAGATAACACTTTTTTAATCACTTAAAGCAACTTGAATTTATTTATTGGGATTTCTTTTTAATGAATTCAAATTGTCTTTGTAAAAAGTGTTTTCTCCAGGTTGAAACAGATTAACCTAGGCTGGAAACAAATTTGACATGAAAACCAATTTGTTCAGTTCTTTACAGGTGCTTTTGTCATTTTCCAGGTAATAATTAAGTTAATGTTGTACGTTTGAAAGTAACATGAATGTTTTCTTAATGCCCCAAAACAGGAATGACTTTGTTGGTATAAACAACAAATTTGGGCTTAAAAAGGGCTTTAAAGTTTAGCGTTTCAAAGGTTTTATGAGTTCAAGCAAGCAAGTAAAAACTTTATTTCTGTTTCTATGTATTTAGCCCTTGTGGGCTAATTGGGGACACCAATTTCGAAAGCTAACTAAATATTAGCCCCGGCAGTCCAATTTCGAAAGAGTAAAAATTAAATTCCTGCAAACATACTCAAATCTGTAGGGCTAAATGAAAGTTTACCTTTCCTTGCTCAACCAGGTTGGTTAGCATGACAATAGTAACGCAGTTCTCCTGCCAGATCATTCGCCAAAAATCATTAAACGTCACCTCCTTTGGACCTATTAAACAAATATCAAGCTGATGTAGGAAGCCTCAAAACAAGCACACTGAATCGATGGAAATATCACATTTGCTATGGCTACATAACTCAGTTTAAGTACATATACAGTTACACGCACAAGCTTTCGAGGGCTTTTCGTTGGCAACTTCCCTGGCATGACACTGCTCACAAGATCAACTCTAGCTGCATACTTTAGTGCAAAGTAACATAGCAACATTAACAAATTGTAATTTGTTTCAAGTGATGAACTGTTTAAAAAACACAACAAAAGGATAACTGGAAGCGGGTATAACATTGTGATTCAGGTCACAATGTTTACCAAAGAAAAACCTCTTTCTGTGTGCGTTACCTTACTTACTTGCGCTAAATTACTATCAAACACCACTAAGCTAAATGAAAATTAATGTTTTAGGTTTTTAGCATTTGTTTATTTATCTATATTAATTTATCAATTTACTAACAGTTACTTCTATTGACTGCCCTTTGCAAATCATTACTCGACCTCATCCAGGTCATAACTAGAATAATCATAGGTTAATTTTTTAACAGAGCATTTTCTATGTGAAAGTCTTCTACTAGTTTTGTTGTACCTTGAGTGGCAATGTAACACATACTTTCCTCATCAAAAGTCTAGGAGAGATAATTGAATGCATACAATACATTACTTGCTGTCAACCATGCATGTGCTTGCTGTCATATAATTTGGGGGAAATTTATAAAAAATTTTTTTTATTTTTTTTTTAAAAAATTTTTTCCCTTTTTTTGCCCCCCCCTTTTTTTGTGGTCCCCCCTTTTTTTTTCTAAAAAAAATTAATTTTTTTATTTTTTTTTTTTTTTTTTTTTTTTTATATTTTTTTTTTTTTTTAAAAATTTTTTTTTTTTTTTTTGGGGGACCCCCCAATTTAAAAATAACAAAGGAGGGGGGGGAAAAAAAGAGAAACACAAATAACCAAAAATCGCAGAAAATGGGATATCATACAAATACACATGCTACTACATATTGACTGAATGCTCTCGACCAATCACATGTTTCAAAGTAATTCTAATGTATAATAACACTGCTTATTTCACAATCCAAATTTATGTCAATTGAATTTTGTGCAAGAAGCTAGAGAATTAATTACAGAACTAAAATTTCATCTCCGTATTACTGTTTTTCAATTTCTTAAGTAGATACTTTCTATACACTGGACATGTTCTGATTGGCTAAACACAAGCAATTTTCACCTTGATTTTTGTGGTTGAAGTCAATAACAGTTAAATAATTATATCCCATTTTGTACACTTTACATTTCAGCACTGGCTTTACAACAGGCAAGGCAACAGCGGTGTGTTAATTATTTCTTAATATATTTGTCAGACTACATAGAATTTTCAATAAATTATACCAATGTACATGTGGGGATCAAAGACGGTTGATGTCAATAAAGATCGATCTATAGATAATGGCATTGACATTGCATTACTTACTGGAATGTAACTAGCGTTGATGAAGTCAGACTTTGGGTCACCTTCTATTTTCTCCAACACAACACGGGAGTGGTCATCTGTTAAGAAACAGAATCTTTCACTGATACTGATGTGGAGCTAACAATAGGGGCTATGAGCTGAAGATATGTTTAAAGCTCTATTACTACGTGCACTACACTTGGCTTTTAGCATGGCTTAAACGAAATGGAAATAAATATTATAGCAAAGTGATGTGGTCCAGTGTATAAAAAACATTAAAATAAAAGTTGCAGAATCAATTAAATAACAGTACAATAACTTATCAGATAAACTTTTTCATCCTGTGTGTATACGGTTTTAGGATGTTTTTGCAGAAAAGAAATATGTCTTCGAGGTTTCAGATAAAATTTCAGACAAGGTGTCAAACAGGAAATGTGACAGGTCAAATTCCCACTGTTAGAATTAAAAATCATTAAAAGTTTTCTATTAAGTGTCGGGTCTTGTCGCTGACCTCGTCAGGTTTTTGACTGGAGACTCCTCTTTTATCTGGAACACTGTAACTGTTGCCTACTCATTACTTCTGTGCTGAGTAAGGAACAGTGTAGAGTAATGGTTAGCTTAACCGAAATCCAAGAACCTAGCCATTTTCTAAGAGCTACACAACCAAGCACAGATGCTTGTCCACTTTTAATCAGTAAACAATTATTTTCACGAACGTGAAATCTCAAGTAATAAAATGCATTACTCACAGGTAGTTATGTTTCCATAGCGGTTTTTAACTTTGTTGTCCTTGCCAACTTCCCAAGGAAACTGCATACCACCGGGTAAATTCTGGAAAAAAAAATACAGCTGCTTTGTTTACACCAGTTCTGAGTCAGAAAAAATTTAGGAGTAAACTGATTAACAAATAGAAACTTTCAATGAATGTTGTTAGTATGGCTGATAGATTTTTCACAAATATTTTCGGTGCTTTGTCAAAAACGAAACAAACTAAACAGCAAGCACAGGTAACACGGCAAGATAAAGAGAAACCATTCTTATAGCAATTACAAAATTGATTCTATTATCATTCGATGTATTTTCTCTAGATCTTGTTTTACTGATTGAGAGACTGATGGCATCTTGTTGCAGATAATGAAAGCTGTGAAAGAGAAGCTCGCCTTATCAATGATGACACAGTTGTTCAACTTGGTTATCACAAATCAGTGCCATAATAATTTAAATTTCTAATATCATATTATCTGGCTTTAAAATACAAGCTTTGGCACAGATACCAGTGCATGAGTGTAAGAACAAGTTGAAAAAAAAAGACTTCTTTACAGTGTTTGAGACTTCTTTACATGGTTAATTTTCATTATAGTGTGAAACCATCAGGATGATCATCGTAAATAAGGCCTATTTAGCACCATGCATTAACACAGTAATTGCAAGAAGGAAGATTGTTTGATAGAAAACAATCTAACAATCATCTTGCTTCTTTTAACACAAAACTTTAAAAACAACAGAAGCAACTATTAGATCTGTTTTAATTTCAGTTTTAAATTCAAAATCCCTTTCATGGATTCATAAATGTCCTGCTGTCTAAAGTTAGCCATAGTTTATTAAAATTTCTAGCAATATCAACTCATCACTGAAATGCAAAAAGCATAATATAATAAGCCTTAGGGTTTCTTTTTTACACCTCCTCACCACCTCCTACTTTGTTAATTCAGTACCTTTTCACTAACCTTGTTTTGTTATTATGTTATAATTACTACTAGAATAGGTACATGTGTGGTGAATAAAATACAAATACAAATACAATCTTGCCTTAAATTCCTCTCGCAGCACAATTGCTCCATTACTTGACTTGTTTTTGAAGTAACTCGCAAACTCAACCACAGGAATTGGTTTGGGTTTACCATCTTCAGCCTCACTGTAAACTACTAGTTCTTTTTCCTCAGGGGGAGGTACCTTCACGACATCTATAGGTAAAATTTTTCCAGAACATTTGGAATGTTTTGCATTAGAAAAAGTGCATCAAAGAGCACACTAGCCTGAAACCTGCTTAGTCATGCAGTGATCACCAATGAAACATGCTCCACTTCAAAACGTGCTTACATCAGGCGATGCATTAAGCCAATCATGATCAAAACAGGTTTATTCTGAAAATGATTGGATCGAACTACCTCACCAAGTAGTCTTGATCAAGGTTAGACAAAACATGTTAAATGTTGCGGCCAATTACGAACGGAAAGAAAGTTTCCAAAGGTTTGTGAAGTGAGATTAAATCACAGAATAAATGTAACAGCTTCATTTTTCGGTTTAAGCTCCAATTTTTCGGTTTAATTGTAATGTTTAAGATATGATGCAAGTCCAGAAAACCTGCATAAATGGCGTGTTTGGAAACAAACTTCTTTGTTTCCTACAAACATGTTTATTTTAAAAATGTTTCGGTGAAAATGTGATCACTGTATAAGTGAATCAAACTAAGACCAGTGTATTTCAAGTCCTTACCAATGTAAGGGACAAATCTTCATGGAATGTATTAAGTGCCCTGTTGTCGAAGGCTTAGAAAAGTTCTTTCAGAAGTATACTGTGAAAACCCTGCTTGTTGATATGTATCAATACATGTAGATAACACTTTAAATTACCTTTTTGGGGCTGTCGAATATCAGCCACATTCTGATAAACAAGATTAGCTGTGCTGGTAGTGGTATCAACTGAACCACGTGCAATGTCATCAAGTTGAACAGAAGTCCTCCTACTGTCGCTTTCTCTTTCTGACTGCTTCCTCCTAATGATCACAAAACAAAATGAGTTATTCACACTACACACACTCTAATTGATTTAAAGTTAGGTCAGTTTCTACTATTTTGCAAATTTGATTTAACTTCAGAAAAGATAAAAACATCATGGGCGCCTAAAAACGGAGTGCTGTACTGTATACACTTGCTAAGTTAGAGTGCACACTGCTGTTTTCTGACTCTGGTTTCTGCAGCAGAAAGTGCCTAGAAGTATTGCTACCACCTCTGGATGAGTCCACATGGATGGGATGTTAGTCCATTGTTTTGTCAGGTTGCCCTAACCATTCCCTGGTATCCATTTTTACTCATTAAGGTGCTGTGACGGAAAGGGGCTTGCACAAGAACACAAGGAACCTGCGCAGATGTACATGTACATGTAGGCCTTAGGCCACGTACACTTAAGAACGTTCGCACTTAATTGTTTATGTGCATCCTTACTGCAGTGCACACAAATTATTTATGTGATGTAAGGCCATGTCACATATCAAATCTAACCACAAAAAGAAATGGTAGCCATTGCATTAACTTTGCTTGCAGTTTACTCTCTTAAATGGTCGGTGACCCCTACTATTTTTTATAAACATTTTCTCTTCTAATTCTTGACAGATTGTAACAAAATGAACAAAAAAAATCAATGTGGGAAGTTTGAAATTTTCTTATTTCCTGCCCATGTGGCATCAAATCCTGCCATCTTGACTTATTAGGCCAGTGCAAATGTGTTCGCTAAATGATTATAATTTCTTTTAGGAATGTTACCATCGTTTTGCAGTTCAAATAAATCTTGTTGTTGTTGAATCAATTTGCTTAATAAATCCACTTAAACAATATTAGGCAACCTGCATCCATATATTCAGTAACGAAAACTAATGTATTAGATTTAGGGTGCTCCATTGGACATCTTATCTCCGCAACGAAATCAGTGCCCCCCCCCCCCCCCCCCAACTTTTTTTTCACATTTTGACAAGAGTGACTCATAATCTCACAGTGGTAAAAGTTTTAGATAAAAATCGTACAAGGCTCGTGTGTTTCTAAGACTTGACTACATCACATATCTAAGGGCTCAATTACAATTTGGTTTATGATGTGCCCATGGTATTAACATACCGTCGATACAACACCACCGCAATAAGAAGTGCTGGTATAATGAGAAGCAACAGGATCACAGGCACAGCAATGACCACAGGATTTACAGATTCAGAACCCTCGGTTTTGTCCTTTCCTCCAACATCTCCATTAAAAAGAAAACACACACAATGTTAATCAAAATTAACTTTTTATCATTAACCTACAGTTAATAAACACGTAAAGAAATAAAACAAAATAATACTAGCAAATTTAAAAAGAGCAGCAACACTTGGATTTAGTGATAGACAAAGTAACTTGGTAGACACTGAAGGGTAAAACATGTCAGGAATTTCACATATGATCTTAAGTATTTTCCGTAATTAAATCAAAATGATTAAAAACCAAAAACTTTTGCGGATGTGATGATTTTAAAATGACTGGAGAATGTATGTGAAATGAGAAATTTGAGAACACAAAAACAAAAGAAACAAAACTGGAGTACAATTTCAAGTGGGTCTTGTCAATGTGGAGGATAGAATGTGCCACTCAACTGCAAATCAACCAAGGCAGAGCCGTGACAAATGAGCCAATACTTTCAGCTTGTATTATTATAATGACTATTTTGGTTGCAATCACTATTGTTTGCTTCAAGATTACTACTTTTCAGTGTAAGCCAGAGTGGGGCCATTGCAATATCGCATTGGATTTGAAATCAAGGTTATTAGCCAACGCTTAACACTAAAGTTTCTGCTGCTTCTCACAATCTATTGGATTGGGTAACATTTTCGTTTGCCGAGCTTTTCTTTGGGCAACCAAATGTTTTCAAGGCGACATAATTTTCGACAGGCTGCTCTACCCACATTTGGAGTTTTTCCAATGTAGTTTCCATTGTTTATGAGATTTTCTTAGGTTTCTTGTAGTACTCTACAGTTTTACTTATTCTAGCACTTGTTTAATCAATTGTGGTGATTTTCTCAATATTGAAAAACATCTTGTTATCCAAGTTAGAAGACTTTACAATTAAAAAATTGAATACATTTCCCACAACATAAGTTTCATTATTATGGCTTAAGTGCGGTCATCTGCATTTTTCACCTTAAGTATTTTGGACCCCCAAAATGAATTTCCTCAAACTTTCTCAGAACAAGACGCCTAAAGCTTAATGCTTAAAACCGGGCGGTTAATGTTAACGTTTAACTACCTGATTAGACAAGTACAGCAAAAACTTTTAAAATACCATTTAATTTATATTGAGTAACACGCAAGTCTGTGGATTGCTTGTCCATGCTTGGACAAATTCCTGCTTAGGCTTTCAAATTTTTATTTTTCTTCCGAATACTGAATAACCTAGGTGTTGAAAACGTTTTGTGTGCAATCTTGAATAAATGAACTCAAACCAGTTAAATGGCAGTACAAATGATCTCCGACCAAAACAAACAAACAATTAGAAAGATTTCGTTAAAAACTATGACGCGTTTTTAAACATTTTTAAAAATGTACCACACCAAAAAAATGGGAATAAGAACAAGATAAGAAAGCTTTTCAGCTTTCAAACATGCAAGCTCTTCACGTCAATTTTGGGAAGCAGTCACGCAAACGCAAGTTCTTGATTGCGTGATTCATTGCAGGTCATTTCTCCATCGCCGTTCGGTTCCGACTGAAACTCAAAACCCTTGAATGAAAAACAAACAATAGATATTTTATATTCCTCGCTAAAAAGAGTGGAGTAACCAGAAAATTACAGTATTGGCTCCTGCTCGAATAAAACGAGTCACATAAATAATAATAAAGAAAAAACGAATAAAACGAGTCAAATATCGAGAATAACAGAAAAATTTCTAAACAAAATTACAAAAGAAAATAAAAAGACTAAAAAAGGGCATGCATTAGACCACACGTATTAGATAACAGATGCTGCTAAAAATCTCAACTAAATGTGAAAAAAAGATTTAAGATGAGGCGAAGAAACATTTGAATTGCATTAAAAATTTAGCATGCCGTGATAAAATTTAATTAATTATACGCGCCAAAGGGCAAGTTTTCATTTTTGCTGTCTATTATTTCACACGATGGCTTTACCGATTTACATTCCATTCTAGTTTGAAGAAATTATTATATTATTACTTTGCATTTCCATTTTGTTTTCTGAGTTCTTGAAAACTGTGCAAGTAAAGTTTTTACATCAAGAACAAAATAAGGTTCTTTTGTTGTGTAAACATTCAATTCGTCTGTGACACACGGACTTTGTCGGCCCAACTGTACACGGATGGAAATAGACAAAATGGACACAATTCTTGCTAGATGAAAAGCATCTTCAAAGTAGAGTCTGGAGCCGTTTTTAAATGCAGGAGCTTGCTGCAAAAACATTGCGTGACTGATGTAAAAAAGCTTCGACCTCAGCGACCTGTCGAAACAACCACCGGTTTCGGACTCCAGTACTCGCTTGAGTCGAACGCTTGAATAAAAACACAAAAATATATCTTTCACGTTTAACAGAAATTGGGGTATTAGATAAAATTTTAATTGCTCCTGCTGAGTAAATATCAAAAGTGCGGGATCTGAATCCTGGCCAAGAAAGCGGCCGAGTGAACTACTACGACAAATGACGCAAATATGTAAACATCACATGGTGCCTCAATCTATAAATAGATGCCGTGTTCGTTTCAAAAGCCTAAAAAGGCAACTAATACAAACGTGAAAAAATAAAAAAGAAACATGAAAAAAGTTTTAGATGAATTTTTATTCAAGATGGGGTCAAGAAACATTTTAAAAGGCAAAAAGATTTAGAAAATTTCAAAAACGTGAAATTTTCCATGCCGTGGTAGAATTTAATTACATGTATTAAATTACCCGCGCCAAGATTTCATTTTCATTTTGCAGAGCATTTGTTTTACTTGCTGGCTTTACGGATCCCTTCACAAATACCATCACAGTTCGTAGAAATACTATACATTACAATTTTGTTTACCGAAGTCTTGGGAAGTGTGTAAGTAAAGCTTTTACATCAAGAACCAAAATAAGATTATTTTGCTGTGCAAACATTCAATCGTCTCTGATACGCGACTTTGCCAGCTCAACTGTGCACGGATGAAAATGGACATAATTCTTCCTATTAAATGAAAAGCATCTTCAAAGTATTCCGGCTCAAAAATGCTCTGGCTACCAGCCGTTTTTTAAAAAAGCAGTTATGCGTAAAGCTTGCTGCAAAAACATTGCGTGACTGACGTTGCGGTTTGGAGCTGTCAAAACAATCACCGGTTTCGCAATCCAAACGCTTGAATAACACAAAAATATATATATTTCACGCTAAACAGAAATCAGGGTTTTAGATAAAATTTAAAATAGAAGAGTGATTTAATAGCTGGGTTTAATAGCTCCTGCCGAATAAATATCAAAAGTGCGTGATTTGAATCCTGGCCAAGGAAGCGGCCGAGCGGGTCTGGAACGATTTACCGACACGACTACGACGAAAAAATTCCGGACGATTTATGAACCGGGCCGGCCTAGTCCCCGCCCGGTTAATAAAGGTCCTGATGAGTGATTCACATAAATATAATTTTGAGCTCCATCCGATTTATATTTTAGCAACAGTGAATGAATTTCGGTTTGGGGGATCTCAGAAGGGTTTCACTGGCAATTTTTCGACACTTTTTAAAAAACTCGTCCCGAAAAGAAAACCTAATGAGACCGAATATTCAGTCATTATTCGGCAGAAGGGAATGTTCGCTATTTAATACTGGTTTGGTTTTGGATTTTGAAAAAATTTGAATTTTTTACAATTTTTTATCTTTTCCCCATTTGAAGCTAAGGGTGCGTTTCTTTGGGAAAATCCAAAATTGGATCATTGATCTCAGATCACACGGATACTTTGCTCCCAAAGAAACGAAGAATCCGAAAACGGATTTTTTGCCATGACAACCCCGTATTAAAACACATTTCGCACAGAACATAAAATATCAGCACAAATTTATTTTTCGTCGAATGTATCCTAGCTAAAATAATTTAAGCATACAAAATCTTTTACAAAAACCACACGTCGAAGTAGATCTTCTTTAGCGTTAAGCACAATGTGGCGAGAAAGCATCTGAGAGCGAAGAATGATTGCGAAATGATCAGTGCAAATTTCACTCGTGGCAATTTCCAAAGGATACAACTTCTGTAGGCACACAGAAGCTGTTCTAGAAAACCTGTATCCCGTTTAAAATGATACTACATACCTATCTGAAGCTACCGTTTCCTTTTATCGTGAAAAATTTTTGTATTTTGATCGAAATAACCGCCTAAAACTTTCCGTATGGCAGTGTTTACAAAGAGCGAACCTGTATTTTCACAGCAAAGACCGCTGGGCCAAGGTACTTTTTTCGAATCCTTTCCCAAAGAAACGCACGGATCATGAATCCTAAAAATCCGGATTCAGATATGATCTGATGTATCCACTCGAAGTGTGGATTCTTCAGATCATTGATCCAAGATTAATTCATTTTCGGATATAGGTAAAGAAACGCAAATTATCATATGACCCATACGGACCCGCGCGCAATTTCCATGGAAAACCATATGAAAAAAAGTCCCGTATGAGGGCCGTACGCCTCGCTCTAGCAGGGCCGGAAAAAGCCGTACGGCCCTACTAGAAAAGCGTACGGCCCCGCTACTGCCACGAGATGCCGGAATTGGAACCAGTTAATTCCACAGCTTTGAATTCAGATAAACGATAGTTAAGATTTTTCCCTTCGGCTTCAAGTAAAAGCAAAAAATGTCCAACATGTTTATTAAAACTTTACTATCTAGAAAGCGATGTCGTTTGCAGGCGCAAAAATTAAACAAAATGTGTTTAAACTTGGCAATTATGAAGAAATACTCCTGACAACAACAATTAAATCGAAATAAAAGCCGTCAAAAAACAACAAAATCGGACAAAGACGTATCCTGGTTTGAAGTCATGGTAAACTGACATTGAAGAAAAAATGCAAATGCGAAGTAAACTCAGATTTCTCTTTCTGCTGCGTAATTTTTAACCTGATTACGACACAGTTTTGCCGCTTGTTTTCACAAAGCATTTTAAGCACAATTTTGACATCAACTGTAATGCAGAGATCAACATCGTCGAGGAACTAACGAATTCAAGGGCTAAGCAGCAACAGCAGACGTTCATGAATCCTACGATCCGTGGTAAACAAAACAACTTGAAGCCGAAGGGAAACGAAGCGAAGCAAGACCAAGAAAAATCTTGAACTGTCAGTACAATCCCTTTCCAAGTCTTTATGTAGTTTCATAGATTAAGATCTAATGTTGTTTTTAACATACAAAATCCTTCTTGGTGGAAAATTAATTAATCCTCTCGTTCAAATCAATCGTGAATTACAGCTCAGAAGAAACGTCGCTAAATCAGGATAAATTCAGTCTTGTTCGCTGAGAGACGAGCACGACTAACCGAAACGTCGTGCAAATTCTTTGTTGTAGTCCTCCATAAACGTTTCTTTTGAAATTTCTACTAACTGCAATCATGTACGAGGAATTTATTCGGATTTAAATCTTCTTGGAATGGAGCTAAATCTCGGAGATTTGGTTGACAATTTTAACAGAAGTTCAAATCTTTGTACGCACATCGCAGTTCAAATGCACTTTACTGGCTTCCCAAACAAATTACGAGCTACCATTGGCTTTTCAAAATGCGCGCGAAACGGGCCGCCGCGTCTGTATCCACGAAAGAAAAACAACAAAAAGAATCAGTGGTCATATGATAAAATGCTTATTGACTGAGTTAGGTCGGGCCGGACGGGAAAATATTTGGCTCTCGGTCAGGACGCACGGACCTCGCTGCGCTCGGTCCGTACGTCCTGACCTCGAGTCAAATATTTTCCCGTCCGGCCCTCCCACTCAGTCAATAAGTACATAATCCGTTTTTGGATCAAAAATCCGGATTTGGATTTTTCCCAAAGAAACGCACCCTAAGTTCGAAGGTTCGAAAAAATGGCCAAGTTTGAACGAAAATACCGCCAATGATACATGATTTGACTTCACAAACTTACACTCCAGCGAAAGAGCAATGTCTCCGCCTCAAATATATGCAATAAAATTTTGGGGCAGTTAAAAGTACGAATTGTGGGAAGTAAAAATTCAAACAGTATTTTTGTAAACAAACGCCGCCTTCGCGAAATAACTCAACCAACGGAAAAAAATTAACGCAGAGAGAAAAATTAATACAGTCCACTTACCTGCCAGATTATCAATGAGTGTAGGTAGCTAAACACTTCAAGTTCCATTTTCTCGGCAATACAGAAGCAGATTTTCTACTACTGTTCTTTTGGGTACTCAACAGTAGTTGGGATGATCCTTTATTATATTATCTTTTGAAGGTTTAGAGATTTATTGATTTATAATGTTGCGGTTGATAATCCCGCAACGTTTTACGGGGGACCAGAAACGACTTTTACAGCAATGGTGAAAGAAAACGCCTTCCCCTTACTTACCCCCTTTACACCCATTTAAACAAAGCCATTGTAAGCCAATGAGAAACAATGTAAATCAATACTTGCACGGAACGTAATTGAGAATAATTAGTTCCGCATTTCTTTGCGACACTTCTGAGTGGTATAACTACGCCTATCGTAAAACGGTTATCAAGGAGTCTAGGTTATGGCAACCTGTGGATACTCGTCGTTTGTTGGTGGCCCTTGTGGGCAAAGTCCTGTATATCATGAAAATGTGGAGCCAGTGGGGGTAGGAGTGTGTTCTCAGACCAGTAACCAGGATTTTGCATGGGGATGTGCGTATGAGCGCCGCCGGCGCGAAATGTTGGCATGTTGAGCGCCTCCGGCGCGATAACGTAGGGGGGTTTGTGGGTATCCTCCCCCAGGAAATTTTGAAAAAATAGATTATTTGAGACAGCATTTCGTGCGTTTGAAGACAGTTGGTTAAGAAAATCAAAGGTGCTTTGTTAGCCCACTCGTGAATGAGAATACTAAATGTATTGGTGTAGAGCTATGAAATGATTCTGTCTTTTTGTGAGCGGCATGTTAGTATAGAAGTTGTTTGAAGGGAGATATGATCGCGTTGGTTCCTTGTGTTTACAGCGGACGCGGGTAATCCATTCATTTTTTTTTACGACAATCTATTTTACAATTTTATACGACGTCTTTTTTTTCTTTCTCCTTTTTTTATGAATCTATTAGAGATGCAAATCAAGTACTATACAGTATATTATTAAAAGGCAACAAAATTCGTCAGTTTGGCGAGCTTTTTGACGATAAATTATTTACGTATCATGACTATCGATTATCGTACAATACGCTTGGAACTATAAAACATTCAGAGACTGCTAAAATTGGACTTTATTCATACAATTGTCCTGAAATCAACCTTTTAATACCCAACACAGTCGCAGTCCACAGTTCGTGCCTGCAAAATCGAAAAATTTCATGAAAACACGGAATATCACTAGTGCTTCGAAGATTTTCATATTTTCTCTAAGATTATTTCTTCTATTTGTCATGTGAAATTCTTAAGAGCTATAAATCGAGCCATTCGAATAGGTTTTATACATACAAGCCATTAAACTTTGAACCTACGGTATCGGTCAGCGCGATAAGAACATTACAAAGAAATCTATATGCTAATTTTCAGCCCAAATGACACGCAAGTCGAAGTGGTCTAGCGGTTAGGCGTTTGGTCTTCAAAACCATAGTTGATGTTAGGAGTCGCCGGTTCAAACCTCAGAGGGGTGAAACAAAAAGTTAAAAAAAAAAAAACAAGGAAAATTAATTTATAATTTAAAGCATAAATTATTATTCATAAATTAAAGTTAACAGCCCATAATTTAATGGATAAATTATTATTCATAAATTAAAGTTAACAGCCCATCGACCGACCGACCGACCGACCGACTGACTGAGTGAAAATTTGCATATCACTTTCCATAACCATACTCGTTTCATTACATTCACGAGTAAAAAGCACGTAATAGTGCAAGTAACAGCGACTATAATTCTGGTTCATTTTTGTGTTTTGCTGCAGCCGCAATGGCTGCAAGCAAAACACATTGAGAGCTGAAGTTTGTGCCGTAAGGTGGTAAGTGCCGTAAGGTGTAAGTGCCGTAACAGAGGAGAAATCTGAACTACCGATGTCAATCAAATCCATGAACAAACAAAATCGAAACCAATGAACCGTAGCGCTGATCGCATTCGAAGTTACGGGCCAAAGTATTCGAACGCAAACCACGTTGGACACGTTGGAAAACAGAAAACCGATTTAAAAGTATATCGCATTGGGAAAGAAAACAAACTGTGGCGCGACCACTCCAGTTTTATGAGAAAATTATTCTGCAGTTTTCATCATTTACGAAAAGAGCGAAGACTTGGAACCTCGCCGAAGGTCATAAATATTTTCTCCAAAGGACCGGTTAGTGCACAGTTTGTAAACTTTCGCTTTGAAAATAAACTTACCCTCACCTTGTCTACACTGTCTACAGCATACTAGTACTGTATTAACTCTGAACTTCATATTTTAAAATAAAATGTATGAACGTGTAACTTGTCACGCAAAGACAGCTGGAAAGGAATATACCATGCTGGTACTGCACCGCTAATTGTAGCTGTATTCGAGCTATATAAAAGACAGCTAGAAACGAATTAATACTAGTAACATCACAATGGGAAAGAAACTTATTCAGTGGTTCACACCGTCGAAAACAAAGAAATATTAAAGGAAGTTCTCATTCACCAGATTCACTGCATCAGATGCAACATTCGTCAGTTCGTGTTTAAATGCGTGGCGACCAGTTTGTTTACTAGTTATTAAAAAATACTAGTTATTAAAAAATAATACGGTCTTCATTTAATAAACAGTTCATCCTTAAATTTCAGCTTTTCTACGACTGACAGGTAGGTACTATAGTATAAGCCCCGCTAAAATAGCTGGAAAGGGAAAGTTTTTTGAAAAATGAATTTTTGACTGACGCGCTGGCGCCACATGTTTATTTTGTGAAGATTAATTAAACGCCGTGAAAAATAGAATTTGATGTCCAGCGAGCCACTGCATCTTCGGCTACGCAGTCCTCAGTGAATCCTCCAACTTCACAAATTTCTAAAACTTTAAGAAAACGAACTTTCGCAGAATCAAAAATTGGTCCTTATCGATCTTCCGATCTTGTTGTGAAGACACTGAAATTCGACGAGTGTTCATGCGTGAAGGGATGACTGACGAATGATAATAATTATTTGTAAACTTTCGCTTTCAAAATGAACTTTGCGTTACGTTCAACGCCGTCTTTCTGTTGTTGTACGCCGGTGCGCGTGCGATTATTTATAATTTCTGAATTTTGCATATTTAACTCAGGGTGACACAACAAGTTTGTTAAGAGTTAGTTGTTCCAGTGTTTAATTTGGGTGAAAGTGGTTAAAGAACCACTGTCTTGTCACTAATAAATATATCACATTGAGTTCTTATAAGGTCAATAGATTCTGTCTTTTTCGTTGTTGTTAAAACGCTACCATTGTGACAATGATTCCAAATACAACTAACGGTAACCAGTGAGATAACGCCACTAAAAGAATCACATTGAGTTCATTGAGATTTTTTTATAATGTTAAGAGTTACTGTTTTTTATCAAAGAGACAATCATGTCAGACATTACGTTAACTTACTAGTAATTAAATTATGTTTGCTGTCTTTGATTTCAACATAACATTGATCAGTAAAATTATCAGGATTGAATTAACACAAAGTGACTACAATATAGTGCAATTATTAACCTGCACACAAGTGACAGACAATAAAAGACGTTGGATTTCAATCTCGACTCACTTGTCTTTCATCAACATGTTCCCTAAGACTTTGCTCTAGCAGCAAAACACATGGACCCATTGGGGCCCTATTTTTTAAATTCAAATCATATTTTTGGAAAGAGAGCCTTGAAAACGTAATTTACAATTTATTTAGCTAAAAATGACGGCAGTACATAGAAGGAAGACAGGAAAAAGATAGCTTTCTTTATTTCAGTATCAAAGGGTAATTACATAAATCAGCCTGAGAGTCGGTTTGTTGATCTTTTAGCACTGTGGCAAGCTCCAACCTTCTTGGGTGTTTCCGAGCCCAACAAGTACCCCGTCTCCTTACTTTTTGGTAGCGCCTGGGAATACTAATGGCACTTCGAACGGTTCGACTATGAAGGACATTGAGTAGAATGTATCGTAACTTAAAATCATGCCCTCCCTCCCTTCAAGGGAAAAAAACGCCTGATCGCAGGTTAAATGTATCGTTGTAAGTAACCTAGAATCACACAGTTTGGTCCAAGATATACCACACGAATCTACAAATGGTGGACCTTCCACCCAAAGGACCATACTGAATGTAAATAGTCGAAGTACAGAAATTCCATTTCCCTTTATTTATTTATTTTATTTTTTTTTTTACAATGAGCGGACTTCCAAGGCTCGTGGGTTGGGGAAGGGGGCGGGGGTGCAGACGCACCCATCGCACCCCCCTCCCTCGGGCCTGAGTTCTGGTTGGAAGATGTGAAAGGGGCGTTAAGGTACATCTGAAGTCACTGGATGTTAGAGATTCAACCTTAAAAACCGAGGCACAATTGCTGTTAGAAAGAGCAGGTAAACACAAACAATCGTGGAAATTGAAAAAAGAAAACTGTTCAGTTTGTTTATTGCTCGAGTTAACAATTGCAACTATGTTTGTGAAACTATGCGCGACTGTAAATTTCTAATCCTTCCGGAAAGTATACTGTATGCAATGATATTTTTTATATTCTAGTAAACTCTTCGAAATTCGCAGCGTTTGAGGTAGCTTGCAACGTTTCCGATTGTATTAATTTATTGTACAAGTACAAACATGAATCTCCATCCAGGGCTAAATTGATCACGTGCTAGACAGCCTTGAAAGTACACAACTTACATTTTGCAGGAAAAAATGTTTATCGTGTGTGTATCAGTAATATGTCATTATTCTCACTGGGAGCCCTCAAGCACAAACGCCCCTAATTCCTTTGGGACATCACTTGTTTACTTCCCTGCTTCTGTATATACTCTAGGGAGTCTACTGTGCATAATTTTTGGCTAGTTCAGTATAAATAAGTCTGTTTTGTCCTGTTTTTCACTCTCTTCGTTTAAACGGACGCCAGACATCAGATCATCGCTCGTGCTGTCCGGCCGCCATCGCTGCGCCCTGTTTTACTTCTTGTCGTTCGCCTTCGCTTTACGCTAGTTCTCGTTTATCCTTACGGTGGCATGGTTCCCCGGGCGTGTTCTTTGCGGTGATGCAGTCAGAAGACGCGAATTGCTTTGGAGTCGTTTAGCTTTCGTGTCGGAACCTTCGTGTCCGCGTGGTCATTTTACCTTCGCGTCGGTGTTGGACTTCTTCTTGCGCCTATTTTCATCCGTGGTTGTCCGGTCTGTGTTACAACGCGTCTGTGTGACCAGTTTAATCTTCGCGTCCAGGTCTTACATGTTTAGTTTTCTGTCTGTGTGACAACATTATTGCTTTGGAGTCGTTGCGAGTCGTTTTAGCGTTCGTGTCCGCGTGGTCATTTTACCTTTGCGTCGGTGTTGGTCTTCCTACTTGCGCCATCCGTGGTTGTCCGGTCTGTGTTTCTACGCGTCTGTGTTACCAGTCTCATCTTCACGTCTGCCTGACAAGTTAAGCCTGTGTGGCAAGTTTAGTTTTCCGTCTGTGTGACAAGCCTGTGTGGCAAATTTAGTTTTCCGTCTGTGTGACAAGCCTGTGTGGCAAATTAAGTTTTCCGTCCGTGTGACAAGCCTGTGTGGCAAATTTAGTTTTCACGTCTGTGTGACAAGCCTGTGTGGCAAATTAAGTTTTCGTCTGTGTAACAAGCCTGTGTGGCAAATTTAGTTTTCGCGTCTGTGTGACAAGCCTGTGTGGCAAGTTTAGATTTCGCGTCTGTGTGACAAGCCTGTGTGGCAAGTTTTATCTTCGCTTCTGTATGGCAAAGTTAGTTTTCGCGTCTGTGTGACAAGCCTGTGTGGCAAGTTTTATCTTCGCTTCTGTATGGCAAAGTTAGTTTTCGCGTCTGTGTGACAAGCCTGTGTGGCAAGTTTAGATTTCGCGTCTGTGTGACAAGTTTTGTTTTCCTGTCTGTGACAAATTTAGTTTTCCTGTCTGTGTGACAAATTTAGTTGTCGCTTCTTGTGACACTTTAGTTTTCCGTCTGTGTGACAAGTCTTTGTGACAAGTTTTGTTTTCCTGTCTGTGTGACAAATTTAGTTTTCCTGTCTGTGTGACAACTTTGGTCGGGTTGTGTCGACCTCTTGTTCCTCTTCATCATCGTTATCACTGTTGTGGTCAAGATCTCGGTCCAAATCAGGGTCCTCGTATCCAAAATCACCACCACCTGTTGCCATCACGTAATTTATATATATTTTCAAATTAAACTTTTCAATTTAACAATAAAACCAATCGAGAGATGGCTGCTGTTCAAGAAAACCTTCGACCGGGACGCACAGAGAAAATACTCGGCGCACTGAAAGCCGAGCGCGCTGTAAAACGAATCACTTTTGACCGCACTGAAGCCAATCCAGAGGAAACGTTGTATGTTTCAGTGCCAAAGCTGAACGAAAACGAGGTCATTGTGCCTGGCTCGCTGGCGCTGCGCTTCAACATCGACTTGAGCGGAGGCCATGCCAACAACTTTCTGGTTGACAACGTCAGCCAAGCTCTGGTCGACAAGTTTGTTGTAAAGTACGAAGGCACTGTCATGCAGGACACGGTTGGCTATGACATCTACAAAATATTCGAAGATTTTTTCCTTTCGCAGGAGGAGCGCGACGACAGGGTGCCAGAGGGCATTCAGAGCGAGGACCTCAACAAAATTCGCTCAAATGCTGGCGATAAGAAAACTTCAGGAGTCGAAGCAGAAAAAAAGCTGAATGAGCTATATGGAAATAAATACCGGATCCGTCTGGATCACCAGATTTTAACTGACCATGGGGCATGTTATCCTCAGGCACTATACAACGATCTTGTTTTTGAACTGAAGCTCGCGGCAGCCGAACATGTTGTAAGAGGCTCAGATGCAACAAAACTGAAATACAAGCTGACAAACCTACAGCTGGAGTACGAAATGATAAGAAGCAAGGAAATCGCATATGAGGCGTTCAGCGCTTACACTGGCGGCAAAGAGTTCGCTTACGACCACATTCAGCGTGCAGAAGTTGTTACTTTTGCAAAAGGATCCGAAACACGTCTGAATCTTAAGGTCAACCCTCAGAGGAGGCCCCTAAAAGGTATATTGCTGCTTTTTATAGAGCAATATGCCAAAGGTGCAAGGATCTCAGAAAAGTACATTAACCCGGACCTTACAAAAGTAAGCGTCACTGTCAACGGCTCGCCAAACATGCTGTACAACAATGGCATCGAAGGAATGGACATATGGAAAGAAGTTAAAAGATTCTACATGAAAGAAAAAAATAAAACGCCGCACATGACCCTGCAAAAGTTTTACACAGAAGACAAGTTCGGCCTTCTGATTGATCTGCGTTCCATGGCTGACCACTCGATGCACGGAAGCGGCAAGCGCCTTGTGAACACAAAGGACGGTGTCCAGCTTGAGCTAGAGAGGAAAACAAGCGGCTCAGGTAATTTGAACTGCCACATTTACGTAATCAGCGACGCCCAAATGAATATAATTAACAGGCAGTTAGAATCTGTGCTTTTATAATATACGAACGAACATGGATCCTGCCAATATACCCTTCAACGCTCTCATTGTTGGACCAACGAACTCAGGAAAAACAAGGTACGTGGTCAATCAGCTTTGTGGCCCTTTCCGCGGCAAGTTTGACTATATCGTGCTCATCTGCCCGACTTTCGCGCACAACAAGACTTATTATCGCTTTGCTGAGGAAGATCCACACTTTTTTGTTTTCATTTGCGAGCAACACGAGGTTGAATCTTGGTTAAGGTTTTCAAGATTTCTTTTTGAGGGTGCAAACACGCTTATCATCCTCGACGACTGTGCTGCATCGAAAGATGTAAAGGGAAGAACGGGTGAATTGGTGATTCTTGCTTTCTCTGCTCGCCACGCAGGTTTGAGCGTTTGGGTGCTGACTCAAAAAATGACAAGCATTACATCCTCATTCCGCAATCGGTGTGCAGCTGACATACGAGCAGGTGAAGCGCTTGACAGATAAAGAAGTTGAAAAGTACTTCAAGAGATATGAGGCATACGTTGGATCCAAAACAACCGACAGCTTGATTGACAGCTTTATTTTTCTTGTAACCAAAGTCGTTGGTATGGCCGTAAATATCAAGGACGTCAATGATTATCAGAAGGAACTCAAAAACGACTATATTATCAGTAAAGAGCTGTCCACTTTGGCAGGCGGTCTGGCTTTGAAATGCGGCCGCTTTCTTGCCGTTGCAAATGCTGCGCTCATCACAACAAAGCACATTGATTTAAACGAAGCGACAAAGTTGCAAACCAAAGAAACACCAACTACTGAAGATTTTTCTGAGCAATGCTCAGAAAATGCTAAGTAATTACTGAACAATGCTTAGCAATTGCTTAGCAAAAAAGTTTGCTAAGCATTTTTCATTTAAATATTATTTTTTTTCTCATTATATTTAATGGCTGAGCTCGAACAACGTGAATCACAAACTCCGATTGCTCAAGAAGTACAGAACAGCCAAAATGGCTTGAGCCCTTCGGGCTCACAAGTTACTTCAACAACTCCTGCAACGAAGCCTGCCAAAAATCCAAAGCGAGTAGCTGCTGGCAAGCTTGCAGCTGAAAAAACAAAACAGGCTCGTGAAGCACAGAAAAAAGCTGCTGTCGAGGCTGCCACCATAATTGCAAAAGAAAAGGAAAAGAAATCTGCGTCTGCAAAGCGCAGTGTAACTCCGCCCGCTCCAGCCGCAGCACCAGCTCCGACCGAGGCTCCGCCGGAATCCAGCGGTCTCAGCACAAATCAATGGATCTCTTTGCTGGGTATTACCGTTGCAATTATTACAACTTATGTCAAACGCGAAGACATTAAAACATTTTTCAAGGGAAAAAGCGTTGAAGGTGATGACTCTCAAGTAACACCAGAAAGTGCAAGAGTTGAAAACACAGTTAGAGCGGCTTCGGCGCTGCCAAGTGCGACATCTCCGCTGCAATCGAAAAGAGGAATCCGTCTGATGAATTAAAAAATTTCTTTTAAATATTTATTTTTCATTTATTATAACGATGCCGTTACCGCAACTGCCTGCTTTACGTGATGTAGTTATACTCGGCGTATCGGCCGGCATTGTAATGCTTTGGGTGGAATACACCAATGTTTGCATTGAAAGCATCTTTTGGTTGAGCCAGTTTTCTGAACTGACCCGCGATGAAGGCGCCGAAGAAGAAAGTTAAGATGAAGAGGTCGACGAAGAAGAAGACCAAAGAATCTATAATGAAGGGTACAACGCAGGTATCAAAAGCACAAAAAAAGTTGCAGCCGGCGCAGCATGAACAAGCAATTTTCAATTGAATATTTTTTTATTTATTTTTATACTGAACCGTCATGTCCGACAACAAGCTCGTGAAAACACTCATGGATGCCGCCACCATTACAGGTCTCGCCGCCGGAATCGGCTGGGCTGCCAAAAGAGTTGTGAAAGAAAACTTCACATCCGACCCAAGCAGCAGTTTTATGAACTATTTAAAGTTCACAGCCGTCATAACAGGCAGTCTTGCACTAAAACAATATCTCGATGACCAGAAAATCCTACCCACCAATTAAAAAAAAATTCGCATAATATAAGAACAAAGTTCCGTGACAAAGACACACCATGGCAAGCATCGCGATTATGGCTGGCGGAGCTATCTTGAACGCTGCTGCTTTCATTGGCGGCAACTACCTTGCTCGAGCTTTGGGTGGTGGAGCTGACACCGCTTTGAAAGAAAAAGAAAGACACGACAAAGCTCTCGAGGCTTACCAGGCAGCTTACGCGAAATACTCTCGCGACCGCACCAAGCTCCTCGACTGGATACAAACCAACGCGGAAATAATAGAGCAGGCCAAACAGAACTTCACTAACACTGACTACGCTTTCAAACTCTACAACCAGGCACATCCTGACAAGCAAATGATTCCTCCAAAAGAGCCAAAGTTTTCTGATTTTTATCAGCCAAGCGAGCAACAGAAACAAGGTGAACTTATGTTCGTTGGTGCTGGCGCGCTTGCACTTGGGTACGCTGCCTTTCGGTTTCTTTAAACTTTTCTTTTTTTCTTGTATACGCATGGATGCAAAGATCTCGAAAGTCTACTATAGCCCTCAGGGCTATAATTAGCCAAGGCCGCCAAGGTGTCCGAAGATGCTGCAAAAAAGTGGCTAGTTAAGCAGGCCCTTTGGCAGATCTACCTTCCGGCACCACGATACGTTCCTCGCCCAAAATTCGATGTTTCTACTCCTAACGCGGTCCACCAGGCGGACCTTCTTTTTCTGCCACACGACAAACTGCCGCGAGGGCGAAAAGTTTACAAATACGTGCTGACTGTTGTTGACGTTGCCAGCCGTTACAAAGAGGCTGAGCCTTTGACCTCCAAAGATTCAACTGAGGTTGCAAAAGGTTTTCAGACAATTTACAGGCGAAGTGCACTAAAATGGCCACAGATGCTGCAAGTTGAAGGGCGCGAATTTATGGGAGCTGTTACCAAAGAAATGGAAAATCACAAAACTTATATTAGGCACGGGCGTGTTAACATTCACAGAGATCAAGCCATTGTTGAACGTTTTAATCAAACACTGGCAGAGCGCCTGTTTGGTTATCAGTACGGTGTCGAGATGAACCTGCCGTCTGGCCAGCGGTTGACAGCGTGGGTAAAAAGGCTCCCAGAAGTTGTTGCCGCCCTTAACAACGAAGTTACCAGTCTTACCGGAAAAAAACCTGCTGCTGCAATCAAAGAAAAAGCTGTTTCCTCCAAACCATCCTCAAAATATACAAGGCCTGTTGGCAAGAAAGAAAAAAAACTCCCCTCTCTCATTAATGTGCGCTATCTCTACCAACCTGGCGAGCTAGAAGGCGGCGTAAAAAGGGCTACAGATCCGATTTGGTCATTAAAAGTCTACAGCATTGAAAGGTCTGTTACTAAACCTAATCAGCCAGTTCTTTACTACTTGCACAATGGCCCCAAGCGCAGCTTCGTGCGTGAAGAATTGCTTGTTATTCCTCAAAATACACAGTTACCACCAGAAAAGCTATAAACGTTCTGTTTATGTCGGCTTATATCCGTAAGCATTTGTATGTATCCCATCATCCGCTATCCATCGCTTTGAGTCAAAAGGCGACAGCGAGACCTTGTTGAGATGCATTCCGTAAATCTCATGACCCTCGCTTCTAAGTATGTTCATTCCATGCAATAACTGCTTAGTACCAAAAAGCGTTTTCTTATACTGTTCATGCATTATTTGCTTCTTGACAACGCTCTTTTTTACACCCTTCGCTTTTTTTATATTTTTTTGGTCTTCGGTTTGCGCCCCATAAATTATTGAGTACATTTTCGGTCTCAGACAAACACACTCTGCTATGGGAGTTCCTGCGCATTCGTCTTTCATTTTTCCCAATACCTTTTTGTTTTCGTATGAGTGGAATGGATGCTCTTTTGGGTAGTCGCTTGTATCATACAAAGTTTTGTTCCATTCCATGTCTTCGTAGATGTCATCTGTTTCGATCTCGAGCAAAAGGCTGTCTGTGTCTGTATACAATAGCTCGCAGCGCGGGCCGTATACATTTTTCAGATGGTTGTAAAAGAAGTCGTACATCAGTATCTTGCTTACGTCAAGAATAGTCATACCTGTGTAGACAGGCTTATTAAGAACAAGCTTGCTTTTGCGCATGTCAATCCCGACCAAGTCGTTTGAAAACTGCATGTCTTGAGTACAACGGACTGGCAACTAATTTTCTTATTTTGTTTGTTTCATTGCTTCGCACTATTTTTATGTCAACACGGTTACGCAGGTTTTCCATTGTTTTTCCAAAGACTGAGTTATTCATGAGCTTGTAAAAGTTCTTTTCAAAGTCGTTTTTCGCTTCTTTCCTGAATTCTGTGTTCATCCGGATGTACGGCTCCATCCAACATTCCTGTTCGAATTCAATAACATTGTGAACTTTTTTTAGTTTCATTCCTTGTTTCAGATAAAACTGCAAGTTTCGATAATGAACAACATAATTACTTTTGTCCTCAAGTGTTAACACAAGCTTTTCAGTGTCAGGTGGGTCATGTTCAAGTTCATTTATTATCCTTTTTTGGTAAGGTGAATACATTTCCCTGTTAATTTTCTTTTTTTCTGGAGCCAACGGATAGCTGTTGTGGCATTCATGGAGTTCTGCTGGGTATTCGAGGTCGACCTCCAATATCCAGCCTGTTTTGTCATTCTCCTTTTTTTCATTATTTCTTTTTCACTCGGCATGACTCTTTTCCATTTAAAACCACTTTTTGGAAGTGGCTTGCTCATTGCCCACCCATAAAGGTTGTTCGCGTCAAGATACATTATGTATTTTTTTGGTTTTTTGTCGTCGTATCCCTCAACGTAAGGATTGTTTGCCACTGCGTATCTCTTGCTAGCCATTGAAATGCCTCCTCTTATTCCCCTTTCCACAAAAAGATGCATTTCGGGGTCAGTCAGTAGCTCAAGCTGTACGCCTGTCTTTTTCAAGAGTGCGTCCCAAGAAAGGCCTGGAGAAGTAAAATAGTGTGCTGGATCGAGCTCATACTTTTCTTTACATATATTGCGAAAGTTCTCAAAAACATCCGCCAAAAGAGTTACATCCGTTTTAACATAAAGGTTGTGGTAATCTCCAAGAGTTTCGCATCCAAAAGTTTTCCACACACTATTTGCATGCTCGTATTCTTCGTCAGTTATGTGTTCATCGTTAAGCTTGCTATAAAACTTTTCTTTTTCTGGCAAACTTGTCTCATTAAATCTTTCCCATGAGTCCATGTATTTGTAAGGAAAAATGCCTTTTTTGTAAAGAAGTTCAGCATTTTGTTCTATTTCTTTTATTTTTTCTTTTAGTGATTTTGTTTTAAATTCTTCATTTTTTTCGCTGTTTCTTTGTGATATAACTTTGTTATTTTCAATGCCTCTTTTGGAGTTGCATTTACCAGTGAATCAAGACTTCCTTGAAGAAAGTTTAGGCTGTCAATAAAACGAAGGCAACCAAATGAAAATGTAATGTATTTCTCCATGTTGTTTGCTACGCATTTTACCTCTTTCTGTGTTTCTTGCGAAAGCTTTGACATCGCTTGCATTAAATGGTGCGCATCATAACCCCTCAGGTTGTGAAATACAACTGGTATTTGGTCTGTCATTGGTTTTATCCTCATTTTTAGATTGCATGAGTTGTGAGCAGCACCGCGGTAATTGCCTGTTATGTGGCAATGATCTTTCACCGCATCTCTAAAGTTTTTCTGAAGTAAAGATTTTCCACAAAACATGCAGTTTTTTTGTTTTTGTGCTTCTTCTTTGTCTTTTTTTTTTTTGTTATTTTTTTTAAGAAGTAATTGTAATTTATGTCTTCAGCAGGATTATAAAAATCATTTTTTCTTTCTTCATAAAAACATTTTTTATGCGTTTGGCCACAATAAACAGGTTTTGCATCTTCATATTCGCTTTCCCAAACTGGCAATGAGTCTAAAAATTGATCTTTTATCAAACTTTTGTTGCAAATGTGGCATTCAGTTGCATTTTTAAATTTTCTCCAATCTTCTGAAGTCATAATAAGTGGTTGCAGTGTTGACAAATTATTTTTTATTATTTTTTCTTCCACTTGAAGGCACTTCAAAAACACTTCAACAGCATTTTCACCCCTGTAAACAAATGGCCGTTTGTTTTTTCCATCACTCCTAACAACCGTGTAAGCAAAACCACATGCCTCATGCTGTTCTGTCTTCTCTGTGTAGCTTTTTTGACTGCTCTCTGGCCCACGCTCGCAGCCTGAAATCTTTCTGACCAAAGCCTCAAAGTCCGCATATATAACGTATGGGACTTTCATCTGTTTGTGATGATTTTGGAAAGAAATAGTGTTTTTCCCCTTTTCCGGCATCTCGATCCTTGTCGGCCTGCCGTTCATGCCATTGCAATATTTTTCGTGGTTCTCAAGCAAGTCAGCTCTTGTGAAACTGGTCAAGCACAACATGCAAAAGTGTTTTGCGTTGTGTGCTTTGCTCTGATCGTAAAGCAGAGCGCTTACTTTTTTTACAAAACAGTAATGCTGAATTAATCCTGACTCAATTAACATAAGGTTAATACGAGAAATAGTTTTTTCTTTTTTGCTTATTCTGTGCACAATCACACGATTGTCTTCCCAGCCGAACACATTTATTGCGAGGTTTCTGTTTTGCGCCTCAAGCTTGTCAAGCTGTTTTACAGGTGTTGGAAAGACAATTCCTTCATAGTTAATTCCGTCATTAACAGGGTATTTGCTTGTTCTTTGTGGATTTTTCCCATCACTTGGTGGAAATAAAGCAGCTCTCAAAGCCCACTTCAAACATTCGTTATCCCTGTTTTGCACGTTAATGATTGCTTTCTTTTTTGCCAAATTGGCTGGGAGAGGTAAGAATGTTTCTCCGCGCAATGGCTGATAGCGTGCAACATTTACATACGCAGCAATTATTCTTTCAAGAACCCATCCTGAGCCCCGCTCTGACCAAGCCTCAATTTCACCCTTTGCTATTTCAATAAATCTATCAAACTCTTGTTTTATCTGTTGTTTATTATGTTCGTTAAAAACGTGCGGTTTTTTTTCTTTAAAATAATGATCCATCTCTTGTGTTACACCAGTCTCAAAATTTTCTTTTGTAAACTTTATTTTCACCTCAAAGGTTACTTTTACGCTTTTCAAATCTTTTATTTCATTCTTTACCAAATCAACAAACTTTTCTTTTGTTTTCTTTTGAAAGACAAAAAGATCTTTACTGATTTGGCCTCCTTCTGGTATGGTCATTTTCCACACGCGTAGCCATTCATTGAAATCGGATTGGGCCAATAAAAACGTTTCGTTCCTTTGAGGATTCATTTGAAATTCACGAATTTCCTTCATCAGTGCTTGCAAAACTTCTTGCGAATAACTTGCAGCAGTCATGTCGGCGTTATACCAAGAAAAAGCATTTGTTCAATAGGAATTAATTCTGGCACAGCAAGTCAACTTGAGATTTGTGAGCGCTCAAGCCGCAGAGATTTTGGGTGCCGCTCGCGATTTTTGCACACACATATATATGATAGGAGTTTTGGTCACTAATCGCGACAATGAGCAAGGCGAGCCCAGGCGAGCCGAGCGAGTTGTCGCGATTTGTGCCAAAACTCCTATCATATATGTGTGTAACCGGCATGCCTTGCGTGTTTGAGTAACGCAATCTAGTTAATGGCGGAAACTCTTTCGAATTCTTCAACAAATTCTACATATTCTTGTCGTTAACCCTGCTTTGAAGGTAAGTGTTTGGGAAATATTGATTGCATTCTTGACCTTTCAGTTAACAATAAGATTTTTAATTTCTAACAAACGGCGATTTACTTGTATTCGACAGCCGACAATTCAATTTTCGCACTGATATTTCCAAAGGCTTCATATATATCTGACTCGGAGCTGAAAGTGAAAATTCCGTACTAATTCCTCAAAAATCTGCTTCTGTACTGCCGAGAATGGAACTTGGTGTTTAGCTACCTACACTCATTGATAATCTGGCAGGTAAGTGGACTGTATTAATTTTTCTCTCTGCGTTAATTTTTTTCCGTTGGTTGAGTTATTTCGCGAAGGCGGCGTTTGTTTACAAAAATACTGTTTGAATTTTTACTTCTCACAATTCGTACTTTTAACTGCCCCAAAATTTTATTGCATATATTTGAAGCGGAGACATTGCTCTTTCACTGGAGTGTAAGTTTGTGAAGTCAAATCATGTATCATTGGCGGTATTTTCGTTCAAACTTGGCCATTTTTTCGAACCTTCGAACTTAGCTTCAAATGGGGAAAAGATAAAAAATTGTAAAAAATTCAAATTTTTTCAAAATCCAAAACCAAACCAGTAATAAATAGCGAACATTCCCTTCTACCGAATAATGACTGAATATTCGGTCTCATTAGGTTTTCTTTTCGCGACGAGTTTTTTAAAAAGTGTCGAAAAATTGCCAGTGAAACCCTTCTGAGATCCCCCAAACCGAAATTCATTCACTGTTGCTAAAATATAAATCGGATGGAGCTCAAAATTATATTTATGTGAATCACTCATCAGGACCTTTATTCTGAGAAAGTTTGAGGAAATTCATTTTGGGGGTCCAAAATACTTAAGGTGAAAATTTACTACAAATATTACATTACCTATAATATTCCAATAGTCTACTCTACCTACAAATTAAAAACCTCATTAATAATTCATAAAGAAAATACAAAAGAAATGAATGTTTAATGAGTGTCTTTATATCTGATAAAGACACGGCTAAACTTTACGTCCAATTTTCTAGGCCAAAATAACCCCAAATCTAAATATTAGTGCAAGAATGAGTTGATCTACATCAGAAGATTTTTAAGCCGTTCAATAAAATTCGCAGTTCGTGTTTTATCAAGTCTAAAACACTCGGCTGCGCCTCGTTTTTTAAACTTGATAAAACACTGCTGCTCATTTATTAAACATTACTTAAATGACCTCGCTTCTTTCTAATGTATACAATTACAAATACTCTTTTACCCAAAAATATTGATCTTTAAACCTTTTATCATCAAATAATCTATACCTGAAATATTTTGTGATCTGATACTAGAATTTAACTAGGTTTAATTACGTACAAATATTCTGTTCTCTACAAACATTTTCATCTACTAAAATTTTTATAACCCACATAACAAACAAACAATATTTATTGTCTACAAATATTTTATTTACGAGCAAAATTCTATTGCTACATATACTCTATGATTTACTAATATTTTATTATCTACAAATATTCCGTTCCCTAAAAATATTTTATGATCTATTTACATTTTATCTACAAATACTTTAAGATCTTTTAACATTCTTCATCTATAAATATTCTATTAAATAATTTTTTTTATGTCCTACCAGCATCATATTAGTCTACCTGCAAATCATGATTCCATTCTTAAGAAATCATTTTATTACCTTCAAATATATATTGGCTACAAATACTGCTATCTACAAATCCCGTAAAATCCCGGTCATAAGCCCCCCTCCCATAGCAACAACAAAAAAAACATCCGGTTATAGCGGTTATAAGTCCCCCACTGCATGGCTTGTTTCGAAACGTTTTATTTATTCCCCTTATAAACCCCCATCCCCCTCCGGATAAAAAGCCTCCCGTTTATAATCCTACCTAATACCCCTTACGAAGTTGTATAAGCCCAGGGCTTATAACCGGTATTTTCCGGTATTTTTGTAAAAAACAAATTAACATCTGTAACAGAAGTTAAAAAATATGCCAGTCGGCTTAGAGCACGAATACAACAAACTGGAAAAATAAATTAGTAGTCCTGTCTATTCTGATTGCTGAACGCAGTGATGAGAGCACTGACATTGTGTAAATGACTGTAAGGTCTTATGTAAGGTCTTAGAAACCATTGTGATACATACTAGCAAAACAGACTTTAAAAGTATAGTTAAGTTATGTTTAATTACGATACGTCACCAAAGAGGTTTTGTTTAATTTGGGAACTTCACCCAAGTTTAAGCACACGATCATAAACCTTCAAGTCGGAGGGACGCGTGACATTTTTCCACACATCACGTACAACTTAGACTGTGCCCTCCACATTGGAAACAGCTGAAGTTACCATATTGTTTTGTCTCGGGACGCGACAACAAATAAAAGTACGTTTGTCGTAAAATTGAACATGCTAATAAAACTCGTTCTTCATGAAATGTTTTGCACCAGGGTTAAAAAGAACTGGAAATGGTCTATAGACCCCTTTAAAGTCAATAACCTCTATATATTCTACGACAACTAATACTTTAACTTCTGTTTCTTGACACCACGTAATTTATTACATGTGCTTGATGAGCAATCTATTAATTGTGCATATGTTTTTTTAAAAACCTCAATACCTAAAACATTACTACTAGTACTTTTCTAACTAGACTGCGACACCCAAGCTACGTTCACCATCTTCTACAGAACAATTTTAAGAGTGTGTCATGTAGTACGTTCTCTGTGTAATAAGGAGAGAACTGATCGTAAGATACTGACCAATGTACCTCAAACCATGCAATCAAAAGACAAGAGTATAAAGTAAGACGAAACTAGAAACAACTCAACTTTGAGCATTTCCTACTTCTTCGTAAATTTCTTCAGGTTTTTTTCTACTGTTTCCTTTGTTCAATCCCACATTGTAATATTCAGGATTCTTTTTTGTTCCTTGTAGATTCTTGTACTCGGCAGGTGCACGTGACTGCTCCGCCGAAGGCCTGGGATGTACTTCCATGTATGCACCTGGTTCTGACACTTGCTGATCACGTGGTGAGTCGTGTTCGTTTCGATTGGCTCGTTTCGTAAATCCCACATTGTAATATCCAGGATTCTTGTTTGCTTCCTGTAGACTTGCATACTCTGGAGGTGCACGAGACTGCCCTTCTGAAGGCCTGGGACGGAGTTCCATATAAGAAACTGGCTCTGACACGCGCTGATCAAGTGGCAAGTCAGGTTGACCAATGTCATCCGTGATGGCCTTGTCTGCAGTCGTTGTTCTGTTGTTAGGGACAGCTCGTCTAAGCCGCCATGTCAACACGCCAATTACAACAAGCAACAAAAAAATAATGCAGGACAAAGTGATGACCGTAGCATTGAAAATGCCGTTTACTTCTGTCAAAAAGGAATAACAAGAAGCAAAAACATTATTGAAAGCTTCTTTAAGCAATTTCCAAGATGTCCACATTAGACGCCACTTATATGCACCTCTGTTGATGGAATGGAAATAGACTTGCAGCTCCGATCCGAAGCATCTTAACTATTTTTTACTTAAAATTTAAAAAACAAGGCGTCATCACTGTATTGCTATGGTTACGCCGATGCCAATTAAAACTATTGTTTTGGGAAAGATCATTCAGTTTATAAATGAAGTATACGTGAGACATGCACGTCCTACTAAAAACACGCATACGCATAAGCACAAGAAGAGCAAAGCTGTTAGGTCTTCTTTTGTTCACAGTTATGTTCGTGGTCTTGGGTGTTCAAGAAATGGATAACACTATGCACCAGATAAATCACGATCAAGTAAATAGCGTAGTTGGTTAGTTACCATTTGGATGAAAGCCTTAGACTTGTGAACAGTCGGAGCGTGATGTCATAACACGGTTGTGTTTATGGTTGGTGAAAAACAGTCTCTTTTTATCACCTATACTTATTTACAATACTCACGGTCATCTCCCTTTATTTCGTCTGCAGATGAAGATTTGTGACCCTCTGAAAGGGTGATTCTGTAAGCCGCGGAACCAAAGCTGTTTATAGCATGGCACACATACTCCCCATAATCCTCTTCATCACGAGGCGTAAGAACAATGCTGTTGTTCAAGATATTGATGTCATCACCTACTGGAACCTGGCCATTCTTTGTCCAAGAGTACGTAAACGGAGAACCACTACTCGCGTAGCAAGAAAGTAAGCACAGGGTTTGCCTCTCACATATAACTGAAGGTGGGGAAATGTCTTCAATAATGATAGGTGGCACTATGTGAAGAGAGAAAAATCGAACGCACTTATGTTTTTCACTATCATTTTTAATCAACTTAATTTTATTAACTGATTTTTTCCAAAAAAAACTCCTTTGTTAACTTTCTTATGAATTAAAGAATGCGTCCATCATTCCTAAACTGAGCTCGCGGTATGTTAGTGTCTCCATCTTTACTCCACGTGACAGAAGGCTCTGGATCTCCACTGACCTCACATGTTAGGATTGCTAGTTCACCCACTGCTAAAATGGTTCTTTCTGGCAGGTCTTTGATGACCGGCTTACCTGAGACAGTTTGGGAGTGCAGGTTTAAATTTATTTTTCACAGCAACATCTGACAATCACACTAAAATTTCCTTTAATAATCAGAATAATATTAACACTGCTACCGTAAATACTCGCGTCTGATTGGTTGACGTCGGAACAATTTATCCCAAATTGTATCGCTAGCTGAAGAATTAAAAATTAATTGTATCGCTCAGAAATTCGCACCAAAAGAAGCGGCTGCACCACTTTCACAAATTCGTTTCCCGTCTGCTTCAGTCGCGGCTTTATAGCTGAGAAATCGTCAAAGATCAATCGAAAAACGATGAACGTTGAAGGCCCTAATCGACAAATTTAATCTGGAACAGAAATGAGGGAACAAGTATGCATTAGGGTAAGATTTTACTTTCCCTTTTGAATATAAAGCTCACTTTATTTAATCTACTTTCGAAGCTACGTCTAAGAAACGCCTGCAACATTTTTACTCGCGTAAACACAAACATTTGCTGAATTCAGAAGCTCGTATTTACGATAGCATTATTATTATAAGGAAATTATTATTAAAAGGAATTATTAAAAGTGATAAAAATGAACTCCCTGGTGAGATAAAAAAAATAATTATTATTAATATTTAAGGATACGGTACGTCACCCTCTTCAACTCTCACTGTGTGTACAACCGAAAGAGAAGTGAAACTAACTGATCACTGATCGATGGAATTCATCCTCAAATACTATTAGACTTATAACATCATCGACTGACAACAACTTTTCACTTGACTCTGAAGATGACTTCCGCTCAGGTTGTCGAAACGTCAGTCACCAACAACAGTTCTTCTCAGAACTACTCTCACCCGGACGATCACACTATACGAACTACTGATACTCCTGGGTTCAAACCATTTACTGTACTATTACAACTGTAGGTAGCCGAAGCTCACCGGGAGTAGTGAACATTTCAAAATGGCATGACGCAACAACCTTAACATAAGAGTTTGTATGGAAATGTAACGATCGCAATTAATAAACACGAGTTCGGAACATGGAAAATATGTTCGACAAAAACCTTTCACCGTCTTTCAATATCTAAAAGAAAAAATGCTCACGAATGGATTATAAGAATGGGCAGAAACGAAAAATTCCTGGCAAAGCGGACATAAATATTTGTGTGTTCCGAAAACTATACGGAAGACTGCTTCGAACAAGATCACAGATACAGTCTCTTGAGTGAAAATACCCACAAAAAAAAGAAAAAGGCAGACGCAATACCAACCAATGTTACGATTATGCTATTTCACTTTTTTACTTTATTTCAGGGAGGATTTTTAATCAACCAGAGAAACTCTCTGTCGTTGTTGTTGACTTCGTCGTATTTTCTCGATTAAACGCGGGTCCCCGATTAAAAGCCGGCTTCGTATAAACGCCGGGTCAAAACTGCTAACTTTTAAATAAACCCTGGGGGCGTTTGATCGAGGTCCCGGCGATTATTTGTGGCCAAGCAAACAAGTAAATATATTATTTTCAGTAGCACTGCTACGACAAACTGGTACGGTCTGCTACTTTGGTAATTTTTTAAAATGTTCAAGGAAACGTCCGGCGTAAAATAACTAGGATGGATGCTGTAAACAAAACGAAACAGCAATGTTCGCGTTCATGTCGTCATGACTGACGCGAACAGTGGAGGAGGACGTTTATTACCGCGAAGGACATTGGCGACATTGCCGTTTATGGACTTCTTGGTTGTTTATGTTCTGTTTGTCACAAATCTTGATTGCAATATGCACGTACCTTATGCAATGCAATACTGCAACATTGGTAACATGATCATCCTCGGAGACCCAGAGACAGATTGTCGAGCGGGACGACGAGAAAAATCGAGGGTCTCAAAGGATAGGTAATAATAGATCAACCTAAAAAAGTTGCAGAAAATTGCACTTCGATAATGAACTCGATCGGACCCCGATTTAACGCCGGAACACACAAATATTTGTGTCCGCTTTTGAGCAATTGTTCTTTAAATATTGAAAGACGGTGAAAACGGAAATACCTCTTTTTGTATTTCTTGGAGCTCTGTTTAAGCAAAATGGAGCTGCACAAACAGGCATTTTGACAAACAAAAGCCACTACAAAGAAACAAGGAGTTTGAAGTAATTAAAACTAGATTTTCCCGCTCAACTTCAGGCTGAGCTCTTTGACGTCACGCATACCGTAGAATTCCGGTTATAAGCCCTGGGCTTATACAACTTCGTAAGGGGTTTTGGGTGGGCTTATAAGCGGAGGGGCTTATATCCGGGAGGGCTTATAAGCGGAATGAAAAAAACGTTTCAAAACGAGCCACGAGAGTGTTGATGGAAATACGTTTTTAAGTTAAAAACACATAATAAAGCAACATTTAGCTCTATTCAGTACTGTCATCTGGTAGAGGGGGGCTTATATCCGGGGGGGCTTATAACCGGATGTATTTTTTTGTTTCCAGGATGATGGGCCTATAACCGGGGGGGCTTATAAGCGGGGGGGCTTATAACCGGAATTCTACGGTACATTAACAGCTCCAAGATGGCGGCGTTCAGTTGTCGAGTTTTGGGCTACTTCAGAAAAGGATTTCGTAGGGTTTAAGCGCTCGTTAGAAGCTGAAATTTTGGTGAATAACATATCTTTGCATAAACGTTTTATTGGCGTAAAAAAAAAATTAATGGCCATTCTGGAGTGAACTTCTCCTTTAAGGTGAAAAATGCAGATGACAGCACTTAAATGCCTTCAAAAATGAAGATAGGTAGGAGAAGCACTTTCTTTCCACCTCTGCAACCAAGTAGTTAGGATTTTTTCCGGTTTCTAGAAATATTCAAGCAACTTGAAGTTCATGTATTACTACTCCTACTATGTGAGAGGCTAGTCCTCAAATGGATACCCCAGCATTTCATGGTACCCCTCAATAGAGATAGGCGTTAGCACTGTGAGAGTATAGTACAAGGACAGGGACCTTGGCTTGGTTCAAATTCACAGACTTCAGGAACGTTCAGTATTATAGCACACAAACGATAAGGCTATGGTGCCTTTCATTTGGAGCTTCATTTAAATAATATTGGGACTCCCAAGTTATTTATAGTAAAGTTAAATAATTACCTTGAGTAACAGAAATTGTAGCAACTTTGCTGACTTCTCCCTCCAAAATTCTCTACGAAAATAATATGAAAATTTTGAACAATTCAGTCAACAATGTTTTTTACTATATAACTAACACCATTTGTAAAAGGTTTAACATGCATAGATGTTTACTTTCCCATCACAAAATTTACTACTTAATGACCTCCACTGAATAGATAGAACATTCTAATTCCAATCACTATAAAAATCACTTATGTCCAGAAATGCACGCAACGACGAAAATGACGAATTTGGCGAAATTTTGGCGAAATTTCGCCAAATTCGCCGTTTGACGAAATTTTGTCAAATTCGTCAAGACAGCAAAGTTATGTCATTTAACTCAACCCATGCAGTGCTGACGAATTCGACGAAAATGACGAAATTGACGAATTTGGCGAAAATGACGAAATTTCGTCAGATTCGTCAAGACAGCAAAGTTATGTCATTTAACTCAACCCATGCAGTGCTGACGAATTTGACGAAAATGACGAAATTGACGAAAATGACGAATTTGACGAAATTTCGTCAGATTCGTCAAGACAGCAAAGTTATGTCATTTAACTCAACCCATGCAGTGCTGACGAATTTGACAAAAATGACGAAATTGACGAAAATGACAAATTTGACGAAATTTTGTCAGATTCGTCAAGACAGCAAAGTTATGTCATTTAACTCAACCCATGCAGTGCTGACGAATTTGACGAAAATGACGAAATTGACGAAAATGATGAATTTGACGAAATTTCGTCAGATTCGTCAAGACAGCAAAGTTATGTCATTTAACTCAACCAATGCAGTGCTGACGAATTTGACGAAATTGACGAAAATGACGAATTTGACGAAATTTCGTCAGATTCGTCAAGACAGCAAAGTTATGTCATTTAACTCAACCCATGCAGTGCTGACGAATTTGACGAAAATGACGAAATTGATGAAAATGACGAATTTGACGAAATTTCGTCAGATTCGTCAAGACAGCAAAGTTATGTCATTTAACTCAACCCATGCAGTGCTGACGAATTTGACGAAAATGACGAAATTGACGAAAGTGACGAATTTGACGAAATTTCGTCAGATTCGTCAAGACAGCAAAGTTATGTCATTTAACTCAACCCATGCAGTGCTGACGAAAATGACGAAATTGACGAAAATGACGAATTTGACGAAATTTCGTCAGATTCGTCAAGACAGCAAAGTTATGTCATTTAACTCAACCCATGCAGTGCTGACAAATTTGACGAAAATGACGAAATTGACGAAAATGACGAATTTGACGAAATTTCGTCAGATTCGTCAAGACAGCAAAGTTATGTCATTTAACTCAACCCATGCAGTGCTGACGAATTTGACGAAAATGACGAAATTGACGAAAATGACGAATTTGACGAAATTTTGTCAAGACAGCAAAGTTATGTCATTTAACTCAACCCATGCAGTGCTGACGAATTTGATGAAAATGACGAAAATGAGCAAAGTTATGTCATTTAACTGAACAACTGGAAATGTGCATACATACATGAATGACTCGTTCTTTAGACGTGACAAAGTTATGTCATTTAACTCAACCCATGCAGTGCAGACGAATTTGACTCAACCAGCTTCTGACTCAACCCATGCAGTGCTGACGAATTTGACGAAAATGACGAAATTGACGAAAATGACAAATTTGACGAAATTTTGTCAGATTCGTCAAGACAACAAAGTTACCGTATGTCATTTAACTCAACCCATGCAGTGCTGACGAAATTGGCGAAAATGACGAATTTGATGAAATTTCGTCAAATTTGTCAAGCCAGCAAAGTTATGTCATTTAACTCAACCCATGCAGTGCTGACGAATTTGACGAAATTGACAAAATTGGCGAAAATGACGAATTTGACGAAATTTTGTCAAATTCGTCAAGCCAGCAAAGTTATGTCATTTAACTCAACCCATGCAGTGCTGACGAATTTGACGAAAATGACGAAATTGACAAAAATGACGAAATTTCGTCAAATTTGTCAAGCCAGCAAAGTTATGTCATTTAACTCAACCCATGCAGTGCTGACAAATTTGACGACATTGGCGAAAGTGACAAATTTGACGAAATTATCATCAAGCCAACAAAGTTATGTCATTTAACTCAACTCATGCAGTGCTGACGCATTTAACGAAATTGACGAAAGTGACAAATTTGACGATAATATCGTCAAGCCAGCAAAGTTATGTTATTTAAATCAACAACTGTAAAAGTACATACATACATGAATGCCTCGTTCTTTAGACATGACAGAGGTTAAAATATTGCAACAACAATTTTGTTGTGGTCTGTTATACTATTTGCAAACAGCAAACTTATGAGAATCAACTCAAATATGCAATCTTACCAACTTCATGAGATCTATGTCCCAATGAAAACAATTAACCCCATTTGGTTTAGGCATCTTTCCTATCCATGCATAATTTCCTGCTGTACTGAGTTCAGTAGACATTGATATACTGAAGTTCTATCGAAATCAGGAATGCCAGTTGCACAGGCTTGTCATGTTGACACATTGGACAAGTAAACAGCTAAAAAGAGTACATGTATGTATCCCTCGTTCTTCAAATATGATCAGGTAAACATGGAGAAGAAAGTATAAGGTATATTTCGTATCCATGCAGCGTTTCCTGCTGTCCTGAGCTGAGTATCATTGATATAATGTAGCTCTATGGAATTCCAGATTGTGTTTGTAATGGCTGCAGTTGACTGTACGAAGGAATCACCCTTTTCCTTTTGTTTTACTGCCTTTAACCTTTCCAAAATAAGGCGTGTAGAACGAAGGAATCCAGTAAAGTCCAGGGCCATTTCACTACCAGAAATCGCCAAGAAAGCGATGGTTTGCCGCCATCTTGGAATTAGAAAGCTTACATGACGCATGTTGTGTTATAGAAAAAATCCGCTGTTTATAAAGATCGTAGTCTGAGCAATCTGAGACTACAATGTGTTTCACACAGCGGTTTCCCCCACGCCATGGGTAGGTATGTCATGTAAGGTATTCGCCTCCAAGATGGCGGCGTTGATTAAAAACATTGTCGTGTTTTCTCAAGTAAGTGAAGACTTGGTGTGGCACATTCCAAGCTTTTTGGTTTTCACACAGATTGAAACACATATACCCGTTCTTCCCAGTAACACAATTGATGTGAGCTTCATGCAGTTCAAACAACTATTAACGTGAAATGCAACTGGAAGTAGCACTACATCTCATTAGAGGAAACTCGAGCTTTCACTGCTTTCTCTGTTGCGAATTCAGAATTTCTTCATCTTAAAAAAAGACTAAATTCTGTATTAATATGCCAGCAAATTTCTTCGCAGTTGGACAAAGAAAGCTTGAAGAGCAACCTGTATATAGATTGAGTACATGTACTCAATTCACAACAGTCAGGAGTGTGATAAAACCTATGTGTGATGGACTCACTTTTAATAGTTTCACATCAACAACCTATGGCAAATATTTTAGACATCAGTCAGTGGATTGGCCGCAGTGATGGCTTTAATGATTCTACTCCTCCAATTATAAGATTATTAATAACAAGAGCATTACAAGACACTATGTTACCTGCAGATGGAAATGACAAAAGCCATAAGAACACTTAGGCATGTAAGTTTCCTTTTCGTTATTATATTGTTTTACTGCATGCCAACTCATGCTATAAACTTGTTGGCTAATAATCATGTCATTGTTTATACAAAACTCAATTCTCGACTTTGGCGAAATTTCGTCAAATTCGTCGTTTTCGTCGTTTTCGCCAAATTCGTCATTTTCGTCGAATTCGCCGCTTTCGTGGTACCCCTCCTCTCGAGCTTGTTCGCTCAAATCTTAGACTTTGGCGAAATTTCGCCAAATTCGTCATTTTCGTCGTTTTCGTCGAATTCGCCGCTTTCGTGGTACCCCTCCTCTCGAGCTTGTTGCCCCAAATCTTAGACTTTGGCGAAATTTCGCCAAGTTCGTCATTTTCGTCGTTTTCGTCGAATTCGCCGCTTTCGTGGTACCCCTCCTCTCGAGCTCGTTCGCTCAAATCTTAGACTTTGGCGAAATTTCGTCAAATTCGTCATTTTCGTCAAATTCGTCGTTTTCGTCGAATTCGCCGCTTTCGTGGTACCCCTCCCCTCGAGCTCGTTCGCTCAAATCTTAGACTTTGGCAAAATTTCGCCAAATTCGTCATTTTCGTCGAATTCGTCGTTTTCGTCGAATTCGCCGCTTTTGTGGTACCCCTCCTCTCGAGCTCGTTCGCTCAAATCTTAGACTTTGGCGAAATTTCGCCAAATTCGTCATTTTCGTCGAATTCGCCGCTTTAGTGGTACCCCTCCTCTCGAGCTCGTTCGCTCAAATCTTAGACTTTGGCGAAATTTCGCCAAATTCGTCATTTTTGTCGAATTCGTCGAATTCGCCGCTTTCGTGGTACCCCTCCTCTCGAGCTCGTTCGCTCAAATCTTAGACTTTGGCGAAATTTCGCCAAATTCGTCATTTTCGTCGAATTTGCCGCTTTCGTGGTACCCCTCCTCTCGAGCTCGTTCGCTCAAATCTTAGACTTTGGCGAAATTTCGCCAAATTCGTCATTTTCGTCGAATTTGCCGCTTTCGTGGTACCCCTCCTCTCGAGCTCGTTCGCTCAAATATTAGACTTTAGTGAAATTTCGCCAAATTCGTCATTTTCGTCGAATTCGCCGCTTTCGTGGTACCCCTCCTCTCGAGCTCGTTCGCTCAAATCTTAGACTTTGGCGAAATTTCGCCAAATTCGTCATTTTCGTCGAATTCGTCGTTTTCGTTGAATTCGCCGCTTTCGTGGTACCCCTCCTCTCGAGCTCGTTCGCTCAAATCTTAGACTTTGGCGAAATTTCGCCAAATTCGTCGTTTTCGTCGAATTCGCCGCTTTCGTGGTACCCCTCCTCTCGAGCTCGTTCGCTCAAATCTTAGACTTTAGTGAAATTTCGCCAAATTCGTCGTTTTCGTCGAATTCGCCGCTTTCGTGGTACCCCTCCTCTCGAGCTCGTTCGCTCAAATCTTAGACTTTGGCGAAATTTCGTCATTTTCGTCGAATTCGTCGTTTTGGTCGAATTCGCCGCTTTCGTGGTACCCCTCCTCTCGAGCTCGTTCGCTCAAATCTTAGACTTTGGCGAAATTTCGCCAAATTCGTCATTTTCGTCATTGCGTGCATTTCTGGACATATCTCATAAAAATGTAACACAATAATGCAGTCTGCATTATATAGTCTTTGCTATACTGCCGTTTATGAAGGGAAGAACTGTTCTGGAACTTCTGATGTGGTCTAAAATAGAAAACAGCACGGATCAAAGTAGCCCTTCTCACAGTTAACCGTTTTCATTTGTACCCCAATCAAATTCAAAGTGGAGGTAAGGCAATATCAGACAATTTATTAGTTTTCGCCCAAAATAGGCCACTTTCAATAAATTATGTTAAAATTTAGCTTGGTAGGGAGGCCTAGAGGACACAAACAAAAGAAATTTTACAAGCACGTTTATTCATTTCTTTTGTGCTCTCCAGGCCTCGCTGTCAAGATAAATTTAAATATATCGAAAGTAGCCTATTACTATTCACCTATGTTTAACTTTATTGTAATGCAAATGAAAAGTTAACATGAAAAGGGCCACTGCATTTCACAATCTTGCTTTGCATAAAATCGGCTGATTGAATTTAGGGACGGACCATTATTTTTTTTAATGGCAGGGGGGGGGGGGTTGGGCAATTTTTCTGGGCAAGATTTTTTTTCACCTCCAGGTTGTGCAATATTTTTTATTTTAATTTTTTTTATGTTTTTCCCCATGGCTCCCCTTGCTTTATTTTTTTCAGCCATTCTTTCTGTGCAGGATTTTTTTTTTGGAAATTGCCCAGCCCCCTCAAAAAAATAACGGCACGTTCCTTACTTAAATGTTTGAAACTTGAATTAGCAAATCCTTTCTGAGCAGAACTATTTATCTATTTTGACTGCAATTTGAAGTTGAAACAAGTTATCGTTTCATATTAATTTTACTTACATTATTGTCATGGGTAACAGCCCTTTGGAAGACAATGTAGTCTTCTCCTCTCTCGAGTCCTTTGTTTACATAATCTTCGTAGGTTTCGTCGTCACCAACAGTAAAATTCCAAGATTTTTCACGTACCGGATCATTTTTTATCTCAGTCGCAATGTAAAAGTTCAAGTTGTCTTTGTTTGAGTCTTTCAGTTTTGAATCAAAATCATCTGGAAGTTCTTCAACTCCAGCAGCAATTTTTAGAACTATAACTTGATAAGCACTGAAATGAAGGAAAATATTAACTATGTTGTCACTGCTTTCACTAGCAGCACCATGGAAATTGAAAGGTTAATGATTTACATGTAATACATGTACTGTCTGTCTGTCTGTCTGTACAACACATTCTAATAATCACCTTATTGGACCGTTCCTTTGTTCTGCAGGCCACAGATAAATTCCAGCAACTGATTCAGAGACAGTCACTTCGGTCAAATCAAGTACATCTGGAGCAGTCGGAGCTATTAAAGACAGAACTATTTTATGAGACCATTTGCATACTACTGGATCTACTAAATATGATACGAAATTCAGTTCCTTTCTTTGCTTTGAGATTAGTTTGAAGTTGCTTTAGGTTGTACTGGAGTCTGGGTAATTGCAAAGGACAGCTCCCTTTAACCGACTGTCGGTCGTCAGTCGGCCGACAGTTGGAATATTTTATATTCTGCTGCTTTCAAGGCGATTCTTCTATAAATTTTGACAGCTTTCCCCCTTTCTTAAGTATCAGGATTGATACTCTCAGGCAAATTGCCATTAAAAATAAACAGCTGGAGAAATTTAATAGAAAGTGGAAGAATTTCATTAAACTTTTGTCATTTATTTAATTATTTACATTTCGATCTTCTTGATTTTCCTTGTCCTTTTTTTTTTTCCTTTTTACCTCATGGTAATGAGGTTGTAGGATCATTCGCGAAGTCACGCGTTTCCCTCACTCACTGGATCACTCACTGGATCACTCACTCCATTCTGATATTAAACCGCAATTAATTCATGCATTTAACGGTGAACGTGCAGACAGAAAGGTTCTTTAAAACGCCATTCAGCACATGTCAATCAAAAACAAATTATTCTACAACCTCGTTCCCAGGGTCTCTCTCTTTCAGGGAACAAGGTTGAATTTTTACAAAACAAATCGAAAGAGGATCACTTACACTTATTCTCTGGTGATAAAAGAGAATAGAATTCGCTCTACGCAGCCTCAGAGCATACGTTAATTCGTTTCCTCAGAAACGATAAGGTATTATTTTGGATTCGATGTGAACTATTTACACAGTGGAGGCTACTATCCAATCAGGAGAACGCTTGCAACCACAAAGTAAATAAGTTTGACCGAAGGCAATTAATTTCGTAAAAGCATGTTCTTCAAATATCGGAAAGATAATCCTCAGCATGACCAAAAAATATTGAGATTCCTTACAAATACAAATATCTGACGACTGCAATGGTTTTAAGTTTGATTATAGCGATGTATTGGAAAAAAATTAGAGTAAGCTCTTTTAGCGTTTAATTGTAAAGTAAACATTCTAGCTATATTCTGAAACGGAAGAAAATTTTCACCAATCAGAGTGTTTGCAAGCGCAAACAAAAACGTGATGACTTGGCGTATCTCGTGTTTGCTCGCACAGAAAAGCTAGCGTGCCCCGAAAACGGGCAAGTTGATTGAAGAGAAGGGCATATATGCAGGTGAGTTACAAAGTTAATTTCACTTCATGTAACAGAGTAATGTATATATCTGGGAGATTGCCCTATTCTATTTGTATAGGAATTTCCTCTCTTCTCCTCTTTCGGTGGTTCGTTCACTAGTCGAGTAATGTATATTCTGGGGTGCCCTTTCTATTTGTATAGGACTTTTACACAGTGGGGCTACTATCCAATCTCGACTGCATGGTATTGCAGGTGAGTTACAAAGTTAATTTCACTTCATGTAACAGAGTAATGTATATATCTGGGAGATTGCCCTATTCTATTTGTATAGGAAAATTCACGACATCTTCGACGTCACAAACCGCGCGAGTGCTTGCACAATTGCGTGGGTTCTCGCGTGAAAGTACCCGGAGTTGTGTGATCAGTGTCACGTGAGTCGCGAAAACATTCGAGTCTGCACGAAAAGTTCAGAACGAAAAAGAAGACAGTCAAGTTCTGTTAAAACATCAAATTTCGTATGGACAGTATCGTATAGCAAGCTGTGCAACTGCCATGTCGAACTAAATTCATCTCCTTGATGTACAGATCAAGTTTATCTACCGTTGCAACTGCTGGAGTAGTTCTTTGAGATCAAATTAACAATATAAACATTATTTGGATTACTCAAAGCTATCGCGGTCTGATCGAAACTTCACGGCATCGCCAAAAATGCAAATCGTAATTATCAAGGCTGTTACACTGACAACAGAAGCAACTTGGCTGTGTCTTATTCTGTGGAAATAATTTCATATTTGCCAGAAGAGCTTGCAGCGCGGATCGAGACGAACGAGCAAAATACAATCCTGGTATGACTGTTAATACTTCTGGATGTATTTCAGCTTAATTACGTTATAAATCCCATTTAAAAATCTGTGTATGGTAGCTTTTTACATTAATTTGCCCTGGTTGTTTACATGTCGAAGTTAAGTGACCACAGGCATTTGATTTGGAAGAAATGGCTTCGAAACAGTGTATTTGTGCTTATCTCTTTTCTTGTCGACCAGGGTTTTGGTTTGTCTAAAATATGGTATTTATTTAATTTGCGCATGTGATTAATTTAGAGAAGTATATACCTCAAGATTTTTGTCAAAAGATAATAATTTCATCTACGATTATATTGATAGGAACAATTATTTTCTGTAGTTATTTTTCATTGGTGGGACATTCAAAGTTATGCTATAAGGTGCCATTTTTAAGCAAAGAAAGTGTTCTGCAGAAATAAAAAATCATTTTAATTTTCATTGGATGAGTAAAAAAGGTCAAGGCAATCTCCCTATTTCTATAAGGAGAAATATTTTTATGTTACTTGAACTCTGCCAAACTGCAGCAGGTCTGAGTTTATCTCTCCTTTACATAAAATGGACAGTAGGTGTTAAATGGGAAGTTACTACTGAATATGAAGTTCTTTTCATTCTTCATTCGTGCATAAATTCAGAAAATTCAACATACACAAGGACCTCCAAATTAAAATAAACCCCAAACCCACCTCTCCTTAAACGTTACGCTATTCTCACCCTTTCCGCAATCTGGAAACGAAAGACTTTTTCTTTTTTGAAATAGCTGCTTGATTAATGCTAAAAAAGATCAAAGGTAATACACTTATCAGTAAATATTTTGGTCGTGAAAACTGAATAGCGCTATGACACCTGAGAGCACGAACCATCAATGACGCAACTCATGCGGAAAAAATTAAACATTCAAAAGCAAATGGAGTGAGATTGCATTACTTTATTGGACACTTATTTAGAAAAAAATGCGAAGGTTGGCACTTCATTGAATAACCGTCATTACCATGAGGTTGCTCGAAGAGCCTTTGATTCTTTAAGCCGATACAAATGTAAATTCAAAATTACCGCTTTTTACGACTGAATTTTGAATTCAGGAGTATTGTGGGCAGCCTTGGTACCTTGGTACAACAACATGGCCGTGTTCACAAGAGAGTTGGAGCAGTGCTTCACTTTAAAACAATATTTCATCAAAATCAAGCTGCAGCTCAAGAAACGTAAAGTAACACAAAGTTTGTGTAAGATTTTCATTTTAATTTCCTTGTCGTTTTAATAAATTTGTACGGTTAGTTTTCACGTAATTTGCAAAAACGTAAATTTGGCGACCTTCCTACATTTTGACGCAAATGGTGAGTTTATAATATTAGCTCGAACTTTTTCATCGTTGCAAATAGGCGAATGTGATTTGGAGCTAACAAAATTGATACATTGAACCTTCTTTGACTTCGGTTATAGTACTTTTGGGCGAAATGTGGAAGCGCTGGAGTTTTTCAAGCCTCGAAGTTCGCCCGAGATTAATGTTTTGATTTTCAAATTGTAGCGAGGTTTCTGTTCCGACGATTTTTTGTAAACTTAGAGAGTCATGATAAGATGTTACAATGAGCTAATTGCAGAAGTTTAAACGAAATCTTAGCGTTCAATTTTCTGTAAATAGCAGTTTTATCTAAATCGGTGTGTTCAATAAAAGTAACATCGTGCAGAACTCACAATCATTACATCGACGAATTGACATGCGTATTAATGTTCGATAAATTTCGAGTAAAATGCGAAAGTTTTAGGGAAATCGAGTCAGAAATGGCGAAGTTATTATACATTTTTGACAGGCATACAGCGCGTCGTTTATTGCGATCGAGTCACCTTAAAAAGAAAGGTATACACTCCTCATCTTTAGTAATCACTGCCCAAAGCTAGCGTCTACACTGCCAAAATCGTACGGTCATCATGGTACTTCAGAGTCTCAGAGACATCTGCACCGAGAAAGTTCTACACGGAAACATTAAACTGGGCGGCCGTGGAAAGACTGTAGAGATCGATGAATCCATGTTTAGCCACAAACGCAAGTACAACCGCTGGCGGATTGGTAAAGGCACCTGGGTCTTCGGTAAGGTTGAAAGAGGCACTGGCATAGAAACTCTGGTAACTGGACTGGTACAGCAATTCGTCGAGCCTAGAACGCTGATAATTTCTGACAAGTTTTCACCGTACTTCAACCTAAACAATATCGCCTACATCCACCTCATGGTTAACCATTCTGAGAACTTTGTCGACCCTCACACAGGAGCGCACTCGGACATGATCGAAAGAGAATGGAGTCAGATTAAAAGGAAACTGTAGGCAATGAACGGCACTCTGAGAAGCAGAATTCCTGGATACCTCGATGAGTTCAACTGGCCAAAATGGTTCCCAGGTGATCCTTTCGACAACTTGTTAGTTGGCATTGCTGAGTTCCACCCTCCAAACTAAGATTACTTAGTTTGAAAAAAAAAAAAAAACGGCAACGTGTGTAGTATGATAAGTATGTTGACGGGAACAAGGGTGGAAATCCAGTTAGCTTAGTGGCACGCAACTAAATCAATTATCGAATTACACTGTATTGCTTATATAAATTAGGAAATAAAAATCAATAGGCATACGTGTATCATTTCCTTTTTTACTCAAAAGTCTGCAGAAAACATAGAGAAACTAAAAACTATTTACTTTGCAATCTGCAATGCAAACAGAGAAGAATGTTAAAAGGTAAACATTATTTACACTTTCATGACATACCATAAAGGTTCGCAAAGCATTCTAGGGCGAATTTAGCGAGTTCGTGTCTCGAGAAGCTTTTGCACAGTTTTTGCCTGAGTTTTGGATGAAATCATTTTCGAAGCTGATTTCAATGCTTGCCCAATGGACTGAAAATTCCGCAGGTGATATATTTATTACAAACTGAACTTTGTGTAAAAGAAAATCTTGGCGAGGAGTCCATTTGTTTTTAGTAAGTACCATAGTTGATGTACTACAATGAAATACAATGTTTATCTGCTCTAATCGCTTTCTGCGTTGGGTTTACTCCTGTGTTTACTGCTCAACTTTACAGTAAAATTTCTGTTTTGGGAAACTGTCGGTAACCTGTCGGTACTCTGTTGGTGGACTATCGGTAACCTGTCGGCCGACACTTGACCGTCAGTCGGTTAGGGGGAGCTGTTCTTCACAATAACCAGAGTCTGAATTTTACAATTACGATCATTTGGTCATTAACAAAAAATACCTTCAAATCGAGAGAAATTTGAAAATAAGTTAGATTACAATTAACTTAAAGAAGACGAAGCAGTAATAATAAAATATAAAAGAAACAATTGAAATTGTATTTCACAATAGAAAAGAGAGCATTTACCATAATTGCCATCAAAGTCTCCAATACTCACTCTCCACTTTTGTTTCCACATTCAGATAACTGGATTTACTTCTTCCACAAGCAGACGTTCCATAAACCTCGAACTTGTATTTAGAGCCTGGCACCAAATTCACCACTTCTTGTGTTGTTGACTTTCCTGCTTCTTTGACATCTTCATCTTTAAAACCTTTATCATAAGACTTTGTTCCAGAGTACTCAACCTTAACAGTTGAACACAATAATTTAAGTTCCCATGCCATTTAAACTTACTGCATCAAAAATGCTAAAAGTATATAAATAGATTTAGCCAAGCCTAAAAGCGGAGCTCCCCGGTTATTTACTTTGCCCTTTTCGAAAATCCGTATTTACTGAAAAAAATATAGCACTTGAGCCCGCGATCCCATGTAATCCATTACTTGGTCAGCGGTCAACTTCAAAAAAACATTCGACCTCGATGAGTTCTATATGTGAGCCCGCGATGTGGTCATGTGATACTGGTCAGCGGATACCTTGTTTTGATAGCTATCAATTGACCATGACATGGATGTCCAATATCAAAGATGTAAGCTGACGTTAACCATAACCTAAAACCTATTTCTGGAGTACATGTATGGCCGCCATGTTGGGGCAACATCGTCGTCACTAGGGCGCCCGCGCCTGCGAACCATGCCGCTAGCCATGATGACCATGAAAAACCAAAAGCATGGGTCTGTTAATTTTGTATAGGTATGGGGCTCTGCTCTGCAGCCCTTCGGGCCGCTGGGAGCTCCGCTATAATATAACAACAAAGATGTTCAAAAAATTTTATTTGGTGCAAAGAATATTTGTTTTCAGATATTTGACTACAGATAATAACTTCACTGAGACTGATCAAGACAGTGAATGAGATGCAATTTATGGATTCATTACGGGCCAAAAAACGAACAAGCCGAACAAACCGAAATCTGCACAGACTGAAATCTTTTGATACAGTGCGGGTGTATTGGACAACCCTCAATATCTTTTCTCAGAAAAAAAGTATTTGAGGTGAAATTCAAATCCGAAACTTTGAGGAACAGGTAATGTAAGGAAAATATTTTTCAAGCCAATTTCTTTTGTGTTAAATAATTGTATCCTTTAAATAATTATTTCCCACAAGGCCTTCTAAGAGGGATTACAAGGTTAAAGTTATTTGGTTGGCGTTCAAATCTTGTGGCCTGTCACTGTTCCATTGTGAAAACAGGGATATCAGTTGAGTCTGGACATACATTTAGTTGAATGCATAGATCTGCAATCCTGGCCAAAAGTCTATGGGACTTACAAAATACCACCGCGAGACAAAGTCTTTTGAATTGTTTACCTTTTGATCCCCCCCCCCCCCCCCCAGCTCAAAAGCTCAAAACATTATTCGACATAATGAGATCAGAGTCCACTTCAGGTTACAACCCAGTAGTTAATTAGTTCGCCTCAAAAATTTTCTATTGGCCAAATATACCCACTTATGCATGTGAATTGCGTTCTGATTGCAAGTCTACCACACTGATATGATAGGCAATGACAGGCAAAATGACAGTCCCATCACTTTTTACAAACTTCTTTATTTTCCCACCGTGAATACAAAATGTGTTTATTAAACTTACTGTGTAAGTGAGCCCTTCCTCCGTAGTTATATTTGGTTCTTTCCATTCCAGTGTAACTTGTGTTGTTTCAGAGTTTGTTGCTGTTAAGCCCCAGGGTGCATCCGGTTCTTTGGCAGAATGGTGTATAAAATAATGCAATTAGAAAACTTCAGGGCATATGTTCAATTACAGAATATAGAGTCAATATCTAACTTTTTACTTACATGAGATGTTTAACTCTATTACTTCACAAATAAGCTCCTTGCCTATCATGAAATAATACTGGGAATCTTTTAAGCCTGATTTAAAAAATGTTATTTTTTGGTACAACACAGATGCACAACTTAGCAGGACTTTCGGAATGCTGTAAAGCTTTAATTAAAAATTACATTTAATTAAAATTTCTAAGTTGCACCATTATTCGCTGACTATAATCAAGTTAACAATTCTAGAAGAATGCGATTTAAATCAACATCATATATTTAAAACATCCCTACAATTTTGTTAAGGATTACACTAATTCAAGATGCTAAACCATCAAATGCGATGGCTAACATAGTATAAATTGCACTCACTTGCGTGACATTGCACTATTTCAATGATGATCAACTTGGATTGCTAACACATCAATACAAACTGTACTCACTTGACGTTATACTATTTCAATAATAGTCAAACTAGATGGCTAACAGTGCAAATAGATTGTACTCACCTGACGTTACACTAATTCAATAATAGTCAAACTAGATGGCTAACAGTACAAATAGATTGTACTCACTTGACGTTACACTATTTCAAATAATAGTCAAACTAGATGGCTAACAGTACAAATAAATTGTACTCACTTGATGTTACACTAATTCAATAATAGTCAAACTAGATGGCTAACAGTACAAATAGATTGTACTCACGTGACGTTACACTAATTCAATAATAGTCAAACTAGATGGCTAACAGTACAAATAGATTGTACTCACTTGATGTTACACTAATTCAATAATAGTCAAACTAGATGGCTAACAGTACAAATAGATTGTACTCACGTGACGTTACACTAATTCAATAATAGTCAAACTAGATGGCTAACAGTACAAATAGATTGTACTCACTTGACGTTACACTAATTCAATAATAGTCAAACTAGATGGCTAACAGTACAAATAGATTGTACTCACCTGACGTTACACTAATTCAATAATAGTCAAACTAGATGGCTAACAGTACAAATAGATTGTACTCACTTGACGTTACACTAATTCAATAATAGTCAAACTAGATGGCTAACAGTACAAATAGATTGTACTCACCTGACGTTACACTAATTCAATAATAGTCAAACTAGATGGCTAACAGTACAAATAGATTGTACTCACTTGACGTTACACTTATTCAATAATAGTCAAACTAGATGGCTAACAGTGCAAATAGATTGTACTCACCTGACGTTACACTAATTCAATAATAGTCAAACTAGATGGCTAACAGTACAAATAGATTGTACTCACTTGACGTTACACTAATTCAATAATAGTCAAACTAGATGGCTAACAGTACAAATAGATTGTACTCACTTGACGTTACACTAATTCAATAATAGTCAAACTAGATGGCTAACAGTGCAAATAGATTGTACTCACCTGACGTTACACTAATTCAATAATAGTCAAACTAGATGGCTAACAGTACAAACAGATTGTACTCACTTGACGTTACACTATTTCAATAATAGTCAAACTACATGTAGACGGCTAACAGTACAAATAGATTGTACTCACTTGAGGTTACACTATTTCAATAATAGTCAAACTAGATGGCTAACAGTACAAATAGATTGTACTCACTTGACGTTACACTATTTCAAATATAGTCGAACTAGATGCTAACAGTACAAATAGATTGTACTCACTTGACGTTACACTATTTCAATAATAGTCAAACTAGATGGCTAACAGTACAAATAGATTGTACTCACTTGATGGCTAACATAGTATGAATGGTACTCACTTGATGTTTCTAGTGGCAAAGGTTGACTATAGGGTCCAGGTCCTGCTTTAGTGTAAGCTCGAACATACACATTGTATCGGGAACAAGCTGGTAATCCATTCAGGACAAAAAATGTTGTTGTTGTATTGACAGTTCTGCTGTTGATGGTAGTTCTTTTTCGACGTTTTCCTCTAGACACTAACTCTTCCTTGACACCGTACATAATAACCTTGCCATAACTTTTTTCCCTTGTGAGAGGTGCCCATGAAATGTTGAAAGTGGTCTCGTTCACTTTAGACAATGAAACATTATCTGGACCAACACTGGGTTCTTTTCAGTGGAATGCAAATAACACATAATTAACAAAGTCAAAGCACATGTACATACTCATCAATGTTTGTGTTTAAGACCTTGAGACAATCCAGCAACCAATCATAAACAAAAAAGAGATGAAAAACTAAGTTAATTGTAAGTGGTACGTATTGTTGGTGGGGGGGGGGGGGTATGTGTTGTAATAGAAATGAAAAAAAAATTCCACAGTTACTTCAAAATTACACTACATTTTCTTTAAAATTTAAAAGGTTTACCTTAATACCTCAAAAAAAAAAAACTTTTGGAAAGCCAATTAACACAGGATTAAAAGTTGATTGAGATCATTTAAAGTTTCCCTTGCAAGAAATTGTTTTAATAAATTAACATTCTGTACTAACATTACAGCTGTAGGTGCTGCTTGACATTAGTCAAAGTGAAATCTGATATTTACAAAACAGAAAAAAAAATTCATTCTGATCCTAGATTAGCATCATGCATCTTGCAATGAACAACCAGCTATGCTTCGCCTTAATCCGTCTGCTTTTAGGCTACACAATGGATTAATTTTTATTTCTTAATTAACTTCAATTGCCAAAACAAGAGATCACACATATTGTCTTGCATGGTCAGTGACAAATAGATATCCAAAATATTGATAATATTGAAAGGAAGCCGAACCTACCATACTCTGTGGTGTTTACAGTATAAGTAACATTTGGTCCAGGTTTGATAGTCACAGCTCTGACATGGAACTGATACGTGACTCCACCCAACACATCAACAATGTGACTTAATACATCGCTTCCAAAGGTCTCTTTTTGTGTATCTCCTTCGTGGCTATAAAACATGGTGTAATTCCTAATAATTCCATTTGCTTCTGCAGGTCCACTCCAGGTCATTTTTAATCTTGGACCATGAGACTTGCTTGGAGCTACGTCAATATGAGATAAGGTGGACGGAGCGCTTGGTGCTGGGTAAAAGAAAAAACAAGAATCAAGGAAATGAAAGTATATGCAGTCATGTTATCTGAACAAATTTTATTATAATGAAGAAATCTTTTCGTAAATGGACATAACCAATGAAAATAATACAAAGCAGACAAAAGCGTTAGTGACAACAGACAGAAATAAATGACTCAATGCCCTGCAAACCTGTTTTCCATTTCTACACTGTAATAACAAAATTTGAGGAAAACGTAAAATGCAGATTCTATATTAATCAACAACCTTCAGACTTAAAAGAAACATGACAAAGGAAACCTACTAAAAAAAACACCAAAGGCATTAAGGCATTAATTAATATTAACAGGACATACACAAACGTCTCCCATGTATATCAACTGATACCTTAGTGTTTTATATCAATGTCAGTATTCGTCATGCAGTATACCGTTCATTAAGTAACATTGTGACAAGTTCTCTTCAGATCATACTTCCTTAATTGTTACTAACATTTTTTATTATTATTTTGCAATACTACATTACTTACAATACTTACATTACACTACTTACAACGCGACAACTACTTACAATATAATGAGGACACTACTTACAATACTTACATTACACTACTTACTTACACTACTTACAATGCTACAGCTACTTGCAATATAATAAGGACACTACTTACATTAATCACCAGTGTCACGTTTCACGTCACAATTTTTACTAACTTGTAGTGAAAGACAATATGCATGATAAAGCGAATCATGCAAGTCACGCCTATGTAGATGCTATAATTTGCTATTAATATAACCAGATGATTTCTTACCATCCTCCTTTGTCTTTGCATCTTTTACAGGAGTCTTTGGTCCATCGCCAACAGTGAAGGCCAACACTTGAAATTCATATTCGGTGTATTTAGCAAGTCCAGTGACATTTTTTCTTAGAGTTGAAACACCATTGATGGTTAATGTTTTTTCTGACTCAGGAGAGCCTTTCTTTCTGTAAAACAGTTTAAACCCTTTGATGATTCCATGTCTGGCATTTTCTGGTGGTAACTGCCAAGATGCTTCAATACTGGTGGGACTTTTAGGAGTGAGAGAGAATCCACTAGGAGGTTGCGAAGGAACTGCCATTTGAGAAATTTTATAATTAATATAAGTTTCAAAGGAAACCTACAAGGAACACCTGCCAGATCAAGGACTTATACTGGTGTCTTCTCTAAGGCATTATCACTAGAACAGATTAACCTCTGCCATACATATCAATTGAGATCTTGGTATTTGATATCAACAAAAGAATTTAGTATGTAGTACGTTGTTCAATACAATGTATGCTTCAATACTGGTGGAAGTTTTTGCAATGAGAGAGAAGCTAGTAGGAGGTTGTGAAGGAACTGCAATTGAGCAATTAAATAATATTAACTAAATAATTTTTGTTTTCTTTTAACAAAGGAGTTTAGAAAACATAGCTGCCGTTGTTAGGAAGATCTTGGGGTATCTCCTCCAAAACAAAGTGAAAAAAGCCAAAAAATTCAGGGCATGATTTACAATAAGCTTTTATAAATAATATTTGTAGCTTGCCTTGCAAACAAAAAGAACGAGCGGTCCGTACGGACAGTGTAGTGTTTGTTAAAAATTTTTTGCTCTGGAAAATATTGATACGTCGCCCCCAAAACACCTCTGGAAATTCCAGTTTATCTACATACTTTCTGTTAAATGTAAAATACCCCTTGTCATGGGCTTTTTTTTTCAATGAAGCTGATAGAACGAAAATGGAAGGGGCAGAAAGTTATTGATTTCGTGATGGAACATTTTACCCTTCTATTTTCATTCTATCAGCTTTATTGACTTCGGCGTTGTCCATTTTACTGTCTCGAGCGGGGCGAAGAAAGTTGGCATGTGGCAAGGGCAGTCGCTATTCAATTGTAAACGCACTGAGACTCACGTAAAGTGCATACTAAATACTGTTATTATTATTATTATTATTATTATTATTATTATTATTATTATTATTATTATTATTATTATTATTATTATTATTATTATTATTATAAACTGACGAAATCCTCAATCAAAATACTGATAATGTCGGGGGGTGATGTTAAAATAAATAAAGTATTAAGAAAAGAAAAGAAAACATCTTGTGACGCCAATTCACGCCATTACGTCGTTACCCGTTACGCGTCTTACTTCAACACCCAGTTTCATTCTTCGACCTCGTGCGATCAAGGAATCAAGAGGAAAAGTCTTTTAATTTTTCCCGCTAATAATCCTTAAAATTATGCGTAATTCTTATCCCACGAAAACGAGAAAGTTTCATTTTTGATTTACAATTGGGATTTTTTAATAATTTTTAATTTTTAAATGTTTAATTATTTTAATTTTCTATTTCAATTTCCCATTCCCCGGAATCATTCCCCATTCCCTATTCCCTATTTTCCATTCCTCTTTTTAGTATAACATTCGTTCCCGTCTGATATGAATATTCCGCCTCAGTGAACATCACCCCGACATGTCAAAACAAGTTGAAAAAAATGTAACGTCACGCGAACACTTACCGGCAAACATTCAAGTTTTTTTTGGTTTAGATTTCATCTTGAAGATGGCTTAGGAAGTGATACAGTCGAACCTCGATTATTATTATTTGAAGCTTGGCAAGCACGAGAATTTTTAACCCATTGCTTCAGAACAATAACAAGCCTGTTCCCGTCTAATTTGCATATGCATGTCCTCTACGTGCTTGTTCCACTTGACCGCGCAATTAATTGTTTACATCTGGCGTAGCGTTCGCTTTCCCACTAAACTAACTGCATTTTTGTACACTACACTAAAAAGGCACGTCTGAGCAAAACAAACAATAAACAAACACAAAAACAAAAGAAAAAAGGCCTAAAATTTGACATAAGGCAGTTGTGCATCCACCCCTCAACTATTTATATACCATATGTGTAACTATTTATTTAGTGATTTCTATTTTAAGAGTTTCTAAGAGTTTTCATAGTTATCTTTTACACCTTACCATCTTCATCAGTCCTCACTGGCTCAACAGAGCTTTTCGGTCCATTCCCAACAAAAGAGTAAGCTAACACTTGGAATTCATATTCTGTGTACTTATGCAGTCCAGTGACATCTCTTGTTAAGGTTGAATTACTTTCAATGGTTAAAATAGTTAGTGAATCATCACCAGAGCTCTTTCTTCTGTACAAGAGTTTAAACCCGGTGATTATTCCATGTCTTGAGCCCACTGGTGGTAATTGCCAGGATGCTTTAACACTTGTGGAGGACAGTGAAGACATGGTAAAGCTACTAGGGGCTTGGCTTGGAGCTAAAAAATAATTAAATGCCCAAATTAACATCTCTTTGAATGTGCAGTTCCAGAAAATATCCATACCCACCCCATGGAAGCTCATTGGAAATTCCAAGGGGGTGGGGGGTCTCGAAAGCCAAAATTTTTAAAGGAAAGCATGGGGCTTAACTGGAATTTCCGGAGGGGAGGGGAGATTCAAATCAAAAAAACCTTCCGTGGGAGGGGTATGGATATTTTCTGGAACAACACAATGTTGACTTTGCGTGAAAGATGTCCGTTTAAAATGCATGTACATATCTTGTACTGTTTTGTTCCAGTAAAATAATATCTATATCCCTCTCAAAGATGTTTTTTTGTTTTTGGATCGAGCCCTCCACTTCCCTCCCCACCCCTGGAAATTTCAGATTAGTTTAATTCTTCCTTTTAAAAATCTTTGGGTGTTCCCTCCCCCACCTCCCTGGAAATTTCCAATGACCTCATTTAAACTACTGTACATGTGGATTTTGCATGGAGCCACACATTAGACATTTGTTTATCATGACGTAACTTATTCCCTGTTATATGATTTTAGCAGTCTTAAAGGCCAGTCACGTAGTTGCTGTACAGTTTTTGGCAAGCCCTAAGGTCAGTCACAAGTACATAATAATGATTGAAGGCAGTACATTCTGTGCTTACCAATCATCAATGGAGAAACTGACAGAGCTTTGTAAATGCTATAAAATATATGTGAGGCACTTCTGCGGAAACTAGAGCAGTGTCACACATTGTACCCAGACTCATTGCACAGGAATTAACATGTCACGATGTATCTGCCACTCAAATTTATCACAAAAACTCCAAACACTATACATAAAAATGTCGATTTTAGGAGTCTTGCTGTACAGTTTTTGGCAAGCCCTAAGGCCAGCCACAAGCACATGATAATGATTGAAGGCAGTACATTCTGTGCTTACCAATCATCAATGGAGAAATTGACAGGGTTTTGTAAGTGCTATAAAATATCAGTGAGACAATTCTATTGAAACTAGAGCGGTGTCACACATTGTACCCAAACTCATTTCAAAGGAATTTTAATTCCTTTGAAACGGATTTATCACAAAAACTCCAAACATTACCTGAAATACTGTAAAAATGTTGATTTTGGCAATATAGCAAAGGGTTGAATTTCAGCAAATAAAATCAATCAAAGAAGCTAATTCAAGGTGTTGTGGCGACTAAATGCACTCCAATAATCTTTGAGAACTACTTAGCTAGTTAGGGTACTAATTATTTTTGGACTGAAAAAAGAGCTACGAATTCAGGCCAAGTACAGCATACATGTAACTCAACTAAAAATTCCAATAGGTTCCCCTATGGTGGTACGCTAGAAAATGCTGTTTTGTCAGTTGTCCATAATGCCTCCAGGGCTGTCATCACGGTTTTAAGCAGCTGTTTCATTAAAGGTATCACCCGTAGCATTTGCTCTGTTTGCAAGTGTAACAAAAAAAAACAATTGAAATTCACCAAACATCAGAAAGAGGGTATGGGTCGGCCCTCATCAATGATTGAGTAGGGGTGGATACGGACGGCTCGGGAATTTCCTTTGGTGTGGCTTTGATTTTTGAGTGGGTTTTCTAGATCTTATCTTTCCCTTTCGGTGATCTGCATTTGGATTCTTCTCCGGAAATCTGTCGTCCTGGGATATTTCCTCCTAGTTATATTAAAATTAGTCCTGAGGTATGGATTCTTCTGAAGTCCTTACTGCCTTCTTCTGCCGAGCAGCGGGAAAGGCGAAGTTGAGAAAAGAGGAAAATATTTAAGTTATTAGAAGACAAGGATAGTAAAAAGGAAAGAAGAAGGGGAGTCATTGATTTTGAAAGTGTATCTTAAAGGAAAAAATCCTGATCCAGCCACAGCGGAGGACTGGAGCGGTTACAAACTACTCGAAGTAAGCAAGAACGATGGAAACCGGGTCTCTCCCTGTGTCATCAATTTAGCTTCAACAGACACTTCAGAAGTGCATATAATAAGGAAAGAAATAATGAAGGTACCGAGTTTTTGAAGTTTAAATCAAATTTAAAAGCGAGCTGTGTGTATTTGTGTACTTTGCGATTCTTTTATTTGGGCTCTAGAAATATTTTGAATGAATAATAAAACAGTTTTGATCGGCTTCGTATGATAGCGGAGCTCCCAGCGCCGAGGCGCCGTGCGGAGCCCCATAGACAGGCAAATGGTAGAAAGAAGGAACACTATCGAAATGAGTTTTCATGGTCAACTGGATGCGGCATGGTTCGCGGGCGCGTACGGCGTACGGAGTCGCGCAACATGGCCGCCATAGTTTGATGGTAGAAATAGTGAAGCAAGAAGGCCGTATAAAGGCGGCCGTATAAAGGCGGCCTTTAAAATTTAAAGAGGTTTGAAAAGAAAAACAAGAAGCAATGAAACAAAATGTGGCTGAAAATTACGTGTAGAAAGTAATCGACCGCCAAAAAAGTGGACATTGAGAGCCATAATCGATCGATGACTTTCGTGTCTATCTGTAAAGCCAGCATCGTACATGAAGGAGCATTCGAAAGCTAAATCGGGTTGATAGAATAAACAAACCATTTTATTGCTACGGGGTAAAAAAAAAAAAGAAAAAAAAAAAGGAAAAAAGAAAAAAAAAAACTTGACCCTCTGGGATTTGAACTCACGACCTCCGGATCCGCAGACTGGCACCTTACCGATTGAGCTAATCCGACAGACTCTGTAATGCATGTTGAATATATCCTATATCAATGTAATAGATATTGTGGAGTCTACTAAACTGCTGCGAAACTATAACAGGATCGCGAAACTATTTTCTATTGCTAGAAAGCAGATAATTTACTGTACTCTAAAGTAATTTTTTGTGCCATGAGTAATGATTTTGCCCCGCTTTAAGATTATTATTTCTGTCGTACTGCTGACATTCGGTTTAACCGTGAGCTATTTAAATTTGTCTTGAACCTATAAACCGCCATAAACATGAGTACTTTGGCCGCTTATTCACTAGAATGAAAACATTGTAAGCTCCAGTGAAAATTAAAGAGGTTTGAAAAGAAAAACAAGAAGCAATGAAACAAAATGTGGCTGAAAATTACGTGTAGACTGAGTAATCGACCGCCAAAAAAGTGGACATTGAGAGCCATAATCGATCGATGACTTTCGTGTCTATCTGTAAAGCCAGCATCGTACATGAAGGAGCATTCGAAAGCTAAATCGGGTTGATATAATAAACAAACCATTTTATTGCTACGGGGTAAAAAAAAAAAAGAAAAAAAAAAAGAAAAAAAAAAACTTGACCCTCTGGGACTTGAACTCACGACCTTCCGATCCGCAGACTGGCACCTTACCGATCGAGCTAATCCAACAGACTCTGCGATACTCGTTGAATATATCCTATATCAATGTAACAGATATTGTGGAGTCTACTAAACTGCTGCGAAACTATAACAGGATCGCGAAACTATTTTCTATTGCTAGAAAGCAGATAATTTACTGTACTCTAAAGTAATTTTTCGTGCCATGAGTAATGATTTTGCACCGCTTTAAGATTATTATTTTTGTCGTACTGCTGACATTCAGTTGTTTAACCGTGAGCTATTTAAATTTGTCTTGAACCTATAAACCGCCATAAACATTAGTACTTTGGCCGCTTAATCACTAGAATGAAAACATTGTAAGCTCCAGTGAAAATTAAATAAATGGGGAGCTCCGCTTTGAGGCTTGCCTAAATCTATATTATGAAGAATTATACAGATCTCGGAGGGTGTTATCCGCCTCAGCCGAAGCCCTCCTCGATCTGCATAATTCTTCATATCATACTCTGCCTCATCCAATAATTGCTAAATATTATCAGAATATTTAATTAGGCTGCTATTTCTTGTCTTCCTTTTGACACAGTGATAAATCATGATATTATCAGAATATTCAATGAAGTAACTTTTCTTCTCCTCCCTTTGATAGGGTGATAAATCATAATATTATCGGAATATTTAATTAAGTGGAATTTGTTCTTCTCCCAGTCATAGAGTGATAAATCATGATATTATCAGAATATTAAATTAGGTAAGTTCTAATTCCTCCTCCTTCCTAAAGATAGAGTGATAAATCATGATATTATCAGAATATTTAATAAAGTTACTTTTCCTTCTTCTCCCTTTGACAGAGTGATAAATCATGATTTTATCAGAATACTTCACTTACCCTTAACTCTACACCCTAACCCTAACCCTAACCCCATCCTAACCCTATCCCTTACCCTAACCCCATTCCTACCCTAATCCTAACCCTTAAAACTGACCCTAACCCTTAACTTAACGTAACCTTAACCCTTACCCGAAACGCTAACCCTGAATAATAACTTTACCCTAACATTGCCTCTAAACTGTACAGTCCAGGAGCAAATGTCACTGAAAGAAGTTCCGTGGGAATTTCGTGAAGATTTTTGCCGACCAGTATAGAAGTGTCGAGGAGGACCTAAGGGACCCGATGAATGTTGTCGGCACTTTTGTAACCCGTGCAGATGGTTTCTATGGGGTGTTGAAATGTGCCCTGTATGGCTCAGCATGTAAACGAGGCTGAAGTTTTAAATTGCTTCGCGCAAGTTATAATTTGGTTGAAATATTGTCATTTTTAGTATTATAGGTTGAAACTTTTCTACTCCTTAAAAATATGAGATAAAATTACTGTATAACATTGTTTTAAAACTGTTAAAGCTTTGACATGTTTAAGCTAAAAATTAACATAAACTGCAGCAACAGAAAGCTATTGGATGTGAACTATAGAAGTAAAGATGCCCATAATTTTGCGAAATGTCTCAATAGAATGAAGTGTGAATCTTTCGGCTCTGAGTGTGGACAGAAAGGAAAAGAAATCATTTATTGAACTTTTGTTACTTAGGTGTTTCATAACTAGACTGCTTTTATGTCTACGTAGTGAAAACCGGGTGAAAATTTATGGTAGAAGTAATTAAGGAATCAATTAAGGAATTGAGCCGTGAGGTTTATAGAAAATTTTCCATGGTAACAGGGAAGTGAACAAAAACCCGCGATATGATCATGAGCGGATACCATCTTGATCATATCAACTGCGGCATGAAAGTTATAGGAGGACTTATTGGGATCACTCTAAACCTAACTGCTAGAGCAACTTTTTTCCTGAGGCAAAACAAATGGCTGGGATGTCTTGACTGAAGCAGTTTTTGTCTCACAACCCGAGGTATTGATCGGTTGTTGACCACAATGCAGAACTTTGCTAACCCGTTTAAAAAAAAAAAGAGTAAAGAGCTTTACAATTAAGTAACCAAAGTCGTCATGCCTGAAGCAATGAAGAGTGATCTTTGCCATCAAAGTGAGTCAGAGAGAAAGGGCACTTTATAAGATCTTTGCTAAAGACCGAATAAACTCGAACAAAGTAAACCGCTGGTCCCGAAACGAAGAAACGCAAACTTCTTTCTTGGAAAAACAGCAGAAAGGTACTCAAAGTATCTTGCAAGTGGTCGATTTTCAGGAGGACAGATCTCTTTTCGCTCGACTAATGGTAGTATCCAAGAGCAGACCTGAGGTAGTTGTCAAGGCAGCGAAAGGGCAATCTGAGTTAACTGTGGTACCGAGGTCTATGTTCTGTTTACTGCGGTACCGAGGTCTCTGTTGTGCTTTGGACGGCACAATGCTCCATTGTTCTGCAAAGAGCTCATTAATGAGAATCCTTTACAAACACGGTGATGAATCGCAGTAAATAACGAACACGGCTCCTCAGAATAACGTAGATGACATAATAAAGGTGGACACAGAGTCTTAACTGTAACTACGAGTCGCTGCTGTTAACGCTAGCCTTGCAATACCTTGATAGGTCAGTCAGTATCAAAGACTGTTCGTAGTCACCTTCACTGGCCATAACCACCATGTAATTGTGCTTGGGTCGATTGCTACCGCTCTTGGCAGTGCTAACATTTCAGCACTATCCGCCTTCCATGTACTCAGCGGAGCTCACATAACTGGAAGTTTTTTCCTGATAAAGGAAAACCTGCATGCTGGAAAGCCTTCAGAGACACAGACAAGGACATAGTATTATTAATGGTTTGGATGCCTTGGAACGACGCTGTATCTAGAATAGAAGACAGTGGCTCTGGTCGAGAAGTATGTTTGCCAGATTTTTAAGCCGAGAACAAGCATCTTGAATGTCAAAGACCTCAGTTGGTAGATGTTTAAAAAGAATCAGGCTCAATCAAACAGGCTATCGCCTACGCAGATTGCACTTTATGAAGCAATTCTCTGTGCCCAATACCAAATGATTGTTTTTGACAATTACAGAGTATGCAGTCCTACATGTGCATTGCGACAGCCAGATGGTTACGGATGGAAGAGGGTGACGAATGGATCCCCATAATGACGAAAGAAGCACCTGCACCTCAAGTGATCATCGAGTTGGTTAAGTGCAGTAAAGTGTGGCTGTAGAAAAGAACAAAGCTCAAACAAGCGATGCCAGTGCCAGTGCACTGACATTTGTTCTTGCTGTGAAAGCGACTATTCATGTGAAAATCCTTTCGAAGATAACGACAGAGTGTAAAGCAAAGAGGACGACTGACAGCGATGCGAAGACAGTTAACTCCCAAAACCTGCTACAATCTGAGAGGGGGAATGGGAGGGTCTGTTGACATGTTACATAGGTGGTTTCTAGTATGACTTGGCCGTGCAAAGTCTTTTAATTTCGTTAAATTGCCTAACGCTGGGATATTCATTGATTCCTACTGACATAACTAGGAAACTTTACTGTATCGCGAGGGGATGGGAGGGGACTGTGGTTCCGGGTTCAAGCAACCACAAGAAAATTCAGCCTCGATTTCATGGTCATGTGATCGAGATTATCCATATAAGTAAAGATATTTTTTGGACATCTCAGACTATCGAAACTGCTAATAGTTATTTCAAAATACGAATAAAAACCACATTTTTATGAAGTTCATCATTCAGCCTCGTTTTCATGCTAAGCCAAATAGGCGATGGTTTTCAATTCACTGTTGAAGGCCTTTGCACAGGTTACAAGATTGCCGACAACATTTATCGTGTTCCTTAGGTTTCCCTTAACACTTCTAGACTAGTCGGCAAAATCTTCACGAAATTCCCTCGGGAATACCATTGCTCCCAGACTGTAACCCTAACCATCACCTTAGGCTTAACCATAATAATTATAAACCCTAATTTTAAACGATAACTTACATTAACCCCAGACAATCCCAATACGTAAATCTTACCCGCATCTTACTAAATAAGTATTTGAAAGTTACAAGAAAAATGATGCAGTACAAACGAAATAATTTTTTTTTGGTTTGTGAATGACAGCCATAAAAAGGCCAGAAAGCGAGATTTGAAAATGATAGTGATACACAATATGATTCTTACTTGATAGTGATACCTTGGTAATGATAATTCGAAAATTTGATAACAAAAATTATTCTAGCAACTATCATGTAAATACGATATGATAATGATATTTTTAATACTTAAAACGGAAAAATATTTTTTGATATTATCATGATGTTATCACCAAAACATCACTGAGATATCAAAATATCAACTATCAAACTATCAAACTGTCCAAAAACTAAATAAACAACTCGAAGAATTTGCCCAAGATACAATTGTAATCGGTGGAGACTTTAATTGCACTCTCACCTCAAAAGACAAAAGTGGCGGAAACCCTATTTCCATAAAAGCATCCATCATCAAAGAAATCAACACGCTCTGTGACACGTATAACTTAGAGGATTTATGGCGAAACCTGAACCCGGACAAGCAGAGTTTTACCTGGAGAACAAAATCGTTTAAAATTCAGTGCCGATTAGACTATTTTCTTGTTTCACAAGAGTTAATTCAATTCGCGACGAAATGCAATATCGTCCACGCACCTGAATCTGATCACTCTGCGGTGCTTTTTGTTCTCCAGTCTGACCACCAAAATCAAAAAAGAGGACCTGGATTCTGGAAATTTAACACAGCCCTACTTAAAGATGAAAAATACATATCAGCAATCAAGTTAAACATTCCTATCTTCAAAAAGAAATACGAGGAGACGCAAGACTTAGGTTTAAAATGGGACCTCATAAAAATTGAGATTAGAGGATGCACGATTCAGTACTCTAAACGAAAAGCGAAAAAACATCAAGATGAAGAAAAAAATTCTGTACCAAGAAGTCAATACCCTTCAAGTCAAAGCTGAAAAAAACCCACATGACAGAAACATCCTACTCGAACTTCAACGTGCCAGATCACGTCTTAAAAAAAATCACTTTAACGAAAACCAAAGGCGCTATCCTAAGAAGCAAAGTCAGATGGCACGAAGAAGGGGAACGCAACTCAAAGTATTTTTACAGCTTAGAAAAACGCCACCATGACATCAAAACAGTATCAAAACTCAAAGTGGTCGAAAACTCCTACATAGAAGATCAATTTGAAATATTAGAAGAAGAAAAAACTTCTATGAGTTATCAACGACAGAAAATTCAAGAATTCACCTTTCTTTAATCCAGAAATTGTAACCGCACTAAGCGAAGAAGAAAAGGTTGCCTGCGAGGGATTAGTAAACGAAGAAGAATGTATAAACGCGCTTAAAGACTTTAGCAACAACAAAACCCCAGGAACCGACGGTCTGCCAGCGGAATTCTACGGATTTTTCTGGCCCGACATCTGCTTTGACCTGCAAGCCAGTTACAACTATGCTTTCCAACATGGCACGCTTTCTATAAGTCAAAGGCGTGGAATAATTTCGCTCATACCAAAGAAAAACAAGGATAAAACGATCCTGGAAAATCTAAGGCCCATTTCGCTTCTAAATGTTGACTACAAAATTCTTACTAAAGTTATAGCCAAGAGAATAGAAAAAGTTTTGCCAACCTTAATAAACCCAGACCAAACTGGTTATGTTAAAGGATGCTACATTGGCGAAAACGTCAGATTAATTTACGACTTATTACAATACACAGATAAGCTAAATCAAAAAGGCATCGCTATTTTCTTGGACTTTAAAAAAGCGTTCGACTCAATAGAATGGAACTACGTTCTAGAATCACTACGACTCTTTATTTTCGGCCTTGATATCCAGAATTGGATAAAATTTTTCTATAATAACGTCACAAGTTGCGTCTTAAATAACGGCCACGCCTCTACCTTTTTTTCACTACAGCGAGGAGTCAGACAAGGTTGTCCTTTGTCTGGCGTCCTCTTTGTTCTCGGAATAGAACTCCTTTCTAGATCCATAAGAAGTGATCCCACTATCAAAGGTATCCAAGTCAACAAGCATGAACTAAAAATAAGCCAATATGCCGACGACACAACAGTGTTTGTTCGTGACCTTGACTCTGTCACGAGTCTATTGAAATTGCTAAAAGAATTTAACGAATGCTCTGGCCTAGAAATTAACAACACCAAAACCGAAGCAATGTGGTTAGGTGAATGGAAAGATAAAACAGATGACCCTTTTGGTTTTAAGTGGCCAAAAGAACCTATTAATGCTCTCGGTGTTTTTTTTTCTCTTACAATCATGCAAGTGCCGACGGACTCAACTTCGGCGAAAAAATAATTAGCCTTGAAAAACACTTAACACTTGGAAACGGAGAAACTTGACTCTTTATGGTCAAATCAACATTGTCAAAACTCTTGGGATATCCAAATTGATCTATTCTATTCCTCTGTACTGCCTGTTCCAGCAGATCACTATATCCAAGAAATAAATAAATTAATTTTCGACTTTATTTGGGCGGGAAAGCTCCCTAAAATCAAAAGAAATACGTTAATTGGAAATAAAAAAGACGGCGGTTTGAAAATGTGCGATTTTAATATCCTGGAAAAAGCACTCAAAATAGCTTGGGTCAACAGAATTCAAGACGACTCACAAGCTTCCTGGAAAATAATCCCCAACCAGATCTTGCATAAACATGGAAACCTCACCTTTTTAACAAAATGCAACTTTCCAAGAAATATACTCGAACATGAGAAGAAGCGAGTTCAAAACCTCAACGGGACTTGACTGTAAAACCCTTCCAAAAAACGAGCTACTGTGGAACAACAGGAAAATTCTTGTAGAAAATAAACCTGTCTTTTATCACAATTGGTATCACGCTGGCATTACCAAGATAAGCGACTTATTAAATCAAAACGGCGACTTTCTAAAATGGCATGAGTTTGCATTAAAATTCAACCTGAATGTCCCTTTTACTAAATATTATGGTCTGGTCAATGCAATTCCAAAAGATTGGAAAGCTTTTTTTAAAAACTCAATTCCAATTACCGAACACAATACAACGGTCACCACTCTAAAAACCAGTTCTATTTACTCCTCTCTTTTAAAAACCATCTTCATCCCCCCCACCGCCGAAACCAAAATTCTTCGATACGGTTTTACAAAACACACCGTCCAAAAAGTCTATCACATGCCATTTGCAGTCACAAACGAAGTTAAAATAATAATGTTTCAGTATAAAGTGAGTCACAATGTGCTTCCAACCCGCGTCACACTTTATCGAGACGGCCTGTCAGAAAACCCCATATGCAACTTATGCAACGTCGAACAACAAACTCCGCATCACCTACTTATAAACTGCACTCTATCAGTTGACTTCTGGACACTGTTCCAAAACTGGTGGCACCAAAAGACGAATGAAACAATAAAGTTATCCGCAACCCATGTACTTTACGGCTGGCATGATGGAACAAAGCATTGGCAAGCACTCAATTATTGTCTACTAAATACTGTATTTTTTGCACAAGCGTTCGTGGAGATGTCCTAGATTTCCATTGCTTTCTATTGTTACTTTACGGAAAACTTGAAATTCTTAAAGAAATCACGACTGCAAAAAAAGCACTTTCAAAATATTTTCGCGCTTGGGCTGTTTTACTTTAATTAGAAAAAAAAGTTGTCACTGCACATGTGCAATTTTAAACAAGTTTAACGTTAATGTAGTGTATCAAAAGAAATATTGTGAAACGTAATGTAGTGTATTCAATAATTTGGAAACTTTTACTGGTGTAGCGCTTTCGTAAATTGTAATTTGCAACTAGTGCCTGTGTGTTTGAAATAAACGAATTACCCTGAAAAAAAAAACTATCAAACTAATGATATTCTATCATGATATTTTGACAAACCGCAATCCTGCACCTTAGTGGAAATGTTTTACTTGAGTCAAAGCAGTTGCTCGGTATGTCTTTGATGCATGTACATTATTTGGGTTGTAATGAGTGGAATTTGATACTAAATGTGTAATACCACAAGTTAGTTGAATTTAGCTGTAACATAATTTCAGTGGAAAGTTACAATGAAAAACAACAGAAAACATGTACATATATATTGCTGTTTTAAATTCACTGCCTAACTATAAATATAATTATGTATAGTTACATTACATTTTACCTTAGTTAAAAAAAATTGTAGCCACCAGATGCAATGTAAAGAAGACAAAAAATAAGTTCAACATGATACATGTAGCACTTACTGTAAAGCTCTATTGCGCCCCTGGGGCTTACAGTTGCGTATCAGGTGGGGGGACTTATTTCAAATCATAAATTGGGTATCAATATTATATTTAATAATTATTATAATAAAAGAAAAATACTGCTTTTACAGTCTAAAATTTAACGAATATGACAGAAGACAAGATACCTGCAGGTTTAAGTATCCCAAAAACTTCGACCCTCAAAGCTTTATGAGTTGAAAAAGTTGTTGGCTGGAATCGGATGTACCTTGCTCTTGCAATTTCTTTAAGATTGTGCTTTACTATGTCGTTTCTCCCAGAATTACCATTAAAGACCTGTAATTATATAAAAGTAAATACTTTTTAGTTTGTTTATAATAACAAGAAATAATAAACAATTCTGCATCTTTTTTTATCAGCTGTTAATGCAGTTAGTGCTCATTCATGTGCAGATACAGGGGGTCAGATGCTAGCAAACAAATTTTTTATTTAATTTATATATACACGTATTTTAGTTCAAAACAACAATTTTTCGCCTTGTTAGGATGGCTGGCTACCCAATCCATCAACCTCTTCCTGCCCTCCCTCCCCCTCCCCCCCCCCCCCCCCACATCCATGGCACAAGGTTCTCAGTGACTTTTTCATCACATTTCAGCACACGGGCAAAACAGGCTGGGACCTCTTTAGTTTTTTTACTACTTATTGCGGTGCAGCTTTTAATGGGTGTCACTTACAAGTGATACCCCTCAAATGTGTTACGGTTACAAACACTAGTACTGTGCATGGCATTAACATAAAAGTACAGTTTCCCAAATTCATAGTCACAGCCAAAGCTACTCTGACTTGTTTTACTTGACTCATGTTCATGTCCATTGCCGGCTTCCTTTGCCATCTTTCCGCAGTCTGTGGTAAATATTGCTTTTTCCTGTAGTCTCAAGCATTTACACGTAAGGACTTCTCAGTGAAAGTAAAAAAAAATTTCAGGAAAAACCTTTTTTTAATTTTTAAGGACTCTTCAAGGATCTGGAAATTTTCAAGGATTTTTCAAGTTCTGTGTGAACCAGTAGCCCTGTACTACACTATACAGACCCTATGCTACACTGGTGTACTCTGCAGGTAAAAGGACCTTACATAGTCACTGCACTTTGGCCTTGGAGAATGTCATAGTCATTAAAAAGACAATATCATTATGGTAACTCATGTAATTTCAACTGTATCTAATCAAACTAACCTTATCAGCACTGTTTTCTTGGTAGGTGACCCAGTCAACATTGTTTAGTGATAATAGTAACTTGTACTTTGTTGTCCAGTGATCAGCAGTTGATTTTCCTTGAGTAGCTACAGCACAAATGAAGAATTCATATTTCAGGTTTATTTGTATGTAGTCACTAGCATTGTTGTCAGTGCTGGGTGACCAGGCACCAACACCATTCAGTCGACCTTTAGAAGCTTCATTACCACTACTTGACGATGAGGTTGAGAAGCTGTTATCTGGAAATGCATCACTGCTGGCCACACCAAGAGCCTGGATTGGGCATGCTGAAATAAAAAAAAATAACACTCTATGGCTATCAAAGTCTTATTACAAATGGCCCATTAAGGAGGCTCGATGTATTTTTTTAGCCTCTGGGTTGTGGTTTTGATATTACAAATTCGGAAGCCAATCTTGGATTTTTGCCAAACTTCACCATAATGATCACATACATGTATGACCATAGTTTAACTTTTTATGGGTTTCGTAGCAACATAGGTTACCATAGCGACAGTTATCATATTCTTTTGTTTTCAAACAAGCTGGATTTTCTCTCAATCTAGAGTGGCCAAGGCAGGTTCAGGTGTTGTTAGTGAACAACGAAACAGACTTATAGCCACAAACCAGCTTCTGCCACAAACAAATTCAGTTATTTATGCAGGAATACAGATTACAAAAAGGGTGATTGCAAACTGAAAAGAATAAATTACAATAGCAAAATATCACTAAAAATATTACAATAAAATAATCAAAATATGATATGGAAACAATAGTGCAACTCGAGTCTTACAATGATCATTCACTAAATTCCTACAAAGTATTGCATGACAAAACAGTAAACATTGTATGACACTAAGTAAAATATTAATCCTCATATCCAGAAATATAGCTGACATAATGATCACATACATGTGATTTAGAGAGCAGACAGACATTTAGAGAGCTATTCTTAGAACTAAATGTGAATTAAAGAAAGCAAGTGAAATATATACCAAATAATAGCTCAACACACCCACTCGCCCAGACGAGTGTCAACACTGTCAGAGGCAAGTACAAATCACGGATCACTCACCCAACTTGTCGAGTATGATTTTCACATCCAGAATAAATTACTCAAAATAAGCCTAACTTCCTACTCTCCACTTTAAAATAAACTACAGTGTCCACAAGCTGATAGTGTATATTGTTTACTGTTTTAAAATCCCCCATGAACCCAGCGCTAAGTCACAAAATCCTGGTTCGTTAACATATTTACAATCGCGAATACAAAGAGAAAAGGACATAGAAATTTTCATCGAAGTGGCAAGTTGACCGCCTAATTTCAAACGTGCTTCAAATTAGCAGTTGAATATTTTATATGTTCGTGGGGGGAGGGGGGCTAAATAATTTCTGTCTGTGAGTGGAGTGTGGAGGAGACTAGGCAAGTGAAAATTATGCGGGCGAGTGCAGCTTGAAGGTCACTCGCCCAGATATTTAGTTTCCAACCCTGAACACAGCAAAACAATGAAATAAATTAATGTTGACAGCAATTCTTTAAATGATTCTTTAAAAGAAAACTGTAAACTTGTTACTTTGTGACAGGACAATATCTGTCATCATAGCTGGATTAATAAGACCTGCTATTTCTGAGTTTCCCTAATGGTCGCGGGTCGCGGGTCGCGGGTTTCAAGTCGCGTGTAGCTGGTTTTAAATAAGTCGCAGGTTTTGAAAAAGTTGCGGGTTTTGAAAAAAGTCGCGTGTTTTTAAAAAGTTGCAAGTTTTCAATAGAATGCATTTATTTCTCAGTAAAATTCATTCAAACAAATTTAAACCGGATGCAAAGACGCCGGTTTTAAAATGATCGTAGATAAACTGACCTTTCTCTAGTGTTCAAACAACAACAACAACAACAACAAGGAAATAAAATAAAGTTAAAGCACTGGAAAAGCATTAGAAATAGAAAAAAAACCTAGTTGGTTAACCCAAAAAAAAAAACAATAAAGGAAATCAAAGCACAATTATAAAAACCTCCCATAGGGTAATGTTGTTGCTAATGTTAATGACGACTGTCTAGGTTAGCATAATTTGGAAACCACTACTTGACGAAATGCGTGCATTTTGAGCAGAGTCGAATGAGTGGTATTGTTCGATAGATACAGTGACTTTGCCATCAAAATAGGGATTTTTGTGACGAACATGTGACACATCTAGATGGTAATAAGTATTCTTAAAGTCAACAGAGAAAACAGGTTGTCCCGTTGACTCGTCACGCCTTAGATCATGCATGTTGGGAGATCTAAGTTTCGTTCGTCGTTTTCTTATAATAATTATAAAGTTTATTACCGCTTTCAAATGCGGCTGCTTATTGAGAAGTGATAAATAACCCCATAAAATAAATTTTCAACGCGCCGTACATTGCTCTTGTTGTTGCTTTCAATTAAGAGTTTTTCACACAATTACAATTTGTATATATGTGTTTTTTTTGTAAACTTAGCAATAAAATTTTCTCAACTGAAGTCAAAGCTAAGTTTTGAACCGTCTAAAAAAATTCTCAACAAATTCGTACACCACCGCTGTCATTTAAGCCATGCATGTGACCGGTCAAAATGACCGGCAAACCGAAACTTTGTCCAGACAAATTGTCATCTTGACCGGACATGGTCCGTTGACCAGCCATTATTTTGAGCCCTGGAAAGTCGCAGGGGGCGGTGGATTGACAGCTGCGGTTGCTGCTGGCGGCACTTGGCTGACGCTTGGCGGCTCTCTTCTTTGTGGCCTTTCTTCTTTTTGGTGGGTGGTTCTTGACAGCCACATTTGCGACTGTCCCCGTTGCACAAAGCGCACAAATTGAGACAATGGATTAAGGAATGGCCAGATTCACCACAAACAGTGCATTTAGTTACACATTGCGACATTTTCTGATTTTGTGATCTGTGATCTATGTGCTGTTAATTGATTCGGTCACTTTTAATACGCTTTTAAACTAATTATCATAAAAAGCGGATCAAGTAGTTCATTGTTTCAAAAACACGCTCGGTGATTGGTTCAACAATAGGTTCGATGATTGGTTGCTTTTGTCCAACTGTGATTGTTTTAAAAAAATAACGTTTGATCCTTATTTCATTACGACTATTCGATTATTGCTTAGTTTTCAACATTTGCTTGCAAAAGTTGAAAATGGAGTTTCCGGATCTTCTTGTTTTATCAGGAAGTTTCCATAGTGTTGTTAACTTTTTAGTGAATCATCAACTCTTAGCAAGTCCACACGTGTAAATGCTGGCTACATGTGGCGGTGTGTAAATAGCCACTGTCAAACCAAAATGTTTCAACCAAAATATAGTTTTAAATTTGTACTAAACAGGGCTGTCAATAAGGGCTGAGGGCCGGGATTTCCCCTGGCTATTACAAGTTTGAGCCCTGAGGTAGTCAATTCACTATACTTTGACATATCAAAACATAAAGACAAACTGTCAGACTAGTGTGACCAGGTTCACAAAAAACGTGACATTGCATCTTTACTACCTGTAGACGAAATTTAAAAAATCTGTATGAGCGTTATTATTAAAGTAAATCAAGAATGAAGTTTTGCGCAGGACTTTGTGGTTCCTGACAATTGACAGTCAATATATTTCAACAAATTAGAGGAATAACTATCTCCTTTTCTGTTAAAAGGTCTTTGATGGTTACTAATAATTTATAACATACAAGGAGTTTGAGAACAGCTGCGATTATTAGATATTTAATTTTCAAGAACTGCGCTCAGACACCTCGAAACAAAATCAAAGCCCATAATTCACCTTTAACGGGATATTTCCAAAATGCTCTTACAGATTCAGTTCTTTAAACACCGTCAGCAACAAGAATAATGGTTGTGCTGTGTATTGCAGTCAAAATTAGGAACAGAAAAATTCTGTACGCAACAGAAAATAACAGCGAATTGCAGCTAAGTTTTGGCTGCTATTTTTCTCCTGAGGAGGAAGATTTTATCTCGTTCTTTGTCTATTTCCCCCCTTGATGCATGTGCAATGAATATTTATTCAAATTCCCACACATGGTCACGCGCCAAGTTGTATACCAAAAAATTAATGTGTATAATATTATATTGACACCCATGCTGAGGAAAACTAGATAATTGCAGCAAGAAAGCTTTTCGCGGGAAATCTAGTTATTGCAGGGATTGATTGTCGATGTATACACATGTACATACACATAATGACATTGCCTATTTTACCATTTTGCAGAGCATCTTAACACACAACTTGCCCGTGGCCAAGCACGGGAATTTGAATGTAAATATTCATTGCTCGTGCATCAAGAGGGAAATAGACAAGGAACAAGATAAACGAAATACTACTCCACAGAAGGGAACGGGAACTTGGGTGCAATTTGGGGTTATTTTCCGATGCTTACAATAGTTTTCTGTTCCTAATTTTGACTGCAATGCAAAACACAACCATTTTTCTTGCTGCCGACCACGTTTAGAAAAATTCTGTAAGAACATTTTGGAAATGTCTCGTAGAAAGTGAATTAGACGCTCTGATAACTATTGTTTCAAGGTGTCTGAGCGCAGTTCTTCAAAATTAAATATTTCGCAATCGTTGCTGTTCATGTTATGTAATATTAATATAAGTTACCATCAGAGACTTTTCAGCAAAAGGGACGCAGCTATTACTTTTTTAGATATCAACTGTCATTGTGAGGAACTACAAAGTCCTGCGCAAAACATCATTCTTGATTTACTTAAAAAGGCTCTTACAGATTTGTTTTTAAAAATTTCGTCTACTGGTAGTCAATCCACTATACTTTGACATATCAAAAAATAAATACAAAGTGTCAGACTATTTTTCCAGCAAATCAGGCTTTTTTGAAAACAAAAGAATATGATAATCCTTTCTATGGTAACCTCTGTTGCTAAGAAACCAGTAAAATATTAAACTATGGTCATATGTGATCATTATGGTGTAGTTTGGCAAAAATCGAAGATTGCCTTAGAACCGAATTTTTATTTTCAAGACTACCACCCTGAGGCTAAAAAAACTACATTGAGCCTCCTCAATCCAAAATAGAGTACAAGTACGATACTGCTAGGGAGACTATAAAAATCATCATAATTACTCATGAATTCTTACAGAACATCCAGGGCTAAATGAAGCTGGTTTTCTTAATCCAAAATCCAACACACTACTCATTACACCACTTCATCTCTCACACACAATATTATGTAGTATCTTTCAATGCATTGTACGGTGTAACTTTATAATGCATTGCTAGAGACAATATACATACCCCCCACAGATGGTTGTTTGCTTTGAACCCAACCCCCCCCCCCCCCCCAAACACACACACACGCAAACACACACACCATGGCAAGAATGGTCAAGCTGAGACTGTGAGATGGCAAGTGATACTTAAAAGTTAAAACAAATTCCGAGCCCAAGACTCATAAGGCTTCGTAACTTTAGCTAACTTTCACAACTCTAAACGCTTCAGCAATATTTTCCAAGACCGAGAATAAATCAGATGATGTAGAAACACAAGAAACCAAACTTAACTTGTCATTGTGCATTTTCTTCACTTTTTACAAGCAAGTCGTTTCACTTTCAATTTTTTTTCTCACATTTTGCTTTTAATGTATCCTTCTTAATAGATTAGCTCAGTTTGATTTTAAGATGAGCAAAAAGCTTTTAAATTCGGTAAAGTTCAGCTTCTTATGGACATTCCCTTGTACCAATAACAAATGCCACCAAAGTTCCGAGACTCCTAGATGGAAGTTGTCAAAATTTGAGATTCCAAGACCCTTATAAATTTAATAAATTTATACAAGATTTCGAGACCTGGTATTTAAAAGCCGAGATTTCGAGACTTGGCCCAAAATTCGCGAGACTCATGCTAATTTAAATGACCATTCTATACCCCTTACACCCTTTGCTCTGAAATTCCAGTTTAGCTTCATTAAAAGCTACCGGGCTAGCATTTATAGAATCCAAAAACTATGGTTTAATAATTAGTATCATACCCCTTTTTTCAGAATACACTTCAACTTCGCAGATTGTAAGAAAGTCATTTAGTAAACTTCTGATTGTCACATATCTTCCATACAAAGGGGGACGGCAAAAAAAGGATAAACCTTTTCCTCCAGGAACTCCATAATTCCCACCACACTGAGGGTTGGTCACACCCCCACTAGTGTTTGTTGATCCTACAAGAAAGACAGAACTGATATTAAAAGAAAATGACTTCATACATGAAACATGGCATTCATGCATGTACATACATAGCTTGTACCATGGGCAACTGCTGTTGAAGGCAGGAGACTGCGAACTAGTATGAAACTGGTGGAAAGGTAGTTACTGTACGGAAAGTAGTTTTAATTTTTAATTCTACTTTTGTATAACCTTTACTCTTAGTATTTTGTCTATTATTGAAGTTTCTTTTAACAGAGAAGAGCAACTTAATGGATCTGCTAAATAATCATAGACCATTATTGTTATCCATTTTCATCATCATCATCATCATCATCATCTCTACTATTATTATTATAATTATTGATGTTATCAACAAACAATGAAACCATAAGAAACTTTGAGAGAACAAAATTAATTATCTTTAATATGTTAGTTAGACTCATACTATGTACATGTTAAAATCATTCTTGAAAACTGAATGCTATCTTGTAAGAACTAGTTCAACTAACTTATAAACTACAAACATATGGTTCAATGACTTACTCGAAGGTTGCACCCTAACTTTCGAACTCTATTCCTCAGGAAATAAGGTTTACTTCTTCAGTCTCAAGACTCAAGACTTATCTTTTTAAAACAGCTTATTAATGTCGCAGTTCCTAAGGAGTTATACTTTAAAACACTTATATAATAATCAGATGCAGACCACGCAGTATATTTTTTTTTTGGGAAAAAAAAAAAAAAAAAAAGGAGAAAAAAAGGGGGAGAAAAAAAAAAAAAAAAAAAAAATTTTTTTTTTTTTTTAAAAAAAAAAGTCAAAAAAAAAAAAAAAAAAAAAAAAAAAAACACCACCCCTTTACTTTACTTGACCCAACAACGTTTATTGAAATAGCTGTATGGCATAAAGTAGGGATCCTCACTCTGCGATCGGCGTAAAAGCAAAACTTATCTTCCAAGGTAAAACCTGCACTAGACTGGATAGGACATGTCGGCAAGGCCAATTAGCTTATGCGTCCAAGAAACCTAACTCTAAACAGCACTACAATCTGACCTCCGGTCAGCATCGTGCATCGCGTTATTATAAATAAACACTCATATTTTCAGACTTTCTTCAGTATAGCGTTCCATTCTTACACGTAAACGGCAATTCCATACGTAGGATGACAAAGAAGGCTATGCTATCTCAAATTCTTTAAAAAATAATGGAACTTTGCCTTCTTTCCTCCAAGTTTTAGGGATTTTAAATTCTAGCGCGTGGCCATGGTTTGGGACTGGCACTAGTTACGCACGTGCAATATCAATTTTTTCAATGCAGTCGTCCTCCCCACCATTTAATTTACCATTACGCATTAATTACCAAACGCTCCAAAATGGCTTGCCACCAAAAACCATCCTTAGCAATTCCTTAGCAACTGCTCTAGATCTGTTTTTAAGAAGGACCCCCTTAAGAGCTCTGCATAAGGACAACTAAAATTTGGAATTATTCCTTATTTTCATGGGCAAAGATACTGCAAAACTCAAGAATAGGTCTAGTTCTTCGAGTTCTTCAAGCTCACGTTCGCTGGCGGAAAACAGTTCAAGAATTCTGGGGTGATGGATGAAGAAAACCTTCATGCCGAATTACTCCACAAGGCGAATGGGGCCGAAAGCAACTTTAATGAGAAAATCGACTGCATTCTAGTGAAACTAAATAAACCCAGTAAACTGGAGGACATTGATTCGAAACTAGACGGCCTTATTGCCAACGTCAAAGTGTGAGAAGAAAAAGTGAATCATTTCAAATTGATTAAAGACACACACGATAAGATAAAGGAGTTAGAAGAAAGCAGCCAGTTCAATGACGAAATATTGAACACTGTAGAAGAGAACATTTAAGGCTGAAGAGGTTTCAAGAAGTACCTATAGGGGTGCAGTAAGAAAAGATTTACTCTATCTCAAACCTTCATCCATGAGAATTCAAAATTTGCTGGAATCCCTGAACAACTTGTGCAAGTAGAAGGCAGCGAACCAACGACTGCAGAGGATATTAATTTGCGAAGCTTTCAAGTTGAAAGATAATGAGTACAAAATCTTTGAAGACATCGCTCAAGAGCTTTTGGATGCAAGGAAAAAACTGCTTCCAGTTCTACGCAAAGCCAAAAAGGAGGGAAAACTTGCCTTTTTCAGTAAGGCTGAGCCTGACAAACCCATTTTTAACAGCTGAATTTTTTCACCATAAACAGTTTGTTTATTTGGCTTAGAAGAATGATGTTATTTCTAGTTTCTTTCGCTCTTCCAGAAAGTGTCAGCGAATTTGCATGAAAAATGTGCCTTAATTTAACTCGATGAGGAATAATAATTACGTTGTCAAAAATAGAATAGTTGTCCTGATAAGGTGACACAATTAGCTTTGTCGTGATTCTAGGATAGTATTGGTCCACACAGTTCCCCTGGGACCAGGTTAGTGGTGCTTTATGCAGTTTTTCTTGATTATTTTTGTCAGTGTTCTGTTGTAAGAGAGGCCCACAATCCTAATCTTGACAGTGACCAGCGGATTGCGTATAACGCGTGCGTGCCACATTTCTAAAAGGCTAGCTCAATCCGGAAGTTGAAAATTTTGTTCTTCCACCAAGAACGATCAGAATGCGAAAAATGTGTCAATCATGACAGTTTGTCGCAGCACCGGAGGTTGAAAATCTGTTGTTCAAGAACGATTAGAATGCAAAAATGTGTCAATCTCAACAGTTTGTCACATAAGATGGAGGCTTCTGTCACATGAAAGATTGCAAACTAATGTTTTGGAGACGTTGTTTAGGCGTTGCTTTCGAGAAGATTTGCTGTGATTGTATGAGATAAACCACGGCAAAACTAATGATTCCAACAACGCTTTAATCTCGAAAAAAGGCCTTAAAACACTGACAACATAGTGAGTTTAGTAGCATCCCATCTGATACCAAAGAAAAAAAGATGTTTTTAAGTTTTCTTTCTTCCCACAAACAATCAATACATACATACATACATACTTTATTTGATGAGTAGGTTGGGTAAAAGGCAGCCAAAGGGCTGATGTGGACCTACTATACTAAAAAATTAAGAATTACATTTGTAAAAATTACATTTATAAATTTAGAACTAGTATATACAAATAAGTCAGAATTTACTAATACTGATATAAAAGAAGAGAAATTTACATACATCATCAAATAATAAAATTAAATTTAAAAATATATATAATCATCCTTTTTGTTAGCGACTACTGTTGCCCCCTTGTCAAATGAGAAATTGTCTATATATAATTTGAACACGTTTACGTAAAATTTGTTTAAAAGAATGATGAATGAATGGAACTACCTTCCAGAGGATATTGTAAATACAATGTCTGTAGATAGTTTCAAATCTGACTTAGTTAATAGTTTTTAACATTTGTGACCCTCCAGGGGAAAACAGGGAAAAAGGTGAACGCACGGGCACGCCAAAATGACACGCTAAACAATAGGCAGTGTGCAAAATGACACGCCGGCTTCCCAGCAGCGTGTCAGAAGGCACGCCTAATTAAAATTTTTCTTTTGTTAGTATCGCACGATAAAAACAAAGACGCGTGTCTTATAGAACAATGAAGTTTGTCGAGCTCGGTACCGTGTAAAATGGCACGCTAGCGTGTCAAATAGCACACGATTAAGTGTGCAAAATGACACGCTAGCCGTGCCAAGAGAAGCGATCATTTTACCGTTCCTACATCTAGTAAAACAGTCACAAGCTTAGCTTGGTTGGCACAAAAGTTATACAGCGACAGCCGCGTATATAAGCGGACTTTTGGAAAAAAAAACAAATAAACATTCAATCCCAGATTTTCGCCGCTTTCGCCTCTTTAATTGAGTATCGAACTCAAAGCAAGCGAAACAAAATCTTTCGATCTGAAACGAAACTGTTTGTCTCAATTCACGAGTCATATTTCAACAAAAATTTGCATAAGGTTTTCTTGTCGACAGCCAATTACACGTGAAAACTGTGAAACCCATATTTCGAGTTCTGTTCCAAGTTTGTATACCAACAAGCCGCGAGAAGTTACTACATTTTAGCGAGAATTTAAACGGCAAATGTTGTTGAGCGAAAGTACTATCGAATTCGAAAGAAGCCAGCAAAATTGTTTCTTCTCGCTTGCCGCATCGGCATGTGCTGCGAACAAGTTGCCACTTCAAAGCGTCCGGCCGTCGCGACTGACAATTATAGCTGTTCCTCCGCAAAGATACAAAAAGCACTCCTTTGCCCTTTCAGAATGAACTAACAAAAGTCACTCGTGATATAAAGTTCGAAGAACAACACGGTGGATAAAGTTCATAAAAGCTTATTGACGAGTTTGTTTCCGGCCCGGCAGAATGTCTGGGTTCCGATTTCAAAACAAGTGACATCTTGCATTCTACAACGCGCATTAAGGTTATTGAAAGAGTATTAAAAATACACAGTGAATTCTCTGCCTTTGAAGGCACATCTTGTGAAAAAGTTCACTTGTATCGACCCAAAAGGGATTTATATTTTGCTTGTAACTTGACACCAGAGACGTCGCCAAAGCATGAAATTTTGTCATACCGCCACCAAAATGCAAGCAGCTTTTGATTTGAAGCCTGTTAATAAAAAGTTTTCCCTTGGAATAAGGAAAATGTTGAATTAAGATGAGGGTTTACAAATTAAAAGAGCAAAACTCTCTGTTTTTTCCCCAGTGAGAGAGTTCGCTCGCACGAACGAGCCGACAGTGTATTTTATAAATCCAAGCGGGAGATTTTTGTCATAGTATCCGCGCTAATATATCAGCCGCGGAGGACTGGACTGAGTCTTGTACACATGTAGTTAACATGGCGGCCATCTTTCCTTGATTCAAGAATAAACCTTTGAATATGTACTATTTCATGGTGTCAGAAGTGGGATCTTTTCGAAAATTCAAGCTGGAAATGCGTATGGAACTCTTCAAGTGAAAATAACCGGACTTTTCACATCACTTCGTCAAATATTTCAAGTTTCAACATTCGATCCGCTCGACTCGATTTACCGCCATTTTCAAGTTTCAAGTTTCAAGTCAATTCACGTTCCAACACTGACGGTGTACCTCTCCTTCAACAACAGTCATGGAAAAATTCACTATTCCTTCAATGGATTGGTCGACACCTGGAGATATCCACGAGCGATATAAGCTCTTTATGCAGAAATGCAGTCTCATTTTCTATGGACCTCTTTCAAGCAAACCAGAAGGTCAAAAGGCAAGGTTGCTCTTACTGTGGACCGGCGACAAAGGATTAGAGATCTACAATACAGCAAGGTGGGAAGATGAAGCGGACAAATTCAAGCTTAAGCCAATATTCGAGAAGTTCGAAGCTTACACAAAACCACAGAGCAACCAAATACTATCCAGGTACCAGTTAAGATGTCTCAAACAGGATGGCATGCCCTTGGAAGAATTTTTAACCAAAGCTCGAACACTAATCGATGACAGTGGATATGATCCTGCATTCAAAGATGAAACCCTTCGTGACACATTGATTTTTGGCCTGAAATCAGATAAGGTCAGAAAAGATGCCATCTCCAAAGGTAATTCTCTTACCTTTCAACAGGTCTATGACCTAGCCAAAACAGAAGAAAGTACAAAGGCACAGATGCAAGTAATTAAACAAGGGGACGAGAACACTGAATTATTTTCTGTAAGAAGCAAAAAGAAAGCAGCTTCATATGAAGGCTCAAAGCCAGCAAGCAGTTCAAAGAAAGGTCGTTCAGGCAATGGCTTTAAGCACTACAGCTCATCTGTCAGCAAACCAAAGTTCAGATTTAAATTCAGTGGTTGTTTTAGATGTGGAAACAAACATGACAGCGATGCATCATGCCCAGCTACGCATGCCAAGTGCACGTACTGCAAGAAAACAGGGCACTTCCAGAAGGTGTGCATGAAGAAACGTCTTAAACAAGTCCATGAAATCGTACAAAGCCCAGAGTACCAGGGCCAGGAGATCCACTTACATGATGACAGTGAAGTAACCAGTGATTCCTCAAGCGTAAACAGCTGTGACGAAGATGAGGGAAGCGACTCTGAGCCAATCGCGGTATTTTTAGATACCATTACCTCCGACAATTCTGTAGATAGCATGAACAAGTTACCCTAACAAGATCTACACTACTGTCAAGATCAACGACAAGCGTAATATCCAAATGAAGATAGACACAGGAGCAGACACTTGTATCCTTACAACAGATGATTTGCAGAGGTTAGGTCTTCCTGTTGAAATCAAACCATGCAACAATTTAGTGAAGGGTAATGGGGGAAATCCCATACAAAATCTGGGTACCACCAACCTTCAAGTTACTTTCAAGAACACCTCCATATCCACAAAGTTTACCATTGTTGAGGCCCCGGGCCACCCCTCAATGATCGGCTGCCAACAAGCTCAAGAACTGGGCATCATTACCATCCATGTTGAAGAAGTCTCTAGTGCTTCAGTGTCACCCGCAGCACAGCAGGCCATTAAACATGTTGGTCTCTCCAAAACCACTGCGTTAAAGGAGTACCAGGATTGTTTTGACAAAATTGGCCGTTTCCCTGGGGATCAATACCACATCAAGCTCGTTGACAACTCGACGCCAGTGGTACATCCCCCACGTACAGTACCTGTTCACATCTTACCCCTGTACAAAACCGAGCTGGACAAAATGATCGCTGATGAGGTCATTACTGAAGTAACGGAGCCCACGCCCTGGGTCAATTCAATTGTCTGCAATGTTAAAGAGACATCTGATGGAAAGAAAAAGGTCAGGCTTTGCTTAGACCCAAAAGACCTGAACAAGAACATTCGCCGTGAACATTACTACAGCAGTACTATCGATGAGATTCTCCCATTACTTCACGGCAAGAACTACTTCTCAGTAGTCGACACCACAAAAGGCTACTGGCACGTCGAACTCGACCATGAATCTAGTCTCTTGTGTACCTTCAACACACCTTTCGGTCGTTACAGGTTTAAGCGTCTACCATTTGGCATAGTTGTTTCTCAGGATATTTTCCAGCGGAAGTTAGACGACATCTATAAGAACATTCCCAATGTTACAGGGATCGCCGACGACATCATAGTCTTCGGCTCGACAGAAGAAGAACACGACCAAGCATTTGTCAACATGCTGGAGGCCACTAGAGCAGACAATGTGAGTCTTAATTCTGAGAAACTACAGTTCAAACAACAAAGTGTCAACTTCTTCGGCCACACACTGACAGAAGACGGTATTCTTCCTGCAGCTGACAAGTTAGAAGCTCTCAGGAACATCTCTGCACCATCCAACACAAAGGAGCTTCTGTCCCTACTAGGATTGGTCACCTACCTCAACCGCTTTTCGTCCAAGATTGCAGAGCTTACCGAACCTCTCCGTGAGTTAACAAAGAAGAATGTTCACTAGGTGGGAGCAGCGCCACCAAGCTGCACTTGATAGAATCAAAGAGGAACTTTGCTCTGCACCAGTCCTGTCTTATTATGACCCTGATCCAGCAAGAACCACCATCCTACAGTGTGATGCTAGCCAGAAGGGACTAGGTGCCTGGGTAAGACAAATTGACCCCAATGGCAAGGAAAAGATCGTTGCTATGGCATCAAGATCACTCACTGACACCGAGGCCAGGTACTCTAACATTGAGCGAGAATGCTTAGCTGTGATGTTTGGTCTAGAGAAGTTTGAATACTATCTCCTTGGAAGGCATACCCTGGTCGAAACCGACCACTCACCACTCGAACAAATCTTCAAGAAGAACATTGCAGAAGCACCAGCTAGGTTGCAAAGACTGCTACTAAGATGCATGAAATTTGAAATTGAAGTCAGATACAGGCGAGGAGAAACAATTCCTGTTGCTGATGCGTTATCACGGGTATGCGCAACAACCATATCGATTGGAACCGGAAATCAGAGTGAAGGCTGTGCTCCTGACTACAGTATACACTTCATGACCGACACCTCATGCCCTATGGACATTGGCTTAGTGAAGTCTGCTGCAGCAAAAGACCCAACAATGCAGTTATTGAAGAACACCATCTACAATGGATGGCCAGGTTATAGAAAGCAGTGCCCAAAGGAACTATGGGACTACTGGAACATTAGGTGTGATCTTGTTTTGGAGGATGGTCTGATTTTCAAAGGAGACAGAGTAGTTGTACCAGAGTCCCTTCGGCCCCAAGTGTTGGAAGCAACACACACTGGTCACCAAGGTGAAACCAAATGCTTGCTTCTGGCCAGGCAATCTGTTTTCTGGCCTGGAATCTCTGGCGACATTCGTCAAATGGTGAAAGACTGTGAACTTTGCAACAAACACCAGCAAGCACAGCAGAAACTACCAGCAATGCAACCCGATCTTCCGACAAGGCCATGGGAGAAGCTAGGATCAGACATATTTCAGTTCAATGGTGCAAAATACCTGATAATCGTTGATTATTACTCAAGGTTTCCTGTCATCAGACCCTCTGAACGATATGTCAGCATCCACCATTTCCAGCCACTTTACCAGTGCATTTGCTGAGTATGGCCTACCTTCTGCGCTTACCGCTGATTTCGGGAGCCAGTATGTCAGTGAGATGTTCAGGAAGAAATGCAAGGAGAGCGGAATCGCCTTAACCTTTAGTTCACCATATCACCACCAAGCAAACGGCGTAGCAGAACGGTGCGTTGGTACTACAAAATCCCTTTGGAAGAAAGCAATCGAGAATAACCAGTGCCCTGAAACAGCCCTTTGGATGTACAGAATAACCCCTCTTGACGACCATCTTCCATCGCCTCATGAGCTATTGTTTGGGCGGAAGCCCAGATCACCACTACCCAGCAGTAATTCTGCTCTCCAGTCAAAACATCCTGGCAATGGCGGTCACCAAGAAGCCAACCACCAGAAGCAAACCAAGCAGGCAGAATTTTATGATAAGAAAGCCAGTTGCGACAAGCGTGTTCTTAACAGCTCTGAACCAGTGTACGTACAGTACCGCTCAAATGTAAGTTGACAGTCCCTCGAGCCTCGATCCTCGAGACTCGAGACTCGATCCTCGAAACTCGAAAATTTCAGTTTCGAGTCTCGAGTCTCGAGGATCGAGTCTCGAGTCGAGAAAAATAATGAGCTTGTCGCTTGAATGATTCCTCGAGAATAAAATTGCTCAAGCGAGCCGCACTCTCGAGTGTTGTACGATGGTCGAAGCCAACGTGCCGGCTACTCATCTCTGCTGTAACAACGCGCGCTTGGTCGTTTAATATTTCGAACCGTCCCAAAAAGTTCGAAATAGGAGCTTAAAACCGTCAATAGTGAATGAATTGAGGGCAAATCGAACCAGAAGTAACCGAGTTGGAGTTAGCGCGGTCCCGCCGAATCAACAGGGACAAATACAACCTGCATCCAGGCGATCTTAGGACAAACATGAAGCACGTGTGCAATGTCACTCATACGATTGTTTGTGTTATGATTTAGGATACAAATATTAAACCTTAAAGTTCACTCTGTCATTTAGTTTTCTTTTGAAAAACGCAGTTACGTGTGTATGAAAGAATCTAAATCGGATACTTGCGTGCGGCGTTGTGTTACATTTATTTACGCTGGAGTTTATTCGAAAGGTTTCAAATTACTTTTGACATATGCAAATTTTGCCAACTTTTATAACTAAGCAAAATTTGTATAACTTCTCTAAAGCTGTAATAATAATGAACGCCATTATCTGTGTTATAAATGAAGACAAGTTTCATTCAAGAAGAATTTAGGTTTTAAGAATTTTATGCCAAATTCACAAAAAATAAAACACGCTCATTTCAAGCTAGACGCGATGGCGCGACACAAGTCTGTCTTGCCATTTATTTACGGAAGGCTTCACGGATTCGATGTTTTTCACGTGGAATGTTTCGTTTGCCGTCTACAGAATTTTTACAACTCAAATTTAAGAACCGGTTTTATTTACGGAAACTCTTGTCTGAATTTCAGTAGCGACCAGAAAGAGACGTCTGAAATTCAGGCTTCTGAAACTTGCTTGCTCGATTTTGTCGGTGCTATTCTACGGCTCAGCTTACAAGATTCGTGGCATTTACATCGTTTCGCATCGAATGCTTCAGATGCTGAATTACAGAACATTTTGTGAAAGAAATTAAATTTGTAGTTTTATTTGCGAAAACTCAGAATGAACTTGTAAACCAATATTTGAAATATCTTCGTGGTTGAAAACATGCACTAACGGCGGGTTGACAAGGGAGAGCACAAGTTTGAACTACAGGTTCTTTTCACGTCCTTTTCTAAATTTAATTCGTCGATCACGGCTTTCAAGGACGAGTTTGTGTCAGTACTTTTAGGTAAGTAAACGGAATTACGATTGGCGCGAATATATCGTACTGTCGAATGTTACATGTCGGGGAAGGTTTATATTTCATGCGCTGAAGGTGGACGCGAAACTACAAGGGGGCAACAGTAGTCGCTAAGGGGGCAACAGTAGTCGCTAACAAAAAAGATGATTTTATATATTTTTAAATTTAAATTTTTTTATTATTTTAATTATTAGATGTGTTTTTACAAATGTAATTCTTAATTTTTAGCATATAGTAGGTCCACATCAGCCCTTTGGCTGCCTTTTTTCCAACCTACTAATCAAATAAAGGATGTATGTATGTATGTATGTATGTATGTAACACTTGTACATGAGGTGCGAGCGGCTTTTATTCTTTCCTCGAGAAATAAATCGTTTCCTCGAAAGCCTTTCGAGTTATGAATATTCGAGACCGCCTTGTTTCTCGATCCTCGAGACTCGATCCTCGAGACTCGAAACTCGAAATGTTCGAGTCTCGAGGATCGAGTCGAGACTGTCAACTTACATTTGAGCGGTACTGTATGGGACTCAAGAAAACACATCTGGGAACAGGGCAGAATCTCCAACCGCCCAAACCCCGAAAGAGAACCAAGAACATATATCGTTGAGATGAATGGCAAGCTGTTCCGGAGAACAAGAGAGCATCTGCGACCAAAGGGTACCAACGATGGACCACCCATACCAAGATTGAAAGAGAATTCAGTACCTACATTTCCCCAGCTTACCCCTGAGACAGCGCTTGGTCAAGAGTCGCTCATCAAACAAGCGGCTACAACACCGACTACAGTGGGTAGCAACCCTGTGGCACCTGCAACTCTTATGGAGGACACCAACCCAGTCATACCCACTTCAGCAGAAAAGACCTCACAGAGTCCAGCTAAAGTAAGACCAGAAGATGAGGTCATCGTCGTTCGAGGTGGAAGCATTTCATTCCAGCCAAAAAGCCAAGTGACGAGATCCGGGCGGCAGACGCAAGTCCCAGCCAAATTAAAGGACTGAAAACATTCTGTTGAAATGACACTTAGTTCATGTTCTGTTCCACTGAAGTGACATTCAGTAATGACTTTGATAGCCATTAATTGGCTATCTAGACTTAGCGAGCACGTGTATGCTCTGCATCTGTTGTTGTTGGTTAAAATGACATTATTTTATCAGGATTAGCAGGACATTTATGCATTTGATTGAGACTGTTGACTTTTGTTAATGCAGCCGTGTTATTTCGTGTCGCCATTTTTGTCACGTTTGTAAACCTAGCATTCGTTAGTTTTCAAAGAGGGGAATGTCATAGTATCCGCGCGTGTTATATCAGCCACGGAGGACTGGACTGAGTCTTGTACACATGTAGTTAACATGGCGGCCATGTTTCCTTGATTCAAGAATAAACCTTCGAATATGTACTATTTCAATTTTATCTTCACGTCTGAAATCAAAAGCGCTCAACATTTGCATATTGTCAAGCATCAAAACATTTTTGAGAAACTCATTGAATAAAACGAATAATATCGATAATCGAATGTTATAGAAGCAAAGATATAAATTATATTAAAGGAAAAATACAATATATATTCACGTATTATTCCTATTTTTTCGCACCAAAAATTTTTTTTGGCGTGACTCACGGTCGACTCGTGACTCAAGGTTGACTTGGCTCCCGGTTGGCTCTTGAATAAACGCTACAACTCTTCTTTTGGTTAGCTTTCATTTTGGGAAGCGTGTCTTATCGCACGCGTGTCATATCGCACGTTGGCGTGTCAAATAGCACACTGCTCTTGATCATAAAAGCTTTAGCGTGCAAAACAATAGCAACCGTGACACCCTTTGTTTTGCTTATTAAATATGCGCATATCCGTGCGATGTGTGACACGCTTAGCGTGCCGTGCCATGGCACGCGTGCCCGTGCGTTCACCTTTTCCCTGTTTTCCCGTGGAGGGTCACATTTTATTGTATTAGTTTTATTTAGATTTTAACATTTTTAATATCCTATTGTATTAGTTTTTAATTTTGATTTTTACAGTTGGTGTGATATCTTAAGACTTTTTACCGACTTAATAAAGCGTAGATGTATATGTAGATTGTGCTGCCAAAGAGAAAGTCGCAATGTTGACACATTCCATGAATGACGTAATGCCTTTTTTATATAATTTATATTGAATACTCACTCTAGAGCAAACACTACAGTAACACAAAGAGGCAATTTATTTCATACTAAACAAGAAACTTAAAAAAGCTTATAACTTAGTGGTTAAAGGCATGGCGCCACACAATAAAAACCTTAAGAAAAGCAGTCACTTGAGTAACACACTAGTCTTCACAATACGCAGATGATACAACTGCCTTTGTTGCTGATCTCCAGTCAGCTGAAAAACTTTTCAAGTTGCTGCACGCCTTCCACAAGTGTTCCGGTCTTGAAATAAACAAAAGCAAAACTGAAGGAATGTTGTTAGGTGTGAATCGGAACAAACACTATGAACATTAAAACGTCAAAGCATTTTGACATTGCATGGCCCTCTGAACCAGTTTGTGCACTTGGAATCCATTTTTCGTACAGTGACGAGGTCTCCTATCAAAAAAAATTTCAAACAAAAGCTCACTTCCATGAAAAATCTACATAAAAAAAACATGGTATCCAAGGAACCTCTCATTATATGATCATATAACCATTCTAAAAACTCTTGCACAGTCTAAACTTATTTACAATACTTCTATGCTTTTGTTTCCCTCGTCCTTCGTCACGACGGTCAATCAGACTATCAAATCTTTCATCTCGGGAAAAACGGTGAAAATTAAGCATACAATCATGATAGGTCCAAAAGAGAAAGGAGGACTTAATATGCCTGATTTTGATATTGTTAACAATGCTCTCAAAGTCGCATGGATAAAAAGATTAAATGTGTCCTCCTGCTGCTAGTTGGAGTCACATTCCTCTAGCATACCTAAACAACGTTGGTGGCCGATTTCTTTCTGAATGCAATTATGAATTGAAGTTTCTAAAAGTCAACATACCTCTGGATTTTTATAAAGAAGCATGAGAAGCATGGCAAAAACTAACTTGTTCTACTCCCGAATCCAAAGAGCGAATATTAGAGGAAATTATATGGAATAACAGGTTCATAACATTTGACGGATCCTCAGTCTATTATATAGAATAACAACCCTCCAAGTTTATTTTTTTCCTTAGTGCACCGACTGCTCAAGTTTGGTCGCCAGTGAAAAATTTTGTCGCTAAATTAAGCTCACGCTTTCAATCCTTCTTCTCAATTTTAGTCGCCAGGCTGGCGACTTCAGTTCCAATTTAGTCGCCAGCTCCAAAATTTTAGTCGCCATGGCGACTAAAATGGTCTTAACTTGGAGGGTTGAATAACCAAGAGGGACGAGGCAAAATTGGACACATTTCTACACAAGTGTCTACGGAGAATACTTAAAATATACTGGCCAATGACGGTGTCGAATAAAGAGGTTAGGAGACATGCTAGGACTTGCACCATCAGTGAGCAGATACAGAGACGAAGGTGGCGTTGGATAGAGCATGTACTGGACCACCAACAGAATCCGCGCATTGCTCTAGCCTGGGCACCAGAGGGAAAGAGGAGCAGAGGGCCACCTAAAGAGACATGGAGGAGAACTGTGGAGGGGGAAAGACAGAAGATGCGTTTTGCCACCTGGACTGAAGCGGTCAATGCTGCGAGAGACAGAGTGGAATGGAGGAAGCGAGTCAATGGCCCTATTCTCCCAGAGGAGAGCTAGGATCTAAGTCAAGTCAGTCTATTATAAGCAGTGGCATGAAGCTGGCGTTACCAAAATCAGCGATATCTTCAGAGGCGACTCTTTCTCAACTTTTAATGACTTTGCATTTACATTTCAGATAAAGACTAACTTTTTGAAGTATTATGGCCTTTGCCATGCAATCCCTCAAAAATGAATCCATCAATTAAAGGAAAAAAGTGAACTTACAATGAACACTTTAAATAAGAATAATAAAATACCACTAAATAAAATTTCTTGCAAAGCTGCAAGCCAGATGTTCGTGAAAATAAAATTTGAAAAACCTACGACAGAGAAGAGGATGAAACAGGCTAATTTCGACAAAGAAACAATACGTCTTACAGCATTCCCTTCAAAGTTACTAAAGACATTAGACTCACTTTTTTTCAGTTTAAGATCATCCATCATATTAATTTTTGCCCATTAATGCCACTCTTTTCAGGGATTTGCTTGTTCAACAAGAGCAATGTCACCTTTGTTATGAGGAGCAAACCTTGAAACACCTTTTTGTAACATGCCCTTTGTACAAACTTTTTGGACTCAGTTTGCTCTCTGGTGGAATAGAAAGCTCCCAGACTTAATCACTTATCAAAACAAGATATAATTTATGGGTTCAATCAAGATCACCTTGGCTTAAACCTCTGTTTAATTATTGCTAAATATTACATTTATACTGCATCACGAAAGAAGAAGAGTATATCTGGAAAGCCTTTTTTGCTATACTTAAAAGTCACCTTGAAATTGAAAAGCATAAATCCAAATTACCAATAAATGTTTGAGCTTGTTTTTTTGTTTGTTTTTTGCTTCTTCTTTTTTATTTATTTATTTTTGGCCTTCTTTTTGCTATAGTGTTATGTAGGATTGTAATCGTAGCCTTATTGTGTAATCGTGACCTTATTTCGTAATCGTAGCATTAAGTTTGTAAAATAAGAAGTATCGTAAGTGTTGTAAGCATTAAGTGTTCATACCGCGTTGTAAGTATTGTAAGTAATGTCTACTGTTCTACATGTATTAGTGCGCTTGTGTTGTAAAATAAAATAAAAAATCGGAAAAAAATATCTTGCTATACTCCACATGCCTGGATAAATTCTTGCCTGAAAATGTTTATTTTGTTCCAAATCTTGAACGAAAAAACGAAAATACATTTCACGCTAAATAAAGGGCAGACTAGAGCCATCCCGTTGTATTTTTCCGTTTAGCATCATCCACGGTTTGCATGAGTCACGCAGTTTGTGTGAACTGTAGCAGTGAGCGAAAATTTCCCTTAATTACGTCATCCACATGCATAAACAAATTCCTGCCTAGGCTTGCAAATATTTATTTTGTTCCGAATCTTAAATAAAATACACTCAAGCCACTTGAATGGCATATTTCATTTTGGTAAAAACTAAAGCTTAAAAACCAACAAAAAAAAAAAGAAAAAAAAAGAAAAAAAAAAGTTTAACTGCTATTTTGTTCAAAAAGCACAGCTATCTGTGGCATTTTGAGGCGACGCGTGATTCAAAGCAAGTAAATAGAGTATACATGACTGCGCGAATTCAGCAGGTAATTCCCCTTTTCAGGATGACGTGTCCCAGGCCTTGACACATTCTTGCTGGGTTTGCAATTTTCCCCTTTTCATGTTGATGTGTGTCCCATGCCTTGACACATTCTTGCTGGGTTTGCAATTTTCGTTTCGATTCCAAAAATACATAAACTCAAAACACTTGCATAACACACAAAAAATGATTCACTTCTCTCGAAAAAAAGTGGAACACCAAGAAAACTACAGTTGGCTCCTGGTCGAATCAGGAGTGATCGAATATAACATTATTCACATGAGTTACATAATATCAAGAATGTAGTGATGATTTTATCATTACTGACAACAAAGTTTGGCATATAGCATGAATGACGAAATCATCTTTCGTTCCCGAGACAAATTATTTCGTTCCCGATACAAATTAACACTTGAGGTTTTTGCAAAGTGCAGAGTACTAGTAGGTGATCTGGCAGGGAAGCAACAAAAGTGAAAGGTTGCGCGGTTCCACCAAGCGTAGATTTTTATCTAACCCTCTCATCTCTCTGGCTTTTCACCCTACCAATCCCTCCCCTTGTGCAACTTACCCCTTACTCTTCCTTTCCCTCCCTTTCCCAATATTATGGGTAAGACAGCTGAAACGTAACGATTGCAGGACCAGCAGTCCCCTCCCCTCCCCTGTAACTTTTCACCCTTCCCTCCCTCCTCGCGTTTTCTACTCCTCACCCTTCCCTCCAAGCGCTTTGTTGGTGGTATCGGCTGAACAGGGGTCTGGGGTGATTAACTATGAAGAAAAAAACAAAAAATTCTGAGCGAATTATGAACCGGCACTCCACCTGGTTAACTAGGGGTAACCACAGGTTAGAAAGTGTGGGCCTAGATAGACTGCAAGGGTTGTCTTGTGAGGGGCTTGGAAGGAGAGGTTTTGGGCCATGGGAAGTGGAGGTACTCGAGCGAGTTAGCACACTTGTGAAATTGGACCAGAAGCATGATCCAAGCATACATTTCTATTGCAAACACTAAATTGGCAATATCTTAAAAAGGGGGAGTTACAAAAGTGGCTGCAATTTTCAAGAACATTCCCAGGTGAATGAAGATTACTCACAGCGGATTGTTTCTGAAATATCAAGTCAACATGCAATTTTAATATATTTTCATGCAATGTAAAAAGCTCCACTTTGGGATAACAGTTCAGCGAGATTTCTCCTGTATAAGCGCAGTTACACCAACACAAACTTATTTATATGCTACGTTATATGCTTTTAAAAGAGACGTACTTTTCTTCTTGTAAAAACACCGATCGCCCCTCATAGCACACAATGAACATGCTCAGCAAACACATGCAAGTATTCATTACGACTCGATAGCTTATCCCCAAACACATTGTTACATGCTGAACTTCCCCCAAAATGAACCTTATTTCTTCAGTTTTTTTTTTCATTCGTTGGATAGCGAAACGTTCCCCAGACGTGAAACTGTGCATGTAGAATCCTTCAAATACGGCTGTACAGTCTGTTCCAACGATTTCTTTGCTTTGCGTAAACAATATTTCCATTTTGTTCAAACCCCCAACACAAGCGAATGATTCTTTATTGTGTTACATGTGCAAAACAACAAGTTACGACCATTCTACAAAATCTAGGGGGAAGTTTGATTCGATTCGAACCAAAAATCCTTCATTCAGTTATTTGCTTTGCTTTCGTAAACATTAAGGCAATTTTCTCAGTTCTCAGGCAACCTCGTGCAAGCTTCATCATGACAGAGGCAATTGACAGAGGGTCCGATTTCACATGATAAACTGCTGTGATTAACACATTTTCGCATTTTAATTATTCTTGGTGGAAGAACAAAATTTTCAACTTCTGGTTTGAAGTCGGCTGCCCTATAAATGTGGCGCGCTGGTCATTGTCAAGATTGAGTAAAATATTCGTACAATTTTCAGTTGATTATGTTTATCAGCTTTTGGCGAATAAACACCACAGGTTGCATGATTTGAAGTCCCGCCCAAGTGGAGGTTTGGGTCTGGTCACCGACAAAACTAAAAAACAAGAAGTTCTTAGAACTCATAACCACGCTGCAAAAATTTAACTGCATTTTTGTTTATAAAAATTATATAATAATCAACTGCTATTCATTCACCACAACCTTACACGACTTCTTGGCACCCCAATCGCTCGATTGCAACACGGTACCCATTCGCAGTCCTCGACGATTCACTGATGACTGTAGACATGGCACAATCAATTGCGCGACACAAACTGCATTATTGCATCAGCGCTCACAGCCACAGTCACAGCAGTACGAGTAAATGAATTGGAAAGAAGTCACGTGTAATGCCAAAAAAAAATTGACAAATCAGCGAACTGTATTATTGCACCATCGCTTATAGCCATTGTGAAATCTCTGATGACATAATGGCCTTAATCTGGAACTTCACTTGGGGCATGTACGGGCATGAGTAATACGAAAAGGAAACAAGTTTCATGCTATTAATAACAGCTTTCTTCCTAAAAAGGTAGGGTTAGATTTAACTGCTTTGTGCCACGAGTGAACGATTAGTGAAGAAGTCATGCCAGTCACATAATCCAGGGTTTACGCCATCCACAACGATCTTTAGCACAGTGGTTATTTTCCTACAACGTCACTGATGTAATCCGTGCACGTTCTTCAGATCTCTGAACTCTCTTCAATGAAACAGTAAGAGAATTCATCTCACTTTTCTAAAAATGCAAAAAATGCTTGGAAAATTGTTAAGTTCTTATATGGATAGATAATTTTAATATTGTAGATAATAAAAAGTAGTATTATTGTAATTAATTAATTGATTTGTAAAGTGCCATTGGATAGTGACAGAAGTAGTGCAATAGAAATAAAGTATTATTATTATTATTTTTATTATTATTTTTTGCTATTCTTTTTAACGACTGTATCATAGAACTGTTTATTGTAAATAGTTTTGCGCCATAGATAATAATAATAATCATTATGTAATAACTTGTGTACATAGAAGCTTAGAGCATGTAAAAGCTTTCAGAGTGTTATTATGTAGGTAGGCTATTGACATTTTACTGAAATTATCTCATGGGAAAAACTTAAGGAAAAACAAAACTTTGTATATTTTCTTTTTAACCAGATACACCTTAGATTCAAGTTTGTATGAAAAGTACTCAATAAAGTTATATTTTATTTCTTATTCATTATTATTATTATTATTATTATTATTATTATTATTATTATTATTATTATTATTATTATTATTATTATTATTATTATGAAAGGCAACATCAGAAATGCTAACCTACCAACTCTGATCTCAAAGTTATCCAATCTTTCTGCCCAGCCATCTCCTCTGTTGACTATGTACACTTCAGAAACAGGCTCCACTTGTCCCAGGTCCACTCTCCACCAGGGTTTAGTTGCAGTGAATGTATGTGTACAGGATCCTTTGTAATAGTTTGTTTCGCTGTTTCCATCCACTGCTCGGTTACTCTCACCATTAGCATTAGAATTTGTGGTAATCTGAGCTGTTTGCTTGCCATATGCCAGATTTTCTTGAATGAAAAATCATCACGTTGGATTAAAACCACAACAGTTATTACATGTTGGAGTTCTTTGTTCAAAAGATATTCAGCCAATACAGTCATCTTAGGGACAAAGCATTTTCGTTATTTTTGAGGGGTTGTGGGGGAGGATGGGCAAACACCAAAACATTTCTACACCAGAAATGGAGGGACAAAAATCCTCAACGATGAACCAAAGTGAAAAAAAAATATATGAACTTAAGCAAGCCCTAGCTGCTACCATTGGGATCCCATGTCGAGTTAAGGAAATCTTAGCAGAACCTAAAGGTGTGAAAGTGTGGCTTTCAAAAGCAGTAACATACAAAACAAATTTTTTGGAAATAGATACCCAAGAGCGAGCTCAAGTGTCAATGATTTTTTGGTTGTCAAGGAGCAATCGACGTTTTCTTGGGTGCCAATGGGCAGTAAGCAATTGATTATCTGTATCATTAACTTTCAACACTTTTATGCAGAGATACCTCTTGAATAAACTTCCACCTCACAAAGTTGGAGAATTTGTCTCTTTGTGGTCATTATACCAACATATCTACCAGTCTTCAGTGGATCAGTGAAACATACAGCTGATGCTTTGAACTGAATAAAGGTGTAGAACCCTACACACTGAGGGTTGTTTGTCACAGTCATGGAGTTACCTGTTATTGAAATAAATATGTTGCAGTTAATTTGAATTAATTTGTTAATTTTTGTTGATCTTTTCGACTATTTAAATTTTTTTAACTATAGCTGATATTAATTTTTTTTGGTAACTATGGGAAAGCCCAAGAATAATGCAAAGGCAAGAAGTGGCGCAAGAAGTTCTTGCCCAAAAAAACATGCAAGTGGTCAAAATAACTAACAATCCCATGTTTTTGCAGTTTACCCGCACGCAAGAACTTTCTAACCACAAGAAGTTAAAAATCTAACTGCAATTAGAAGCCGCAAGAAATTTTATTTATAATAACACTGAATAACAGCAAGATCAAATGGTTCATTTCTAATCTGAAACCTGAATTGAAAACCTTGAACAAAACTTTTACTGTATTGAAAATCTAAGTCTTTTGAGAGTAAAGCAAATTTGTGTTCTGTGGAGAGAAACAAATAGCCATAACCATCTGCATTTGCTTGCTACATAAAGTAATATATTGTTATGCAACCATTTCAAACATGCATATAATGCAATGACTTTAAAGCATCTTGCTCATCAGAACTCTGCTGTTTGGAGTAGGCTAGGTGGCACTTTTAATTTCCTATTATATGTATCTTTGGAAGTAAAAGGCACAATTTATAGCGATGAAAGTATTTTTTGTTTACTCTAGTACGAATCAATTTTCATTTTAGTAAACAAAGAAGCAGGCGTCAATTTCATGGCTGTATTGATTTGCATTAAATATCTTGGATTCTACAACATGTATAAAGTCAATTGAAACAGTAAAATTATACTCTGCCTTAAAAGGCACAATTTGTGAAAAAGTTCACTCGAATCGACTCGGAACTCTCAACCGTTTGAGCAAAGTTCTCCTGCTTTTTCCCAGCAGGACAAGAGCTCACAGGCTAGGTCAACAATCCTACAGTACATTCCCTGGGAGATTTCTTTGGACCTCAAATCAAAAGTGCTTGATATTTGCATACTGTCAAAGATCGTAACATTTTTAGGGAAAATTGTTAAATAAAACTGAAGCCTTACATGCAGTCAACACACTTCACGTAAGGTTTGAATAATTATTCAGTATTAATATTCTTTTAATGTATTTGATTCACATGACTTCATCACATGATTGAAAAATAAGATCAAGTTTCGATTAATCAATTGTTTCGGTTTTAACTTTGGCGCTAAAGACTGTTCGCCCAAAAATGGGCGAAATTTGTATCAAGATCAAGATTGAGAGCAATGTTCTTGCATTTGTTAAAAGAAACAAATCTTATCTCAGCTAAACACTGTCTGAAAAGAAATTGTCCTGCCGTCTGCAAATTCTTTTCCACGAGTGTTTACCCTATGTACACTGCCTACTTTGAAGACCTAGTGGAACAAGTAAATCTTTATGGAACTATATTTAGTGAGATTTTTTTCAAGTCAAGGTTTTGCCTAGGTGGGAAAACCTTTTAGTGCACATGTTGAAAACAAAATGTGAATGAATTTATGTTATTCGCTCCCATTCATAACTTCCCTTGAATCTGCTTAAATTACTTGGGATGCCTTTTACTTACATGTACATGTATATGAAATAATTACTGCATGATTTACCCTCTGGCTGAGTATTAATTTTACCCTTTGCTCTTAATTATGAAAATTAGTGTTTTGAGTCACTGGGCTCTATGTCTTTTTTTCAACATAATTAACCATTTGTTTTTGAATACTTTAAAATAATATGATTTGCATTTGCTCAATTTAAGGTTCAAAGAATCATTTCATTAATTGAAAAAAGAAATCGGTGAATGAAAATTTTATGAAAGTTTGAAGTTTTGTTTATGTGTGAAGCACGTTGACTGTAAATAAAATGTGTGCAGTCAACTTTCTCTAAAATGGACCGGCTCTAACTAGAGGTTTCCGTCTTACAGTGAGTTTAGTTACAGTAAAATGACTTAAAAAACGGCAGGGACAGGACCAGCACCAGGTGTCCGTCTAAGAGAGGTGTCTGTTAAGAGAGAGTTGACTGTATCGATAATTGAGTGTTTGCGAACAACGCATATTTACAAAATTCATAACATGAGAACCTGTGAATACTAGGCTTTTTTATTTGACAAGTCCTTTGACATGAATGGCTGGTAATATTTTGGAACGGATAGCACTAGCTCAAATGGCTGACGTTTTTTTTGTTGTTGCACGAATGACATTTTTGTTTTTGAGCTGTTAGAACAGCTGGCGAATTCTTTTGGAATGGTAGCCCAAGCCACTCAAAAAGGGCTGGCAATTTTTTGCATGGATAGCTCAAGCCACTCAAGTAAGTAAGTCCGTTACTTGTTAATTTATTAATTAATATCAATTCAAATTAATTAATTAATCTTGTGAGGGGGGTAGGGGGTGAGTGCACCTGGTTTTGTCCACTGGGTAAAACGTGAAGTATATCCATGTTACTTTATATGAAGTACACACAGGCTATATATCTGTTTCTGAAAACCCACTGCTCTCCTTATGGTACTATTTTCCAAGCGCAGAGATTTTTGGGCTGAACGCATGTGCAGAAGAGTTACAGAAGCAAATACTTGCTCAACCACGAGAAATTGACATTTCAAAGATGGCGTCCAATGCTTAACCCAAGATGACTAACAGTCATTTCATTCATAATTATTTAAAACAATCAATCAATAATGACACAACTGACACACGTTTGGGCTAAAATTGTTGTTTAATGAAAATCAGACCCTGGGCGGGTGGGAGGGTGACAAGACTTAAACGTGCAAGGAAAACTACTCGAGCGACAGCGAACACGAGGAGATGAAACCTGAGACCTTAAGATTGAATGACGCGATCGAACAAGCAAATAATTAACAACTTTGATCGTGATCAAAACAATACAATTATTTAAAACAATCAATCAATAATGACACAACTGACACACGTTTGGGCTAAAATTGTTGTTTAATGAAAATCAGACCCCAAAAATAGCCCAAACGTGAAGATTAATAGAAAGAAAAATAGGAAAAAAATAGAAAAATACATAAAATTGAAAAAAAAAATATATTATAATAAATTGATGGATAAAACGAGAAATGATGAGATAAGGGATTAGAATAATAACGGGAACAATGTTCAATATATAGTCACTGCTTTGTGGAAAACAGCCCAGCAGCCATGATGTCTGCAACCTGGGTGCGGGATGTCAATGGCAGAGCGAGGTAAGCGCGGAAGGCATCAGAACGCCAGTCACCATGTAGCTTGATCAGATGCTCTGGCACGCCGGATTGAAAGGCGAAAGTGGCACCGCCACGCCGGAAACTGTGGGGAGAGTAGTTGGCTGGGTCTAGACCAATAGTAGAAATCAGGCGTTTGAGACAGGCAGTAAAAGTTGAGAAAGTAATTGGACGGTGGCTAGAAGCTGTGGGAAGGCAGAACAAAGGTGCCGATGGAGGAGCGGGAACCAGGGCGAAGAAGTGTGCTATGGCAGACACAGGGCAGAGGGCGGAGCCAGGGATGCTGGGAAGTGGTATAAGCAGAAGACCTTCTTTGTGTTGAAGAGTTTTTGTCCAACGGATGCGAAGAACAGCTCCGTGATTAGTAAACTTTATGTCTTGGCGAGTAAGATGGCGGGTGGGGTCGAAACTGTTGGCTGAGGCGGCCGTCAAATTTGATTTGCGAAGGAAAGAGAAGAACGCTGTACAGAAAAGAGCCCAGATCGCGGCGTGAGAAGGGAGGCTAGTGTCCAGATAACGACGGATCTGCAGGAGTAGTTCTGGAGTGATTGGATGCTTCTGGCGGGACGTAGTACCTAAGAGGCGTTTCAGCCCTCGTTTGGTCAAAATGACATCGAAGCTGTCCAGAGTGTCAAACGAGAAACCATTGAACCGGTGAAGGAGCCGGACTGCGTTGAGGTGGTTCAAAATGTATTGGTACGAGGAAGTCTTGGTAGCGAGGAAACATGCATAAGAGGCCACGGTGTGCGGTGTAGCAGGTAAAGGAGTGACATGATAAGTAGTACAGAAATTCAAGAATGACCTCCACTGGGAGTGTAAATTACGTAACGTGCCAGGGGCGTAGGCATATGCTTGTGTGTTAGATACGAGGGGGCGAGGTTGGAGGGCGTCAGGGGCGTGGTGAACTGAGGTACTGGAGGCTGGTTGACGACTAGAAACAAAGATAAACCTGTAGTTAGAACACTATTTCAAAGTCAAAAAATCGAGCGGGACAGGCGACGTGAGTGGTGGTAATGTGAGCAGTCAGCTGTTGGAATTGGGCCTGGTGAAAAGGAGACAGGTGCCAGCGGCTGAGGTGGTCTGCCAGGGAGTTGTCCTGTCCAGGAATGTGGACAGCGGTTACTTCGAAATCGTGTAACGCGGACAAAAACCAGATCTCGCGCAAGCAAAGTTGCATGCCGAGTGTTCTTGATCGACCTGAATTTAGCGCGAGGACGCTGTTGTTGTTATCGCAACGGGCGGTTAAACGTTGGCCGTGTAGGGCTGGACCCCAAAGCTTCAGAGCCGCCATGATAGTCAGGAGCTCGAGGACGTTAATGTTATCGCCGAAGCGTTGAAGAATTGGGCCCGGGAATGGTGTGTGGAAGAACTGCCCGTTGAAATAGCCACCAGCGCCGGTGTTGCAGGCATCGGTGGAGAGATACCACGGGTCATCGATCCAAGGAGACACTTTGATGAGCGACGAACCATTGTAAAGCGGAAGGAAATGGCACCACCAGCGAAGATCTGACCTGTTATCCTCTGAAAGAAGGCAGAAATGGGAGTCGCGGGAAAGGCGGAGTGTGTTAAGAAGGGTCGACATGAAGACGCGAGCTGGGTGGACGCACGCTGTGACGAAGGACATGACGCCAAGGAGTGACTGTAAATCGCGGCGCGAAATACGGGAGGAGTTTAGCGAGGAAGAGCAACGATGATGAAGCTCCAGGAGGCGGTCCGGTGTGACGGACATTGACATGGCGAGGGTATCGAGTTGGATGCCTAGGAAGACCATAGAGGTTGTCGGCGGACAGTCTTTGTCGGGGGATGACTGAAGACCCAGAGAGGTAAAAAGGTCTCCGAGGGCGTGGAAAGCTTGGGCAGAAAGGTCAGGAGTCTCGGCCCCTCCAAAATCGTCGATGTAATTGGTGCAGCTGTACCCGAGGGCGTGGTACATGTAGGAAACAGCGTTGGTTGTCCGTTGGCACATCATGGCCGCGTAGCGGAGACCGAAAGGTGGAGCGATGTCAAAATAGAGTTTGTCATTGTGGCAAAAACCGAGGAGGTGTATGTCACGAGGATCGATGCGGAGTTGGCGATATGCTCGGCTTAAGTCCTTTTTGAAAAGATGGCATCCTCTTCCTTTGAGACGAATAATGTCCGCGAGTGCGTCAACGCCGGGTAACCGTAAGACAAAGGGCTTGCCGAGATAACTGTCTGAAGGAATACCACTGTTGACCGAGGAGCCGGAGGGGAAACTGAGGTCCAAAACGACGCGAGGTTTTCCTGAGCGACTGTGGGCGATTTGAAGGGGACTTGCGACCAAATCGACGCAAAGCGGGTTGGTGATGAAGGGACCGCGTGTTGCCCCTAGATGACACTCTGTATCTAAGAAGGATTCAATGATCTGTGGAGAGGAGAGTGCGGATCCGTGGTTCTGTTGGGATGAAACTGGGGGGGGGTGGATGAGACATAGCCGACTGGCCAACCAAACTCGAGAAAATCACAGAGTTCGGGGTCAGAGTAATTGTGAAGCCTGGAGCGCCATTCGGAGATGTTGAGGGCTGACGGGACAGGAATTCTTAAGGTGAAAGCGTTGGGACCAGAGACGGTCTGCAATCTGGTATGCATGAGAATCAGCCTGGAGGTGAGAAAAGGTTTGAGAGGTAGCTGGCGAGGTGCTTGAGATGAGGATGCGGCGTGATTGGAGAAATCAGTGATGGGGAGGCTAGTGGACGAATGCGTTGCTAGTCAGTCGCGAGGTGTGGAGTCCTGGCGTCGAGTGGGGACTGGAAATTTCCGTTTTGGACAGGATAGAGCACGGTGATCGGCTCGTTTGCAGACAACGCAAACATGCTGCTTAGGGCACGAAGAGTTTGAGCAGTCATCGTACCACGACCAGGCGTCGCAGATGTCGGAGCGGGCAATAGACGACGAGGGCTTGGTAGACTGCTTAACCTCCTTGTGGGTGTTTTGTTCCTTGTGGGTGTTCTCTGATAACAGTGCAGATGGGATGAAAAATGGCTGTTTGAGTGGCTGGAACGAGTCTCCCCATTTCACCAGGCCCAACTCGATGGAACGCAGAACCTTATAATGGTAAGCGCGTACCGCTGACCAGTTGTAATTGCATGCCAGGACCATGAGATCATGGAAATGGCTGAGAAATGCTTCATTTTGTGGAGAATGTTCTTTGTGCTGCTGCATGATGGCGATGTAGCCGGCACAAAAAGCTGGTAGGGATAGCTCAGAGTAAAGCTGTGGCTCACCTGGGGCGAAAATGTGTGGCCAGGGCTGTGGGAATCGGGTTCGCTGAGGAGCCTTGAGATCGCCCATGGATTTAGTTGCTTCGCGATCGTCTGAGGTAGATGCCTTCACTTGACTAGAAGCTGCCGTGATTTTGGCTAGCTCGAGTTGTAGCTCCAGCTTGCGAATTTCAAGTTCCTGGGTTTCCTTTGCGAGCGACAATCGCTGGAGGTCGCTTTGACGATCGTTTGGAGTGTGGGGAGACTGTTGGCGCTGCTCTGGAAGCTCCGGCTTGGGTTTGGTAGGTTTAGTGTCGTTCTTCCGCGGTTTAGAATCGAGTGAAGGGTCCTCGCCGGGAAGATGAAGAGGGAAAAGACGTGCGGCTTGCTTTGTTGGCCACGTCGAAGGTGGATTGGCCGTGGCGCCTTGTGGCTCGCGAAGATCTTGTAAGAAATCGTCGGCTGCGGGAAGTTCGATGTCTGGAAGGCCTTCCCAGTCGAAGTCAGTGGCGAGATGTTTGCGACTGTAGCGAGTTTTCCGTACGGGTTTATCCGAAGACATGATAAAAGAAGACTAACAAAACTGACAAGACTTAAACGTGCAAGGAAAACTACTCGAGCGACAGCGAACACGAGGAGATGAAACCTGAGACCTTAAGATTGAATGACGCGATCGATCAAGCAAATAATTAACAACTTTGATCGTGATCAAAACAATACGATCAAAATCCATCTTTGTAGTCTCAAAATGAGAAGGGAATATTCTAAAGAATGCTCAACTGCAGAGAAATGGACATCAAGTTCTTTTACAAGGCGACAATTTCTTACAGTCGATTGAGGATCGGCCATGCACATGCCGCCGCACCGTAAGCCCTTTCTCTTTTCATCATAATGCATTTTTCATAAAACTTGCAGCATATATGCTTCATTAGTTTAGTTTTAAGTTTGGAATTGAAATACTTGATGGCCAAAAAAATAAACAAATCGCATTCTGGAGAGGATTTAAATGATTTTTAAAATCAGATGAATTATTGATTTTTCGTTTTGGTAAATGGTTTCTTTAACGCTCATTATGGTACAATAAATGATGTTTATAGAGAAAAAGATGTAAACACGCATTTAAAAAAAATAAAAAAATAAAATAAAATAAATATAACAGCAGATCGGCGACTCGAAGCCCCAGCCCAATCAGTCTCTTTCGGATTTGCAGACATGACACTAACTCACTGAGCCAATGGCCAAGCTATAATTTGTCCATGCAAACAATCACTTATAAACTGTATCATAGCAAAAGGGAAGCCTTGAGCCATGCAGCCCATACTGCCAGAACCTATCCCGGTTTCTGTAGCATTAAGCGGCTAGGAATATTTCTACTCCCCCCTGAATGGGATGTTAGTCCATTGCAGGGTCCATCACAGCAAGCTTGGGTAAATTCTGGGTACAAAGTCGTGGCAAATTTTTTCCAAAGTGTTGAAATGATTCTTTTCTCCTTTTTTCGGTCGTATTGAACTGATCATGAGTGAAGTGAACTGTTCAAAGTGTGGAAAGTTTAACATGATTTGTTCTGGCAAATCTTCATTTGTCAAAGTTTGTGGTTTTCGATTCTTTTTTCATAAATAATTTTCTGACAAACATTTCAACCAAACGTTTTATTTGAAAAGATTCTCTCCAATAAAACTTGAACTATAACCCTTTTCTCCACCATTGTGGTTATTATTGACTACCAGTAACCATGTCCTCTTAGAGGGCTTTTACTGTAAACACCCGCAGATAAGCCGCACCCTGAAGTTAACAACTCAAATTTTGGAAAAAAACTTTTTGAAAGTAAATCAAAGAAAATCCAAAGTCGAGTCTAGAAGTCTTCTTCATCGAACGCAACTCACTAAACATTGAAACAGAAAATACTTTAGTCCTACCCACAATTTGAGTTCTTTAATATGATGAACACCAACTTTGACTTTGGTCTTTTTCTGGTATTTGTTGACAGGTACATGTTCATGTATTTCATTGATGGAAGAATATAGCACCTGGATTAACGAGGTCCTTCATGTGCATTTAATGGTATGGCATTTAATGAATTTGATAATAAAATAATAACATTAGAAGTGTGTTTACAGCTACAACCATGGACATGCTTTGTTAAAATTTTTTTGAAAACCTGAGATTATGACTGTTAAATACATGCAGTATCCTGTTCCTCATTTCAATGTTGGTAAGTGGTAACACTCACTCTTGTGTCATATGAATGTTTTTTGTCAACATTGCATAGGGGTGGGGAGGGGCAAAATGTGTGTAAATAATCTTTTTCCAACACTTGTGACCATGGTTATAGTACTGCAAAATATTTATCTCAATGGTTTTATTAAAAACAGTTCACTTAAAGTTAACTCACCCAACGTTATTTTAAAGTCTTTATTTCTTTCCTGGTCACTTGTGAACCTGTTGACTATGTGTATTTCAGAGACTGGCACGTGATCTGAACCCAGATCCACGCGCCACCAGCTGGGGTTATCCTCCTCTGTATGTGAACAGTGTCTGTTTTGCATATCTGTATCAGGATTTCCATCCACTGCTCTTCCTGATTCAGCAACACCAACATTACTGCTGCTGTATGTTGAAGACTGATTTGTGGTCCTTCCAAGAGCAAGATTCTCTATGTGTCAGTGAACACAACAACATTATAACTCTTAATTATCTCCTCATTAACTTAAATATAATGAATTATAATTGTTAAACAGGATTAACCTGCTGTCTCTGAGTGGTATTAGTTTATTCAGGACATGCTTCTTATTGACTATTCACATCGGGGGTTGCCATGAAACATGTTACAATTTGTACAGTAAATGTTCAAGTTTGGTGGTACTACGATTGGTTGACCTAGCTGAACAAGTAGGAATACATGTACGTAGGTTTCATTTAAGTTACAGGTCCAGGAGCATCCACCAAAGCATGCATGCATGCATGCATACATACATACATACATACATACATACATACATACATACATACATACATACATACATATATACATAACTTTATTTATTCTCGGGTTGATGAGGCTTGTTGGGCCACTAGCAAATACAAAAATTGCTAATTTGCCGAGAAACGAAAAAAAAAAAAATAAATAAAAATAATAATAATAATAATAATAATAATAATAATAATAATAATAATAATAAAACTATTTACAAGATAAACATAATAAGAATATAAGGGGAAAAAAAAACCTAACCAATAAGCTTAGCTAACAAGTATTACTTAAAAACTTAAGTCCGCGGACGCCTTTACAGAAAAGTGAAAGAGAAGTTAAAGTTCTTAATTTTTCAGAGATCTATGTTGTTCCATGTGACGGCTGCTGAGTATTTAACTGATTTTAAGCCGAAACGAGTCATATTAGGTTTAGGCACATACAATTTGTTGACCCCTCTCAGGTTTTTTTTTGTTATGTCTTAACTTAAAAAGATCTCGTAAGTATTCAGGAGGGAAATTGTTTATTGCCTTGAACGCAATGATCAACATGTTTTGTAAACGTCGATCGGCTAGGCTGTAACCAATACGATCAGTGAGAGTGGCAAACTCTGAAGACTGATCATTGAATAGATAGCGAAGCGCTCGTTCATGTAGCTTATCCAGTTTCTTGCTGTCGGACTTTAGACAGTGATGCCATACCGTAGAGCAGTAATTAAAATAACTATTCAAAGTGGCTATGAGCCACTAAACTCGGAAAATTTATTATGAAACAAGAATCGAAAACAACAAACTGACAAATAGAGATTTGCTAAAACAAATGATGTTAAACTTTCCACAATTCAGATCACTTCACTTAGTTCAGAGCAGGCCGAAAGGGTAAAGTGATAGAGTTCCCATCGGTTGCAAATTGTTTTCTTTCTTCTCATTTTTCCTTTTAATTGTTTGGAAGGTTGGCAAAATAATAATATCATCAGAAAAAATAAGTTTTGGTTTATTTCAAGAAAACTGACATTAATACAATACTTCGGCTGGTAGTTAAGCGTGCATGTACCGTATTTATTCGGCTATAAGCTGAGACCCTAGACTTTTAGTTTTTGGAACCAGTTAGACTGACAAAAAATAAACCCAAATTACTCGGCTATAAGCCGAGACCCAATTTTTCCTTCAAGCTATAAAACAATCCACGTACAGCGAATCAACATATTCGTTAAATCACAACTATGTAATTGAAAAACAACAAATCACTGATAAAGAATGAATTCATTAATAGAACCGTACACAGGCGTGACAAAACATTCACCTGAGTTCAGAATCCCATCTCAAACAAACACGCATTCTTCTGAAGAATTAAGCAGTTATCGATCATCATGCCAAAAGCTACTGGTTTTCAAACAACTAAACCTTCAAATTGAAAGTTGTTGCCGAGGTAGATACGGGATGATTGCTGATGATTCAGTGAATCTTCAGTCCGTCGTAATTCGCCAAGTTGCTAGCGAAAAGATCAAGCTGATCAAGCGGGTGAATTTTAAATGTCATCAAAACGAAACATGTGCTGTTACCAGTATTTGTCGAGTATCCTCAATCCAATTAAACTCTTCTGAAGTGCTTTCTTTCAGCAGAGAAGTCGTGGTATTTTAAGTTTTAGCTTTTGAACAAAAATATTACATGCAACCGATTTCTGTCAGATCGTGTTACAATGTTTACCAAGCGCGTGGGAAAGACCGCTTCTGATTGGCCAGTTTCTGGTGTCGCGACAACAAGTCAAATAGATCGATTCCTTCTTGACCCTTCTTCTCTTGAAAAGTCACGTTAGCAGTGATTTTGCAAATTTAAAACTAAACTTAAAGAAAGGAACAAAAGGAAAGGAAGAGAAACAGTCTCAGGCAGAAATAATTATTGTAGAAGAGATTGCGAGGAAATTGTTTAAGACATGCGGGATTTCGAATGCCCTCGTCAGTTCAAAAGACGATCACGTACGCCGACAAAACAATAATATTCCAGAGCGAGCCGATGGAGGGCGAGTTCCAGCCTAAATAGCGATGAGGAAGACGAAGTAAAACTTAGGTCGTGTTCTATTGGGATCAACCATTTCAGGTTGGTTGGGTTGATTGAGTTTTTTCGTGTTCTATTGGCCCGTTTTCGTTGTTTTGGTTGATCACTTTTCCCCCCTGGTTGAAACGGTTGGTGCATTGGTAGAGTCCGCTGCGTTTTCCGCTCCTGCTCCGGCGTGATACACTCTTCCTCTCCCCCCCCTCCCCCCGACCTCCCCGCGGTACGGACCGTGTCACTCGTCCCTCCCGGCCTAGCTGGCGAGGGACTCCGTTGTCTTCCCCGTGCGCGCCCCTGCGGGGTGGCGGCCTCCCCGCTTCCTTCTTCCCTGCGCTGCTTGCTCCCGTCTTCTCTCTGTCGCCTGGTCCCCTGCTTCTCCGGGCGTGCCCCTGTCCCCTCGCGGGAGGTCGGAAGGAGGGAAGTCTGGAATACATCCAGGAGTGGCGTCATGGTATGTTCTCCGTCTCTAACCGGTTTCGGTCGGTTGATCCCAAAGACACAACCTTAATTCCTAACGTTGCGTCATTAAACCTAATGGTTTTTTAGGAGCCGCCGCTAAAATAAAAGGTAATGACCAAGAATAAATACAAACGCTTGTTAATTTTCGTTTGTTGATGACCGCTCGGCTTATAGATGAATATTTCATTCAAATTGAACTCTTTTCTAGTACCATCTAATTTTTTTCGGAAATACTCGGCGATAAATCGAACCCCAAATTTTGTTGAATTTTAACCACTTCTCAGTAAGATTGGTGAAAATATATAGTCTTTGTGTACTTCATATATGCGCATGCGTTCAGCACGAAATTCCGCGTGCTTGGGTCTACGCCTGGAAAAATGCATACCACAAGGAGAACATTGGGTTTTCAGAAACAAATATAAAGCCTTTCTGTACTTCATATAAAGTAACACAGATAAAGCCCGCATTTTAACCAACCCCCCTACCCGCTTCACAAGATTAATTGATTAATTCATTTGATATTAATTAATTAATTCAATTAAAATGTCTAACAGGAAACGAGTGAAGGAGTGAGGGAGTGAAGGAGTGAAATCGGCCCTCTCACCAAAACTCGGAATTTTCCGAGTTAATGAGGCATGATAAACGAATTGTAGAGACAAAGCTTAGTTCGAAACGTTAATATGTTCTTTAATCTACAGAGAACGTCCAGTTGCTTTCCAACTTTCTTGCTAATTTTTGTAATGTGCTGTCCAAAATTCAGGGAAGCATCAAGTATCACCCCAAACAATTCAATTTGATCAACTTGTGGTATTACTACTCCTTCAGCAAATAAGGACAGTTTGGTGTTGGGCTTACACGACAGAACTAGAGCCTTGCATTTTTCAGGATTAAGGAGCATCTTGTTACTTCGAAACCACTCGCACACTACCGCACTACTCGCACACTACCGCAACTTGCATATGGACTACATGTACATTCATTTCTATACCTTGCGGCAAAAACTTTTAAACTTCTATCACTAATTTATGTTTTGAAAACATTTGCTATGCCTTTTGATAAATTTACATTTAATGTTACTTAAATAATGCGTTTATTTATTTGTATTTTTGTTCAGAGTGTATAACAATGACCTGATTAATTAAATACATCAAGCCTGTTTGAAAGTCATTTCAAAATGAATGAGGATGGTGTTTTAGCTTTTGTAATAATTTTCCCATCTTACAAGCAGGGTACAATGAAAACTAATTTTCCAGGTTGTCCTTTGGGCATGTTGGAGCCATTGTGTGCTAGCCTGAAGCCTTTCTCACTGCCCTTACTTTATCTGCCAACTAAAAGTCCAAAAATATAATGTCCCTTTGCCCATCGGGCAAGTGACGGATAAAATCCAGTAGCCCTGGGCTATCGGACAGGACTTTCTTTGGGCACTGATAAGTGATGGAAATTATTGAAATACACTGTTAAGACTTGTGAGATCACATAAGGTGTACACAGCATGAAAACAAAGTCATAAAATGGGGAATATAGACCCTGAAAATTCAATCAAAATATGTGAAGCAAATAATAATTACACCATCATGATGCCATGTAACAACATCCAAGGCTGCTGCCTAACGGGCGCCCGGTCGCCAGAGGCGCCTAAGTTATGAGCACGGGCGACTAAAATTTTTGTTCAAGGAGCCCGCACGGGCGCCTAAACATTATCTTCCACTCCCATCTTTTGACTTCAATCTCCTTGTAACCTTGTTTCATTGGCATAAAAAATCCAATTAAAAACAGTAACTGCTTCATTTTGAAACAGAAACGCTGAAATTGTTCGCATTTAGCGTATCAAGTACGTAACGTGTCTTTGCAAAATTCAGCAACATCGAAAACCATTCGTTTTCAAGTGTTTAGGACTGGGCCTAACTTCCAAATATGGAATAATGGTATTATGTTCTGGTTTACAGTTCGTTTGCTTCGTTGACGTTTTGGAGAAGTTTCGAAGTGAATCTGAAGAAATGTTTACGGATACAAAAGTGAAATCAATCTGTTTCCTACTGCATTCATGAATCAGGTCTGAAATAATTTTAATTTGCAAAAGTTTGATACAAAAACCTTTCTGACAGGCTAACGTAAAACAAGGTGCCAAATATCGTGATGTGTACACAAGTCTTTGTACGTGGCGCGTTTTACATGTAAGCTTAATTCAACTTAATCTATAAAGCATTGAACGCTTTACTTTATTAGGAACATAAGATGTATGCCTCTTTTTTTATGTGACATTTCATATCTGCTGCCGCTTTTTTGTGCACTTTAGTTGTTATTTTCAACGAACTGTTTCATGTTTTCGCGTTATTGAGGAGCATTCTCGGGCATTGATCCGTGACTAGCAAATTTTTGTGCTAGAAACCTCCGTGCTTTTGCCTGCTCAGATATTCAGTTTGAATAAAATGAATTGCTTTTGTTACTACATTTATTTTATAAACAACTTATTTGATAAGTTTAGTAATTTGAAGTGTTTTCACAACTTAATTTTTCTGTTCTATTTTTTGTCAACTGGTTATCATGTAACAAAGATTAGATCATAACTTAATTAAAGTGTTTACACAGGTGTTTTTGACTTCTTATTACCTTTTTCTAAACCTAAAAATAGACCTTCTTAATTATTGCTTCTTTTTTAACCTTGATTACTAAAAATTAATATTAACTGTTCAAAAGTGAACTGGATTTTCCTGCTTCATGTACATTAATTTTCTTAGTGAAAAAGTAATGAAAGTACATGAAATGCATTCAGACTGGCACTGGCTTAACAAATGAATTAACCCTTCACACTCTCAACTACATGTAAATGCATGTCAGTTTTCATGACATTGTTGGTTTATTTCTCCCAGCCCAGCTAGTGATTTAACCCAGAGAGGGGTGAGATATTGCTGATATTGATGACTTATCCAACTTCTTACCTCTGGGTCTCTGAGGTTGCTGCAGAGTAAAAAAAAAGTTTTATGGGGAGGCTCTGCCCCAGGGTACCCTTACCCTTTCATATACCATTTCTGCAACCTCATTCCCAGGGTCTCATGAATGAGGTTGCCATTTTTGGTATGTGAAAGAGTGACCCTTACCCTTTTAGAAACCATATACCCCCTAATGAAGATGGCACCTCTTTCACATACAAACAGAAGGAATACTACATCCTTTTTCTTATTTTTCACTTGAATAATAACACCTTAAAATACTTAAATGACTTGATCATTTGGTGGGTCTGTTCAAGCATTATGAAGGGTTCTTTTAATACCTAAAAAACAGTTTTCCCTCGAGTCCCCTTTTGTATACTTCAACTTGTGAAATCCCTACCCTTTTATATACCTACAGCCTGAAAAAGGGACCCCTTTTGGGCAGAGCCTCCCCGTATAGTCCACTATAGGGAGTACCCCCTAGGGGACATTCGGTACATGTATATTAAACCATGAATGTTGGGGGCAGGTTCACTCCCTGGGCCCCTCTCCTAGACTACATAGTTGACCGCATATTTGCCAGTGAGAGTAACCCCCCACCCCAGATTTGTCTTTGGCAACTTCGGCAACCCCCCACCCCCCGCCCCAGATTTGTCTTCGGCAACTTTTAAGCTGGGCTCCTAACATAATGGCTTGGGCTCCTAAATTTTGATGTTAGGAGCCCGAAGGGCTCCTTAAAAATTTCCTTAGGCAGCAGCCTTGACATCAGCTCTAAATCTCTTAAAAACAGGAATGATAAGTTCCCTATTCTTGTTCTTAACAATATACAAGCAACAATTTCTGCATTCTGATTGGCTAAGAACACATCAATTTATCCCAATCCAGTGCAAAACAGTGAAATTGAAAATTATTGACAGTTAGGGCAGCTTCATGCAAAATCCCTCTCGCACAAACAAAATGGCGGACAAAAGTGAGACAAGATTTGAACTTTATAATGCAATTTGAATGAGAAGACTTGAAAACAACGTAAAGAACAAAAGCACAACAAAAATTGCCAATTATCAAAAAGTGTGAAAGACGAGAATAGACACAAAAGCAATGAAGACAAAAACATAAACTTGAAAATAATAAAGCTCAGACCGACCGCCAATTGCAAAATCCTCGCCGAAACATGTACTCTGAATACTTTACTTCGCTGAAGCGAAATGCAAAGAAGTGCTAAACAGACTGGATAGGAACTGGTATTCACCTGGTTTTAGCTTCACTCCAAACACCTCTGTTCTGATACACACAGCACCATGGTGATTTGCAGGCAGAAATCGCAAATATCTTGCAAAAACACCTTCATAAAGAATGTGCTTAACCTCTGAGTTTCTGTCCTCATTCCCCTTAAGAGACTAAAATAAAATAAAAAACGGAAAAAGAAAAAATCAATTCAAGAAGGTGTAAGTCTCTAATATTTAATTTCATATAAAGTATTATAACAATGCAAGCAAATTGCCCACATCGATCTTTAAGGTTCGACAGACGGATTTCTCACGCATTGCTAAGGTGCTAAGAGCGCACACGCTGTATTGTGTGTACAAGCTACTTACAAGTATGCGCCAGATGTACAAAACATTTTCCTTTCAAGCACTTTTTAAAACTCTGTAAATAAGATCAAACAATAAGAATCTATTGAAAAAACTACCTGACTTAATTGACCTCACATCTGAGAATAGTCAGATTAACTTGACTCTAGAGAAAGCAGTTTTCTTACATATGCAAAGAAAATCAAAAGCGTACACTTATAACTACATGTAGCATGCACACTGTTCTCTGGTCAGAAGAATTGTGCATACATTTACAAAATTACTTCGGGTTTGCAGAAAAATCTAATTTCCAGGCAGTCTTTACACCTGCTTTCAGTGTTACGTGCTTAGCTATCTTTCTACATCCATCTTTCGACATCGTCTTTCGACGTGCTGTTTGAAATGAGCCAGCCAAAACCGATGCATAACAGTGTTGGTTTCATGCAAATGAGCCCACAAGTTCAGAAGGTCATGCTAGTGGGCTGTGATTGGTGGATTTCAATCCGTCTTTGTTTAGCACGTCAAAAGATGGAATTCGATAGAAAGCCACTATGCACGTAACATTGAAAGCGAGTGTAATTTGATTTACTTTTTTTCGACGTTACATTTCTCCCAGCTGCGTTGGGAATATAACTATGCATTCATTTGTCTAAATCATTTTTTTACAAAAATATTATGGACAAATCAATATTTTAAATCTCTCTAAAACAATTATTTTCCATTATGAAATGAAACCCATGCTTACTAAGATGCAAAAATGAATAAAGATCATTACTCCATGATGATTTTCTGACAACATGCATAAAACATTTAAGACTTTTTCTTTATTAGTCATTTGATCATGGGCATGACTTGATGTCATATTTGCATTCTGGACTGAGTAAAATATTCAACAATACCTAAACAAGAACAATAATTGCTAAATTATGTAACCATGAATCTCTCTAGCAACAGGTCCAAAAGTATATGTCAGTAGGCATTTTTAAAAAATTTCTTTTAAAAAATTATGAAACCATACAGTGCAAACTACATGTAACAGCATAAATTATAGCAAGGAATAGTGTACATTATTATAACACAGTCAGTACCTACTTGAAGGAAATACATGGAACATTTCTTTTTAACTCTGCTGTATAAAAATATACATTTAGGTTTTAATTTTTGTCTAGTTGGAAATATTTTATTCGAGGACCCATCTGTAAACCACTGTATGGTGATGTTGGTGTCCACAATAAAGATAACTCTCATACATGTAATGGTACAGTGCTTCCTACCTTAACTTGTCCAATTTCAGTATAATCTATCCAACTTGATCCATTTCTGGATGACTGTAGTGTGTAGTTCTTCACCCACTGATTAGCTTGAGAATTCCCTTGAGTGGACACAGCACAGATGATATGAAGTGTTTGTAGATCAATCTGTAGATATGGATTATTGTCACTTGTTGCTGCACACCATGATGATCCTGATGCAAAGTTCAGTCGACTGTTCTTGGCTGGTGTGTTGGCATTTTTTACAGATGAAGCAGTTATATTACTGTCTGGAATTGATCCACTTTCCATTCCAAGATCCAAATAAACGCAGTCTCCTGCGATATAAAAGCAAAGAATTATGTATTACACACTTTTGTGGAATGAACAAGCAATAACAAGCTTTGCGTATTGGTCCGTTTGCTGTTAACAGGCTTTCATTTGAACAGTCAGTGGTTCAGCCTCTCCAGTGCAGGCTCGGTTGGCACACCACAAACATCTTGTAATCTGGCAAATCTACATTAGCATAGTTTGTAATAGTGGTTCTCGCAGAGTTCGTCTCTCTTAATGGAGCTCCTTTTTCCCTTCAAGCCCTCCCCTCTTTTTCATCACTCCACTGATTCTATCAGTGCAATGAGTTCCTCGAATGTGGGCCCATGCTGGGTTGCGGGGATTTGCCAGCAATTGAGGTGACATGCTATCTAAGGGCTAGCTCATCACAATGGAAACTCCTGGAAGACCACCCACCCTCCACAGCAGGAAGACATTTAATATTAAACAAACATGAATTACTAGAAACTAAAACTATGCACTGCATCATATGTTTTCAAACCAGTTTCATTTTCATTTTATTTTGCCCCATGTTTATTTACTCAAAGGAAAATTAAAATGAAACTGGGCTGTTAAATTTCACAAACAACAACAAATTCTTTCATTTGTTTTTGGTTTGAAATTGTTTTGACGTCAACTTCAATTTGTTCTGTTGTCAACGTTTACATGTTCCCTTAATAAAGCCCCCACCTCACCTTTCGAAATATAAAACACTAATTGTTACTTGGGTACCTTTTTTCGATGGCTGCAGACAACATGAGCAACTGTCTGTAATACAGTTTTTTGAACACGGGCTTTGAATGAACTGCGAAGGTGCAGATAGGATGAAGAAGTACGCTGACTATCAAAGATGACATCATTTCTGAGTTTTCAATCGCCTTCATAACCATTTCTTTTGACAATAATTGACTCGAAAATATTGCTAGGCACTTCTATGGATTGTCACAAAGACGGAGTAACGTAATCAGTTTCGTTACAATAATCGAGAAGCGTTTAAAATACAGGGATGGTTCGCTCGACTGGCCGCCATGTTTTTTTCTTAGTAACCATGCCTTCAACATCAATTTTGGCGCGAAATCACAGTATTGGTCACGTGATACGTTAAAGCCACGATAACTTTACTTCGATCAGGCGCAAACCCGCGTAAACAAATTGCTTATATTTATTTATTTATTTATTTATTTATTTTTCCTTTTTCCTACATTCAATGTTCTAAATGATCTCTAGTCCAGTCCCTGAACTCTCTCTTCCGCGCGCCCTTTATGGGCAGCACTTTTGAAAACGCACGCGCACAGATGACGAGTTCAACTACGCGACCGTGTACTAAAGCAGGGTCACCGGAATAACTTTAAAAAAAGCCAAGTTTCCAGTCAATGTCTACTAAAAGCTATCGGCCAAAACACAAATCGCTATCCGTCAACTATTCCCAGTATTTTGTAGCTGTTTATTGAATTGGTTTTGGATGTAATTTAGCTAATAATTTTTTTCTTGCATTTATTCGCGCGCTTGGTCGCGTAGTGGAATTCGTCATTTGAGCGAGCATTTTTAACCTAGCGCGCGCGTCCCAAGTAAGTGGCGCCACACTCCTCGCTTGTGATTGGTGTGTACTGAGCATGCGCATGCAAGTTATCCTGGACTCTCTCTTCGCGCGGCTGGGTTCAGCCCCTATAAAGGGCGCGCAGAAGAGAGAGTTCAGGGACTGGACTAAATGATCTCAGGACCCCTGTCGATCTTACCGTCACTTACAGTAGTGGTCTACAAATTTAGATTTTAACTAATAATTGTTTAAGATCTTGAACTTTTTAACAAGCCCCCTGTCAACCCTGTTTCTCTCTCTGCCTCTCCCCAAGATGATTACTTAAGACAGCTAATAAACAAGGAAACCCTTGCTCTAAGTTAACTATGCTTTTACGGTTATCAGTTCACTTATTACTTTATAATTTATTAACCATTTTTTTAATTTCTTTTTTCCTTTTTTTTTTTAATTTGATATTAATAACCAATTAGACAACAAAACCAGAGAACAGAGGCCAAGTCGTTCAGCGCAATTCAACGTCCTATTCGCACATCTGGGGTACCGGGCCTCTATAATTTAGCGGGCTTCTATAAAAATAATGATGCAAGGTCGAATTCTATTGCGCGGCTACATTCTAATCGCTGTACTCCACCTACCTACTATTGGTTCCCTCTGGCTCCGGTGCCTCTTTGTCCGTGGCTCTCGCGCGCGCTGTCGCTGTTCCCCTGTCCCGCTTTTTCGTGTGGGTTCTCCTCCTCCTCTCGGTCTCCGCTTCGGGCTCGCCCCTCCCCTCCTCCCGCTGCCGTCTAATTGTAAATAGAAACGATCGCGCGCTCGTTGCTCATTTAAAGATTAATTTGTCTTCAATTTTGGCTTATAAGTACGTAAAATTGTAGGTTTTTTGGGCTGCAGTCCTTTAAGAGTTTCTACTAAAAAAATTAGACTACTCGCCCTCGTTTTCTATGAGCGATAGTCAACTCGGCTGCGCCTCGTTGACTATTCTCTCATAGAAAACTCGGGCTCGTAGTCTAATTGTTAAATAGACATTGTACGGTCTTTTCCATTTGTTAGATTTCTGGATTGCGTTGGCTTACCTAATAACCAGGCTATAAGCCCTTTTTGTCTTACTCATTAAGCCCACTTCCTACCTCAAAAGGTTCGAAAGGGCCTTGAAAATCAAATAACAGAAAAAGAAATAAAATGAAATAACCAGTTTTGCTGGAGGCCATTTTCATCATGTGATGCGTTTTGGCCCTGATTTGCGTGCTAAACAAAATATTTCTTGGAGATACATGTGGTAAGAGCCACTCGCACAATCCTTGTTCTCTGCTTTAACTTTAAAATTAGACTAAACTACACTATTCCCTTTTTGTTCAACTTAGTTATGACAAGATTTGTTTTCAATTTAATTTAAACGGGGACGTCACCGCTTTACGGTGGAGCCCATACTCTCTTGAGCCGAGAATGCCAAGGGACTAGGCTGGGTTTCTTGTGCTCTCTTATTTTCTTTAACTAATTATAAGAAATTGAGTTTTTATATTTAATTAGTTTGTTTCAGCAATCCGTGAGCTGAGTCTTTTGTCTGCTCACGCAGCGCACTGCTGCTGATTATCAGAGGATAAAAGACAATGTACACAATGGGCATTGTTATAACTTGCCTTAGGCTAGGAGGCAGTATTGCGGCATGAAAGCAATACTTAATAAATATCGCATCACACCTTCCGCATAAAAGCTTTCAGAAACATAGATAACACTTTTCACTTTAGTTATGTTGTATTTCTGGTCATGTTTGTAAATAATGTGTTTTAAAGAGCAGTTACCAAACCTAATAATTCCGCCATCCTACAGAGTTGGTACGTCTCACTGCACTTCTGATGAAAACAAAGTCATAACTATTTATATTCAAAAGGAAAACTTAGTCAAGTGTTACAAAACTTTGCCAAATTTACATAGCGATACGACTTCTGCTTGGGAAAATAAAACTGGCAAGAACGACATGTTCAAAGGGAAGACATGAACTCTTTTGATAATTGTATGAAATGCTAGAGTTGGAAAACCAGCACAATTACAGAAACCCCTTCCAATATGCACGGACAAGTAGTGACAGTTAAAATAAACCTTAGCATACAAACACTTACAAGGATGCTATCAGTGTCAAATGGCCAGTTAGTTCATTTTCTAGTTTAGTTGATAACGGGTTTTAACTAACTTTGCCTGTTGATAAGTGTCTTACATGTGAAACTAAGTTGAGACGTTGTTGTAAGAGAACTAAAGCAAAACGAAGAACATGAAACGGCTGAGAAACGAACCCCCAAGAACAGGAAGTAAATCCAATTTATAAGAGATATAATGGCGAGAAACAAACTAAACTCTCAAAAGTTTCGTCCTACTAATCTATAACAAGTGTAAGAACTACTGCAATGTAAGGAAAACTACAAATCGATGCACATTTCGATACATTTTCCATTTGATTTGCCAGCGTAGTGTCGCATATTAAGTCAAGTGAAAAGTTTCCCTTCCTTCGCTATTAAATCACTGCAAAAAACGCCTTTAAATAAACTCCCCAGCCGAAACTTTAACTTATTGCCAGATTGCAAATGATACCCTACTTACCTGAAGCCAGAGGAAGAATTAAAGCAAGTAAAGCCACCCGGAAATACAGCTTGGAATTAAGCTGCGACATCTTGGTCTTGCTTATTCCAGCCCCGAAATACAATTTGGGCTGAGGCTTATTGTTTTGCTTGACTAGCCTTTTGCATTGAAAAGCTGATTTTTAATGGAAATGCCTTTGTTTGAATGAAATTAAATTGATTGTTTTCTGATCTGTGATAGCTGCCCTATTTAAAGCACAATGTTCAACGTCACGCCTTTGGTGGCAATCTCTTGACAAGTGGGCAAAAACGCCATGTAGAAATTTCACTGTTATAATTTGTATATCTTTATCATTTAAGCAAATCCTGCAGAAGACCGAAAGTGCAAAGAACGTTGAAACAAATAGAAATATCCTACGATGCTTAAACCCAAGGCTTCCGGTTTAACAGGTTTTATACCGAAAATTAAATTGTTGGTTCCGATCGCCATCCTTAATTTATAGTATCGATCTAGATTACTCGCCAGCCTCGTTTTCTATGAAGGACAGTCTACTCGGCTGCGCCTGGATGACTATTATTTAGCTCATGGCGGTTTATTGCTCGGCCTAGAGTGTAATCTTTCCCTCGTTAAACGTTTTAGACGTTTTAGAGTGTTGGCATCACTGTGCATTTTTACTTATCACTGGTATTCTTACCAGCAAGACTCGCGAAACAACACCGCTGATACCACACTCTCAAATGGCCATAAATATGCATGACTTTATAATTTAGGGTAATAACAGGAATTGCCTGTTTCTTGAGTGAAATAAAATTTTAATGTTACATCATCAGTTTCGCTTTGTGTGCGTGGCTAGAATTAATTTTACCCGTAATTACAAGAAACAATTAAAAAACAAAACGATTATTTGTACAGGTTTTTTTTAACTAAAAACAAATCATGAGCGGCACCAAAACACCCAAATTTAACTCCTTAAAGGAGAATCACTCCGCTGTCAGTGCGTTATTAGGTTGAAATGGCGATCTCTATTTTGAAAATTCACTGCTTTTTCGTAAACCTTTTTCTTTCTGACATGGTTTATTTCCCTCGTACCTCGCCTATCATATTTCTCAGCGACAAGGGAGAAAAAGGAGAGAGCCTGGGATCGAGCTTATCAGTCCGTCCTTTCGGCCCGATGACGTCACCGAAACAAATTTATTGTCAAGGCCTGGGAGGAAGAGAAAAGGTCATACGGGAAGACACCCGGGAAGAAGTCAAAACATTCATCAGTTAGACCAGTGATGAGGTATGTCATACAAACACTTACCTCTATTTGGCGCCAAACTATGTACGACCATTTGGCCGCGGACGTTCTGCTGAGAAACGAACAGTTTTCCGAGAACAAAAAGAAAAAAGTTTTTCGAGAGCAAAGCTCGAGAAAAAAATACATTTTCGTCCACAGAGGCGCTTGCCTCTCTTAGCCGGCGGGGCCTGGGGCACGAGGAACAGGTGGCGTTTAAAACGGTCGATTTGATTGGCTAGATTAAAATCTAGCCAATCAAATCATGCGTAACTTAAAAATGTTTTATACACCTCGAGTGAGTTCTAGTACGTGCATCTCCAAGGTACGTGAGATCCGGCAAAGAATTGTGCCAACTAGTTTTCCTGACGTTGTGTGGCCCTCTGAATTTAATCGTCCCACAAATCATGTGCCCCCAGAGCCACCTGTTTCTCGTGCCCCAGACCCCGCCGGCCAAGAGGGCCAGGCGGCTGTGGGGACGAGAATAGAGAAAAAGTTGTGAGCTTTGAGGACAAGATAATATCCATAAACAAATAACTGTATATTTTCAAACCAAATGGAGGTTATTGTGTTTATTATCCCTGAAATATTTTTAAACAAGGTCGCTCTTTCTGGGAGACCTCTTTTCCAAGCTGTTAAACACCAAAGTAAAAAATTGCTAGCTTGTTCAAAACTTTAAGTACTTTTTAGTATTCAATTTATCATTTTGGTTGGGATGAAAAGTGAACATGGGAACGTACGCAAATTTCAACCCTGCCTACATCACGTCACGAACTTAGACCAATCATGCTCGAGAAGAAATTTCATGGACTAAAAATATAAACATAAACATTGGGCTTAATTTGAAAAAAGAGGCAGCCCAGAATAGTAAAGTCCAGTAAGGAGTAGCGTTTCCCGATTAATAAGCACCCCTTGCCCCCCAGGGCTCGAACCTAATATTTTAGCCCACTAGCAAATATTTGCAGGTAGATTTTCTTTCTACTCGCAAAACAAGTTAAGCCACTAGCAAATTTTTCAAGCAACTGTTTTTTTATTGGTTAAAAGTCTACTTCAGGTTATTGGAGGCCTTCACAGGCAGATTTTATTTTTAGTATTTTTCCCTCATTAAATTAATTAAAATTGATTTCGAACATGGACAAGGAATAAATTCAAGTCCCCAAAACATTGCGCGATATTATATTTAACAAAAATTGTTTTCCACTGAGACTGTTAGTGTAGTAATAACTGAAAGCGTACAATTCTGTAAAACCTAGCTGATTTTCACGTTATTTTCGGTGATTTTATATTACTGAAGATTTGTACACATGCATTTTTTGTCAGGTAAAAAATTTTAGGTGTAATAAAATCAAACAGAAAAGAGAAGCTGTATGATTGGCTTAGGATAAAACAGATTTAAAAAGAAATAAGAGAAACCGGATTACAGCAAGAAGTTATATTTCCGTTTAGCTTAAAGACGTTGAGCATTCAACATGATTTAATGATCAACAATAACAAGTGCGCAGATACATTGCTCGTGCATCGTCTCTTTTCTAGATTTAAATTTACCCTGAGTTTCTCCTGGTTTTCATTCGCACATGTAAATATAATGGTAAAATCTTCACTCGCAAATGTTTCCTAGTGGATTTATGTTTGGCTCGCAAATCCGAAAGTACTCACATTTTGCGAGTTTGCGAGCGTAAATTTCGAGCCCCTCCCCCCCCCCCCCCCCACCTCCCCCATGATCCGATATAAGCCCAATAATAAAATCAACTATTAATCATAATATGAACAATTGAATTCCTTTAGATCACAAGGTGCCCTGCTTGTTTTATATTTCTCCTAACTATGTCATATTTAATTTGTTTCATACACACGGCCACACAAACTTCTAGCTTTTAAACCCAACCCAACTCAACAGCAGATCACTACGAAAATTTAGGTGGGGCTGGGCAGTCCCTTGCTAGCCTCGATTTTTGGTAATCAAACAATCAGAGTACTGCTATTCAAAAATATAATGTTCTCCAGTACCTTTACTCTCGATCTCCACAAAGTTACTTGAGATGTACACCGTCTGTAAACACTAACAAACATTAACACAACAAAGCAACAACTCCAAACCTTGATTATCTGAAAAGTTGTTCTTTTAAAGGTGATTCCACTGAATTGCATTGCGCATCCTTGCTGCACCTAAGGGCGCATTCTTTTGGTACTATTCTGACTATTCTCATTCCGGTTTATGAATTACAGAATACACCAGGAATACACGGAATTTCAATTCCCAAAAGAACGCATATTCTGAAAACGGAATACTGGTGGCGTAGCATTCTCATTCCCAGAGCCCACGATCCGACCAGAAGGATCGTGGTATCGGCTTAAAAAATCTTCTTAAGATCGGCTTAAAAAATCTTCTTTAAATGTCCTCTACCGATCGCACTACTGGTTCCAGTATTTTCAGTAAGATCGTGGTATCCCTGGGAACTAGAATGGTGGCCGAGGTGACCTGGAACTACTGTATCTGCGCATGTGCGACAGCATGTGCTCGTTGAAAAAAACAAAATGGCAGAGTTAGTTCCACTGAATGAGGCCCTAACTACCAGCTTTTAAACAATATCTGTGCACACTTTTTCGGTTAGCTGCACTTAAAAGAAACGTTTTATGGGAAGACGAAGAAGATTTTCTGGTGACTGCGCTGCGTGTAAATGCAAGTCGTCGCCGAAAGCACCCACGAATCCAAGGGTTTGTCAAAGAAACAGTTCCACTCTATTCTCTGAGTGACTTTAAACAGATGTTTCCGTATGAGCAGAGGAACATTTGAGGTGGTTTTGGGTGCGTTGGCAAATCGATGCGAGGTACCCCAGGAACTGGACCGCGGCGGTAGAAAACCTATTTCTGTTGAGAAACATCTGCTCTTAACACTTTGGTTTCTCGGAAATCAAGAGCCCTTCCGCAGTGTGGCGGATCGTTTCAATGTATCCGAATCATGTGCGTTCAATTGTTTACGGCGAGTTTGCCAAGCCCTGAAGAACATGGCTGGTACTGTCATCGTGTGGCCTAAAGGTACAGTATGAAGGAAGTTGAAAAGTACCTATGTAGATTTTGGCGTGAATTGACCACAAATTTTATACGAATTAACTTATGTTTTTGCGATCGATACTAATCCTAGTCATTATTTTTCGAGGGAGAGGGATTTAGGTCCTCTTTCTTTTAGGATTGTGTCTGCCTTACCTCAATCTCCAGCCTTGAAGAGGCTATGATGCACTCTTCCATTGAAAACCCGGGCTTCGGGCTAGATAAAAACAATGTACACGCACAAAAGCAAATGTTATGTTTTGTTTGTTGTTGCAGTTGTAGTGACCTTAATGCACTTATCAATGTTAAGCCGGCGGGCGGGGGGCAGGGCCAAGGGCGGGGATTTGACTTTTTTTTAAAAAAAAATTTGGGCATAACTACAGAATACAGGGCCACTTTAGAAGACGTATATATCTGGTGGCTCGTTTGGCTCGGTAGTCACTTCCGAGCCAAACATGCCACGAAATCTTCACACCGAATACTTTCACTGCCGAGCCAAACGAGCCACTGAATCTACACACCGGAGACTTCCACTGCCAAGCCAAACGAGCCAAACGAGCCACTAAATCTACACACCGGAGACTTAGCGCACAATGCAACAACGCAAAATACAAAAATTTCTTGTTCTTATATCCACTGCTGAGCCAAACAAGCCACAAAATACCGTAAAGTTCCGTGTATAAGCCGCACCCGTAGATAAGCCGCACCCCCGATTTGGAAGCTCAAATTTTGGGAAAAAAATATACAGACAATAAAGTTTGAAGTTCAAGTGAAGTTCTATTGGTGAACAAACAAGGGCAAACAAGCACGGTTTCAAAACACTGACACGGGTTGTTGCAATGTTTAATATAAATTAAGTCTTTCGAAAGCAAAATTTCAATTGTTATACCTCCTTTTTAGTTTGATTTCATAATATCTTAAACTTGGATGCTCTCTTGATATCATTTTCTCGAGATCATCACTTCTAAACACTCCCGAAACATTTGTAATTCGTACGAATCGTACACGAATGATGAATGCTTAGTAGCCAAGCTTTGAAATATAGAGAGGGGTCTGGGCATCAAAAACAAACATGGCGGCACTTTCTTCGGAAGAAACCACGTTTTCAAGATTCTTGGAAACTGCTACCCGCAACACGATAAAAACTTCATGCAGAATAAGAGTTTGATAATCCAGCAGATGCATTTGCTGTGAAGGTCAATAAAAAAGCGAAGCGGTCGGCCATTTGCCTTGTGAGTACTTGCGTTTATCTTGGTGCTTTCTGGCACGCGGCAGAAATACATGATATGCTTCGAAGTGACCGGCAGGCTTCACTGCAAACAGCTTTGCAGATGAGCTAAAGGCAGTGAACAACAACAAAGTTTTCAGGTTGTTATATGTTTATTCAGTGACGTCTTGAGAAGTTTTTTATGAATATTAATTAGGCCTTTGCGAACTCCAACCAGAGATGTTTCCGTAGATAAGCCGCACCCCCGATTTTTGACTTGAATTTAGAGGAAAAAGGTGCGGCTTATACATGGATCTTTACGGTATACATGTACACACCGAAGACATAGAGCCATAACAAAAATTCCTCGTTCTTTACATCCACTGCCGAGCCAAACGAGCTACAGATACAGTGGCCCTGCATTCTGTAGTTGCTCCAAAAAATGTTGTCAAATTCCCCACCCAGGGTAGCAAAATTGTGATTAAACATCCCCTAGTCTGACCATCAACAGACTGAAAATAACCTGAAACAAAACACAAAAATCACCTTTACAGTGTGGCTACTGTTACCGGGGTCACCCAGACAAAATTAACCAATCACAAAGCAGAACGGTAACAATAAATTCCAACATTTTTTATTTCAGCCAATGAAATGTCATGTACAGAACAATGAAATTTCAACTTGTTCGTTCGCCACGAAAACAGATCAGTACAAATTTTCGCTATATGGTGTTGGGTTTTCAAACAACTTCGATTCTATCCCTTTTTAACTTGACTAGTTTAGACTGCACAATTTGGAAGGTAAATAACAGCGATGTTTATGAAAGAGATCAGCTTCCAACTGTGTAAAAACAGTCGAAGCGACGACCGTACCGTATATCTTTAGACATAAAAGTGCGTGCCAGATTTGTAAACAACGAAAACACGGCTTGTTCGCTGTCGTATCTTTGATTTCCACCGTATTAGAAAAATTTGAGCTTCACGCGCTGGGTTCTAGCAGTGCGATTAAGCTGGAAAAAAAATTACCGGTACATTATGTTGTAAAAGAGTATAATTGTTTTGAAAGCAAAGTGTGTGGCGTATTTGAATTCTCAAACTAACCGCTGGCTGTCTCGAGCATTCCAATGGTTTCCTCAACAATCCGACAAGTGAAGGAATTTATTTCAGAAAAAAATTTATAGCACGATTTCACTTGTATGTAAACCATTGTTGAAGACATAACTGATATTCCAGTTCGGCAGTCGAGCTATTATTTTCCCGACAATTCAAAACAGCCTAAGACAACTCCCTGGCGATGAAACCGCCGGCAGGCGAGTTTTTATTTTATCTGTGAATTCAAATCCGTCACACAAATTGCCCAAACATATGGCCGTTGCGTCCACTGCTTTCATACAGTTTGAAATCAGTTCTAGCTCACTTGCACGACACATTCATTTATGTAGCATGTAAAACTACTCAAATTTTTAACTTGAAAAGTCAACGATAGCTAACGCTGTATTCACAGAAGCTTCACGAGTGAACAAGTTGAAATTTCATTGTTCTGTACTCGACACTCTATTGGCTGGAGTAAAAAATGTTGATAATAAGCACAATAGCTTCCATTTGGCTTAAAACATTTGCATGGATATTTGCCTTGGAACATTATCTGCTCAGAAAAGGGAACAGTTTTCCGAGAGTGAAGCTCGAGTAAAACTGTTCCCTTCTCTGAACAAATAATGATCCCAGACAAATATCCACGCATATTTTTGTACCAAATTGAGGCTATTGTTTATCTATGTTTAATTGTTAATAGATGAACATTTTCTTTGTGTACCAACACAAGTCTATCTGCCTTAACAATGCAATAAGCCTGCAATGAGCTTATTTTTTGTTTATAGTCCTTTCCAATTAGATGTCGTGGGGGTACTTCGGATTTCAAGTGATGGGGATGATCGAATGGGGGCAAAAATCACGACCAAACCCTCCATCACCCCGTCACTTGAAATCCCCCCCTGTCACTGTCCCCCCCCCCTGTGAACACAGAGCCCTGATTGTATAAGTTTGATTACCGGTAAATATTGCTGAATAATAATATAAATTTTGTTTATCTAGGTGAAAGAGCAAGAGATGTTGTGTCAGGGTTTAAGGCCAAAAGAGGGATTCCTGGTGTAATAGGGGCAATAGATGGGAGTCACATCCCTATCAAAGCCCCTACATCATGTCCAGAGAATTACATCAACCGTAAAGGTTTTCACTCAGTTGTGTTGCAAGCTGTGTCAGATCATGAGATGATGTTTACTGATTGCTATGTGGGTTGGCCTGGCAGTGTCCATGATGCCCGTGTTTTGAACAACTCAGATCTCTTCAATTCAGTAGCTGAGAAATTTGAAGATGACAGTTTCTTGCTTGGAGATTCAGCTTATCCTTTGAAGACTTGGCTCATGACTCCTTGCAAGGACTATGGAAATCTGACAGCACAGAAAAAGCATTACAATTTTTTGCAGTCATCTACACGTATGGTAGTGGAAAAGAGCTTTGCTTCCTTAAAAGGAAGATTTCGCAAGTTAAAGTACATGGACATGGACATTCGCCACATCCCAGAAACTGTAATTGCTGCCTGTGTTCTGCATAACCTCTGCCTCCTTGATGGTGACGATGCAGAAGAATTTCTTGATCAGGAAGAGGATGAAATCAACAACTTCCAAAATATTCTCAGAGATGATGGAAGAGCAGAAGCCAAGCGAGATCAATTAATTCAGCAGTTATATGCAGAAAGGTCTCACTAATATTAATGCATACTGGACATGTCAGAGCTGACTGAGTTGCCACCAAATATTGAATTTTGCCATGTTTTCTTAACAATAAGACTGCAAACTCAAAGTTTTTATTTAAAGGAACTGTGTCATGGATTTCAGTCAAACTTAGGCATAGGAAATGACCATCAAATTCCTTAAAATACATAAAATAACCTCTTTAAAACAGTGAAGGAATATTTAAAACACCAAATGCAAAAGAAGGTATGGATGGTCAAAAGTGTGGAATATTGAAACGGATTGCGATATGGGTTTTTGAAATATGGTCCGGTGGAACAGTTTTCTTGTCTTCTGGAAACTTTACATGTAAATTATAATGCCTGGGAGACACATTTGGCTGCAAATTATGAAGCTATGGTTCTGTCATTTAGAATCATAGAATTGATTTCTTTGCAAACATTTAGTTTTGTGCTGCAAATATTCGACAAAATTAAATAGCATTATTATATGGCTGCAATAGTACGCGCGCCCTGATTGGCTGCCGAGCGGGCATTATTTCCTTGTAATGACCGGGCATTATGAAAACCTTTCTTGGCTTGACAGTTCTTTTGAGTTTTGAGTAAAAGCTACTAGCGCGAGGGCGAAAGCAACAAAAAACTCTGACAAAATATTACTATCTTTTTATAACCCCCCCCCCCCAAAAAAAAAAAAAAAAAAAAAAAAAACTAGCATACCGCTACTTCTTTCAGTTGGTATGAGCGACGAAGAGAGCCACAGCAAAAGCGAGTTTTATGTGTTATGTTTGCTTTTAGAATAGCGCTAAAAAGCCATCTAATAAATAACTTATTAACCGAGAGTGAGGTCATTACAGGAAAATCTCAGACCTCGGGCGGATGCCTCACTGTCCCGGTCAATACATCAAGGCCTCGGCCTGAGATTTCCCTGTAATGACCTCACTCTCGGTTAATAAGTGGTATTTAATTTAATTTAGCCATGACACAGTCCCTTTAAAGGTCAAATGCAACGAAATTTGACCAAATTTTATTTTGGATTCATTTTGACTTTAAATGAAAGGAATTACTGTGAATAATCATAATCTGAAGTTTGAAACGATTTGGTTAAAACGTTGCTGAGATATTCAACGTTGAAGACAGCCCTTTATCTTCGCTTCACAAACGGAACGGTTCGGAAAAGCTTCGGAAAATTGTCGGAAATGGATTTTGTGACGTCACATGTGGCGAGCTTCGACGCACGAAGATGCAGCAAAGTACTGTTGTCTCTGACAAGTCTGCTGCATCTTTTGGCATTTAAAATCACGATAAAGCCGGATGAACATTCGAAATATTTTCTTAAAGGCGAGGAGCGATGCAAGGAATGTTTGAGATCGACAAAAAAGAGAGGATGTTTATGCCAAATGCACGCCGGCTTTGCTCGGCAAATACAGTATCATCCGACATGTTTTTCTCAGAAAGCTTCCAGCAGAATCTTGCACTTTGGTCCGAGTTCCAGCCGTAGAAACTTCGAAAGAGACCTGGCGCTTCTCCTCTTATTACCAACTTGAAGAGAAAGCCGTTAATCAAGGACTAATGCGAAATCGTTTGCGACGAAATGCAGACTGCGAAGGTAAAGTCTCTAATAAACTTAACCCATTGTCTGACCCCAAAGTTGTATTTTCTTCTATTGTATTGTATTGACAATTGTATTGTATTGAACTTAACAGATTCACACACTACATTCTTAATCTGACCCTAGTCGCCTCATGAACTTCTACCAAAAATACAACTTTACATTACTGTTTGTGTGAAATATTGTGAATCGCAAATTAAGGATGGTATTAAAAATATATTTTAATTTTTATTACAGGAAGGAAATTGTGCATGAATCAGTTCTGAAGTTACAGACAAATCTTTTTTGTTTATGTTTTTTTTTTAACTTAAAAATGATATTCTCTCTATTGTTTCAAACTTCTAAAAAAACTAAATCGTGCATGCAGACGTTTTAATGTACAGTATTCTGTACAATGAAACACTCGTTTCAATTGTTTGTTTATATTTGAAATTATTATGAATGCTAAATATAACAACGAAAATACCCCGGACTTAACATTGTCGGTGCCCAAGACAAGCTTATTTTTAATACAAACTATAAGATGAGTTTTTTCACTTGTGAAGGCCAATTTACTCGATGCATTTGTTGTTCAGATCTGCATTAACCTCATTCCAATACATCAACTGTTGCATTGCATAGCACTCATTATAAACTGTAAATCAGCCTTTGTGGCCAATAAACTGGTATGTACAACTGAATGGTAATTTAGTTTTAATTTCAGCTATTTATGAGAAATCTAAGGCATAAACCCGACCAGATCGGTTAACTTTTTTGCATAAAACTTTGTTGTCTAGCAATTTTGTCATGAACCACTGCCTCAGGAGAATCTGCAACCACTCCTGTAGTTGTGTCATGACAATTTATTTCTGAAACTAACTCTTCATAATTTTGTCTGCCCCAAAACTGTTGACCTTTTACAAATTCCTCAGTAACAGCTTTTGGCATACTCCCTTAAAATAATCTATATGGGTATTTTTGGTGTCAAAGACAATTTTTTACAAAATACTAGTGAGCAGCACAAGCAACGAAGAAATCTTGTTGACTGAAGTTTTATTCTCCTACCGGTTTCGTTCAAATAATACTTGATTTGTAGGTTGAAAAAAAAAAAATTGTGTTAGTTTCATATTCATCATATTCTAAAAACAGGGAAGCTTGTTTGTCAAGCAATGACTGAATTGGTTACATGCAAGGCCACCAAACCAACTCCTTGCAACCTTTCAAGTCTAAGAGTAACTGAGTCATATCGCAATACATATACGTCATTAATCTGTTCTTTAATGTTCTTAAAATGTACCAGATATCAGACGAATTCAAATATTTTCCACAAGATATTAGGTAAAATGGTAAATAACAGGAACACCGGGGACATTACATATTTATGACAAAGGATGCTTTTAAGATTTCGTAACAGTAAGATGAAGCAAACTCCTTTTGTACAACGCCAACTTATAACATTTCATAGCTTATCTCAGTAGTTAGACTTCCTACTGAAATTACCGTTAATTTATCAGAAAATCGAAAACAATGCATGCAATCTGCACAAATATAACTCCGTAGTTTGAAAGCCTGTTTGCTAGACTTGAATTGCTTACAAGGAAACGAAACCAACACCTCTCAACCTAATTAATAACTTATGTGAGTTGCTATAACTACCACCAAGCAAGCTTCAGTTATTACCAAAACAAAGCAATGATTGATCACAAGGGAAGCCGAAGTCCGATTCAGTAAAATTACTAACAATGAATAACTGCAACCGTGTTACATGTATTTGCACTTGAAAGAAAATTTGCCTGGGGCAGCTGTGAGTAGAGAAAAGCATTAAATATAACGACAACACGTTTGCAATTCGATTGCAAAAAGATGGAAATATCTAAAAATTATTATTTCTTCAAATGGAAACTACGAATAACTAAATTAACAATTTTATTTCTATTTCATAAATGCGCCTGGGTGCTTAATCCAGAGTACCTCCGAACCCATAACCACGCACAAAAGTGATTTGCATGCATGCCTGTAAAAATGAGACACGATTTGCATTTTAAGTGTAGTAAACATCATCTACTAGGAAAGTTTCCAAGTTAGGCACTTTCCTCATACAATTTCGGAGCTTTAGCTAATTTGCCTGAGGAATGTGTGTTCCATAGCGGCGTCATTTTCTCCGGTTTTTTCCTAAAACCAATGATCCTATTCAATGTAACATAAAAACAAAAACTGTTTTCAACTTCATCACATTCTGCAGTCCGATCATTTTTTCAACAAATTTAGAGTTGGCCCTGCCGCCTAACACCTGATGTATGACCATAAATAAACATAGTGAAAAGGGAATTAAAAAAAATAGAATCATGCGTCCATTGGTTGAAAGAAAAAATAATACCAAACTAGCAGTGACAGTATACCAGTATTCTAATTTTAAGATTAGTTTTTGACGGTATTCAGTGAGACTTCAACTCGGAAAGAGGCAAGTGTACCAGGACCTCTTTCTCCTGTCTCAGAAATATTAAAGAAAAGGGCATATGTTTTATTTTAGCCTTCTTAACACAGTTGAGCATTGTTTTAGATGCTTTATTAGCATAGTGCATTGAAATAGTTGTGTACAAACCTTGCCTGCTTGCTTCAAGGAAACGATAGTTCTTTAATTAATTTCGTTGTGTTTCCCGAAGATGTCAATGCACTGTATCCTTTTTCTTCGGAAATACTTTATTTATCCACTCTTGAGTTAAGCAAAAATTAACGTATTTTGGGGAGCATATTTACGTTGTTTTTCCCTCACTTGAAAGTTATGTAAAAGCGTGTCAGGGGTAAATGGGTTAAAACATTTCGTTGAAAGTTTTGAGCTAGCCCTTAAGACATTAGAGTCAAAAGCACTAGCTTCATCGCATATGTAACAGCTTTGTTTCAAGGTCTTACACTGGCTCCACCGCGCGCAAACGCTCAAGCTATGGAGAATCCTAACTTCTGATCGCCCTTGCCAATTTCCTTCTCACTTCAAAATGATTACAATTGAATCAAAATGAGGGGTCACACAGAATTTGCGAAAAAAAAAACGAACGTGATTTAAAGCAATGTGCGAGAGGAAACGAAAACATACATGAATGAGAAATCAGTTAGACTTTTGAACCACAATGTTACATTTCCAACGTTGATGTGATTGGTTTTGAACGTAATGTTGAAATTTTTTGGCTTATTTTCTATTTTTCTCCAGGCTTGTTGCCCGAATTCCAAGCATTTTGCCCGAAAAATTTCGGCGCTGGGGGGCTCAAGCCCCCCTCGCCCCCCCCCCCCCCCCCCCGCCTCGTACGCTTATGTTTATTAGTCAATTTACGTCATTATTGCTAAAATATAAAGTTAATATGCGGCGACAACATTCCGTAGAAGTTTAATTACCTAAGTTTAACTGTTAGGGTGAATTTTACCTCCCAAACTGCGTTTTCTCTTTACATTAGCAAGGATAGGGGTGAAAATGGATAAATTGAAAGAAAATTATAAATTACCAAACAAAGCAAATAAGAATGTGGTATGCAATACAGTAATTTTAAGGTCGCTTTGTTAAGCAAATTTTTCAGATCTCAAGACAGCACCTGCAATCTTTTTTAATGTGTAGTTGCAAAGCTTGTTTGCGAAACAACGACTTTTTTTGCGTGAATTACGTATAAAAGGTCCGGCCTGGGCGCAGCTCAAGTTTTTCCTTTTTCTTGATCCCTAAAAGATGCCAAAATAGAATTCATATTTCTACATTTCTTCCCGAGCAACCCTAAACGAGACCTTGACTGCTAAAAATATTGGCATTTTGCCCGGAACATCCTAAGTGAGACCAAAATCCGAAATTAACACCCCTACGCGAACGACGAGCATCTGTTAACAACTATTATTTAAGATCTTAAAGCAGAGGGAGCATCTGCAGCGCGCTCTTTTAAAGACTTAAAAGTCCCTGTGTCGTAAATTAGGTACAAACAGTTACCTTATTATAGCCGAGCATCTTTTCCTTACTTTGGCCAATTTCTCCCTCCGTGCTAAGGAAACCAAGTTAAGAAAAACAGACCCACAAATAATTAATTAATATAAGTCCTTTTTTTCACTTGTAGCAGACAATAACGCACTCAATCCAATATGAATCAAACGTTCTGGCTCTCAGTGATATTTCTGATGTCCTGGATTGGTATATTTGAGGCTGCTAGCCAATGTCACCAGAAGGAAAACTCCATCGGGCGAATGTACCTCAGAGGTCAAACATTCAAAACGTACAAGGATGGATGGCCTCACAAGTGCTTTTTGAGGTGCGACGAAGAAGTCACGTGCCAAAGTTATAACTTCCGTATTGATCAAAAACTCTGCGAACTCAACAATAGAACTAAGGAAGCAAGACCGGAAGATTTTATACCGGATCAGACAAGGTACTACATGAAACGCGCAGAGAACAGAGGTAAACTTTTTGTCTTCTAGTTTCTTTCTTTTTTCTAACGCGGTAATGCAGCCATTTTGAAGGCCACAGCTTGGCTTCTTATGCCAGTTTATGTGTTTTATTCAATTTTGCCTCGACCCTAGCATGTTGCAGATCTGGCCGACAAAAACGCTCTTACGAAATCCGTGCATCTGTAACGAGAGGAAAATGATTATTTGGTTTAGTTTTATTTATTCGCTTTGCTGTTAAAAACATAGAAAATCCAACGTAGAAATTATTGTTTTGGTTTGTTACCTGTGAGATCATAACTGTAGATAACTGTTAAACTGTTAATGCAACCTGCAGAAAGCTGTAATACACCTGCGAGTTTTTGAAAGTAATTAATGTTTCAGAACTAGGATTAACTTCAGCCAATCGAGCTTAGAAACGTTTGTTTATGTTCTCAAAAATAGCGTTTTCTCGTATGATGTAATCTGTATCGCGTCACTAGCTTGCCCTTAAGTAAAACAGCACTGTAAAATATTCTTTGGTTATGTCCTGCTAACGCACTGGTTATGTCCTGCTAACGCACTGGTTATGTCCTCTAACGCACTGGTTATGTTCTGCCAGCGCTTACGCACTGGTTACGTTATTGGAATAAATCTCTGTTGTTGGAGCCAAGTAACTGCGTATTCTCTGCCGTTCCGAAGGACTGTTGTTGCTGTGTTAGATCCCGAACTTCCCGTAGCTGCAAGCGTGGTTCCCCCTCTATAAGTGTATACGGACGAACGACCGAAAACAGCGCAAAAAACTCGCGTTTCATTGGCGGAGTTTCAGCGTAAACACAGCAGGCTTTCTAGGAACAAGCAGAGAAAGTGCAGGACGTAACCCCTTGGAGCGACTAACGAAGGATCGCCCAAGTAAGTGAAGTAAATTTGATTAATGAAGAAGTCTTCAAGAAGATCGAACAGTAAACCGTATTAGTTGAGAGCCAGAAGCATTTGAACCACTATTCGCACACGCGCCGAGAATTTATGTGAACAAGAAACAAGTACATCAAAAGTGGAAGAAAAAAATCGAAAAAAAAATTTATAATAAAACTAAGAAAAAGGAAAAAAAAGAGAAAATACGGATAATTTAGAAGAAACTGTCCCTAAGCAGGTGGTTTCAGGCTACCAGTAATTACCTCACCCGCTGACATCTATAAACATTTCTCGCGAAGAGTAACCTTTCAGGACGAAATTCGGGAAAGTTTTAGGGAAAAGAATTCATTTAGAAGACATTGGCAGCAGAGAAAACGTTAGCGACTCTGACGACCAATTAAGCGACGAGGACAAGGAACAATTTTCGTCGCACACCCAGAGAACAGGTACCAGTTGCCCTGGTCACACTGGTAAGAAAATATTTAGTCAAGAAGCATCGGAAGAAATGGCCGCTGATTTATTTCAATCATATCAACAAACACTGAACAATTTAGCACAAAAGATGCTGATTAAAGATGTGAAAATTGATAAGTTTTATGGTCGGGATAATGAAGATATCTTGCGTGGTTTGAAAAGCTGGAACTGCTATTAACCACAAAAGGAATCGACAAGACAGGTCCATTTGCCTTAGCGCAAATCATCAATAATTTGAGCGGACCAGCTGAGACTTTTCTCTTTGAGTTACCAGCCGAGGAAAGAGAGAGCTTCGAAAAGTTGAAGTCTGCATTGATGAAACACTACGACACGAAGGATCGTACATGGGTCAAGCGCCAACGCCTGATTACTCGACGCCAAGGATCCAATGAACTGCTGTCTGATTATATAAATGACATGCATGAACTGTTCAGTGGATTGCAGGTAGCTGAAGTAGATAAAGTGTCATACTTCACTGAAGGATTGATACCTTCACTAAAGGTTAAAGTTCTCGAACGAATGCCAGAAACATTGTTAGAAGCCGAAGAATGCGCTAGAACTTTGGATTCAATTAACAAACGCGTAAACCAAGACAGCGATAGCAGTCAAATTGAACGACTAATAAACGCACTAATAGTTAGTGGACAGGCACCACCTGTAGCGACAGCTACCAGTGCTCAACCTGTGGACAAACAAATACAATCATTAAACACAAAGTTGGACGTGTTGGCCAGTAAATTAGATGTTGTTTCCCACAAGCAATCCAAAACAGAAACTGTTGCCGCTTATGTTGAGCCAGAGAGAGACAGCCAGCAAGGCGTAGCAAGGCTGATAAGAGAATTAAGAGAAGATTTACTTGATGAGTTACAACAACAGGACCGGCGCTTAAACGCGCGAATCAGTGGTCTTGCCCGAGGTGGCTATGGTAACAGGTATGAATACCAACAACCGAGAGAACGAACTCGTTATGGACGACCTACCTGTTATAACTGTGGCGTCGCAGGTCACTTCGAACAGAACTGCCCTCAGCGAGAGTACTATCAAACAGGCAACTATTATACAGCACATGAACCTGTACAGAGGCAAGATCCACGCGGATACCAGTATCATTCTGAGTACCAGCGAGGAAGAAGAGAAATTATGCCACCAAACCGCCAAACGGAAGCCTCAACCAATCATGACGCCAACCCGCCAGTCATAGGTACTTTTAGTACCGTTAATGCAGACCTATCAGCGACTATGGCTCAACATACAGAGGGAACAGCACGTCGAGCTGGACGCACACTGCCAAGGCAAAAGCAGGAAAACCCTGTGAATGAAAGCCAGGCTAAGGGGAGCGTGCCCATAGTCCAAAAGAAGGAAGTACCTAGTCAAGACCAAGAACCAACAACTGTACAGAGCCAGGAAAATCAGCCAAACATAGGTGAGGTGACAAGAGCAAGAAATACCAGTCCGGAGAACAGAAGTAATGTACGGCAGACTAATCCTGCTAATAATTTTGTGCCGCTCCAAAGCCAGCCACAAAATGAAGCTTCTGTCCCAGAGAACCTAAGTCAATCAGCTCGTGCGCCAAAACCTGTGGTTGCCAGCCAGTCAAATGACGAATGCCCACAGCCACAAAACCCGAAAGCGACGAGCAACCATCGTGCTGTGTTAAACAGAAATGCACGGTCGTTCTACGGTTCAGGTTTAGCTATACGTTCTAATCCACCTGTTTTTGATACACCACAAAAGGAAGCTTTCGTGAATGCCTATACACACTGTGCAGGAAACAAGCCGTTCAGAAAACACGTGAATCGATCTGGTTCTCAGAGGCGTAAGATCCGTGATGTACATCGAAATTCCAGACAACAAGAGTTAGCCAAGTTACCAGATTCAGTAAAGGAAACAAGAAGGGAGAAAAATGCAGACAGTGTTACAGATCAAATGAAGATAGAAACAGAACATGCTTCCAGACAAACAATGCTTCCAGAAAAGACGACTACCGAACTGAAGACTAGTGACCTCACGATGGTTGGAGATATTGAAGGTAATTCAATTGAATTACTCGTAGACACTGGAGCATGTGTCTCAGCAATAGCCGAGCAAATGGTGAAAAAGATATATGGCCCTCGACCTGCAAGGATGACTGATGGTTTCGTTCCTTCTGTAAACACGGTAAATGGAGAACGGGTGCCGATCTTAGGCAAGATTGAAGTCCCACTGAAGATAAAAGGTATCATGTACCAAGCTCAGTTCCATGTGATGCAAACTCTTACTCACGAAGCCATACTTGGACAAGATTTCTTACAAAAGAACAGTGCTGTAATAGATTTGGGAAACAGCTGTCTGACATTAAATGAAAAGCCTATGAAACTAAAGAAACCGTCTGCGTCAGGAAGTGATCGTGTGATGGGAACCTTCGTCTTACCTTCTTCAAAGAAAGCCGCACTTGAAAGGAACAGCTCTGCTAATGGGGACAAGGAAAGAAAGCCCAAGGCTAATCCAAAGAGAGAAAAGCACCACAAGAGTAATTCTCAGTTTATGTCGTCATTTTGGATTCTCATTCTTGTTGTGTTTTACCTATTCATGACCTCGCAAGCCCAACGTTTAGACGAATTGCAGCCAACAGAACGACAAAGCAAAGAGGGAAAGTCCTGCAGTGCTACACGGGACGAAGTTAAAACTCAAGAAAAAGTTTCTGTGCCATTCCGTGAGCATCCCAGCAGTTCGTTTACCAAGATATTTGCCAACGACTGGCACGATGACTATAAAGATGATGGCTACAAGCCTTATTTTGCACACCTTGCAGATAATCCTAACCATACAGATGATGTGTGTGATACATTCCAACTGATGAATAAGGACCAGTTTTTTGAAAATGTTGCAGAGACAATGTAAATGACAAACAAGGAACAAGAGATGACAAGATATTCAGAATATATTTAAAGGCAGCTATTGTTAAAGCTGTTAAAACGTTGTATTGTGAAACAAGGAACATGAGTATCCGAAGATTATGACGTGTTAGTAAATTCAAAGAGATCACAAAAGGATCTATGAACATAATTTTAGACTAAGTATTGAACAATGAAGTAGTTACAAGGCACATTTAGTTTAATTACAAGGAATTAAGATAGCTATTAAGCATTTGTTTTGCCTTACTACCCAAACGAAAAAAGAGTTACCGAGAATAGGTTAAAAGTTGCTAAGACAGGAGACGATTTAATGATAAAGCGTTTAGTTTATTGGACCCCCGAGGCCAGTATATTTAGGCTTGTTCGGTTAATGCCGCGGTCCAGGCACAAAAATCAAATACAAAAATTTAAAATTTAACAATATATACACAGTAACGTGACAATAAGTATGCTTTGCTCTTAAGGAATGCTTTGAACTTTGATAGTTATTTTTAATTGCTTGACTCAGGAGAGTTTCAAGCTAAGGTCGGAGGAATGTAACGAGAGGAAAATGATTATTTGGTTTAGTTTTATTTATTCGCTTTGCTGTTAAAAACATAGAAAATCCAACGTAGAAATTATTGTTTTGGTTTGTTACCTGTGAGATCATAACTGTTAAACTGTTAATGCAACCTGCAGAAAGCTGTAATACACCTGCGAGTTTTTGAAAGTAATTAATGTTTCAGAACTAGGATTAACTTCAGCCAATCGAGCTTAGAAACGTTTGTTTATGTTCTCAAAAATAGCGTTTTCTCGTATGATGTAATCTGTATCGCGTCACTAGCTTGCCCTTAAGTAAAACAGCACTGTAAAATATTCTTTGGTTATGTCCTGCTAACGCACTGGTTATGTCCTGCTAACGCACTGGTTATGTCCTGCTAACGCACTGGTTATGTCCTGCTAACGCACTGGTTATGTTCTGCCAGCGCTTACGCACTGGTTACGTTATTGGAATAAATCTCTGTTGTTGGAGCCAAGTAACTGCGTATTCTCTGCCGTTCCGAAGGACTGTTGTTGCTGTGTTAGATCCCGAACTTCCCGTAGCTGCAAGCGTGGTTCCCCCTCTATAAGTGTATACGGACGAACGACCGAAAACAGCGCAAAAAACTCGCGTTTCACATCCCTCCAAAAAACAATAAATACTGTTACAGCAATTACTTCCTTACGTTGCATTTTAGACTAAACAGAATAGATAATCAGTTGTGTTTGCTTGAGGAACAAAGCCTCCGTTTCTATAAGATATAATGACAACAGAGACCTTTCGCTTCCGAGATGCAGTGTGGAGAGAGACCAAGCCGCAGTCGAGAGTTTTCACAGCCATTCGACGGAGCAGTATGAAGACCATTAACTTTATCAGAGCTTAAAAACCAATACAAACTGAAGTTTATTTCTTCTTTCTGTTAGGTAACATGAATGCGAAGAAGCGAGATTTTATACACTGACAATTTTTGTAGTCATGCTTGTAGAATTGCTTTAGGCAAAATTTACCGCGTTCCACTGTTATAACAGCGACATCTTATAAGATCACGATTTGCAACCTCGTACTCATGCGACCTTATGCCCACGCATGTCTAAAAAAATAAAGGTCGAGAATTGGAGTCCTTTTAAAATACAGCTTAACACAGCATTTTAATCGCAATTATTCCATATTGATCCTGCAAAAATCAATTTTTAATATGTAGATTTAGCCAAGCCTAAAAGCGGAGCTCCACACTTATTTTCTGGTTCTTAAAATTTTGTGAAAATACTCCAATTGAAAATACTGTTATTGAAGTTATTAAACGTATACTACTCAAAAAAGATCCATAGCCGAAGTAAATCTTCAATTCCAGTCTAAAAAAATTGCTCTTACAAAAACCTGTCATTACCCCGGACAAAGCATGTAAGATTTGAGCCCGCGATTCAATGGAAAACTATAACCTAGTCAGTGGCCAGCTTAAAAAAAACACATGACCTCAATGAGCTGTACACCTGAGCCCGCGATATGGTCATGTGATACTGGTCAGCGGCTACCTTGTTTTGACAGCTGTCAATTGACAATAACATGGATGACCAATATCAAAGATACAAGCCGATTTTAACCTTAACTTTCCTTCGGATATGATAAGATGAAATTCTCCCCCCCCCCTGTCGGGTTGCTTTGTGACTCCCCCCCCCCTTTTCCCGGGAGTCTGTAGGCGCTGGTGGGCGTACGCTTACTCAATAACTAATTATTTTTTTCGGCTTCATGGGCTTACCAAAATTTCTTACCCATAGTGCTCCGCTGGCGCTCATCGCGCGCTGGAGCTCCGCTATTTATTAAGGAGGTTCAATCTTTTATCACGCAGTCCCTCTTGGTTCTATTCCGGAGCTTCCTGCCGAATCTTGCATTGAGATCAAGGCGAGTGAAGGAAATGAGATGGTAAACGGGGATTACTGGATATACTCTGATCACAATGGTCAGACAATCCTGGCTCGCTGTGAAGGTATGACCTTTTAGTTAACTGATAGCATAGTTTATAGCCCTGTACCACCACCATAAAATAACAGTTAATCAATCAATAAATGAGTAATTAGATCAGTGAATCAAGCGTGGAAAGCCACTGGGAAAAATTGAGAGGTGACCCAGAAGAGCTTGCTCTACTAGGCATCTAATTATGTTGAATTTAAAATGCGTCGGTGATTCACTTTACAATGTTTGCTTTTAATGGTTTATACAGATAGTGACATTATGTAATGCTATTTTTTATAAGAGAACTGGAATCAATCGTTATCGACAATCAATCAATAGCAGTCGAACTAACAACCATTTTTTCTTTATCGCTTTTCATTGATTGAAAAGCGATATATATTGGCAATCAAGATCAATCGAAGAGTGAAATCGATTAGTATAGATTATTGGTTTATCGATTGGGTACGCCTGTATTTAGATTTAGTTAAAAATTTAGCTTTTAAGTTTCTACTGGGAATGATATGTAATGTTTATTTAAAATTTTAGAGAGCTGGCAGAAGATAAACACAGAGCCTGTTTGCTTTGGAGCGCGAGGTAACCAGCATGGTGCCTTCAACATCACGAAGAGTGGACGTATTAAGACAATGAAGCACATCCACAAATCGGGGTCGATCAAATGCAACCCATATATAAGTGCATCCTACTGGGGCTGCAGAAATTCAGTATACTATGGCAATAACGCGTTATTGACTATCATCACAAATGCCAACAAAAAAGCCGTTCTTCCTCCTGTTGAAGATTTGAAAGCAGTCAGCGGCAATCCTGATTGTGGCAACACAAAACACATGTACAGTCTTGATGGAACTCACCACACATCTCCAGAGCTCGTTTTTCCCGACCTTTCCAATCAGTTGACTGTGTCACGCAACCAGGAATTGCAGATATGGTACGGACAGGATTGGATTGACTGCAGTGAAGATAACACTGGTGCAACATGTGTTGATGTGTATGCGTGGTATGCTTAACTGAGTCACATGAGTCTCTGGTTTATCTGGAACATTTTAGAGTATATACAATCAATAAATGCTCCTAATATTAACCTTGTTTGGTAACGTAGTTGTAACGTAACAGAAAATGTAAAAAGACAGTAACTAGAATAGTTAACAACAAGTTGCGCAGAACATTAAGACATTTACCAAGGCGACAAAACGTATTTTGTCATTTTCTGCTATTAAGTTAAGAGTCAGTTCAAATTGCAGCAATGTTGTAGTAGTTCTACATCCAGCGTGTTATCCGTAAAAGTATGGGCTGTTCCAAGCTATAGTATCAATAGAGAATGAAAAATCTTGGAAAAATATATAACAGTAAATAAATACTGAACTGCAAGTATCGGAAACCGGTGATGTAAATTAACTGTAGTTTATACTGTTGCTTGTTAAAACAATGTTAATCTTCAGTTTTTCCTATGCATCGTATTGCAGGACGTTTATAGAACAGTTTGTTTGCAATTTGCAGTTTTCTATGTTTTGCTACTCTGTTGGACTCGAAAGGCTTGAAAGTTAACTGATAAATCATGTTAAGTCAGAAAGGCCAGGACGTTTGTTTTGAGAAGGTAGCCTAGCCTGTTCACGTTTCGTTTTTTCAATCCAGTTACTGTATGTTCATTTTTTCCATCATATTGAATCTAATTGAATCTTCATTTGTTTTTTTATATGCAGTCGGGATGTTTATTAAAGAACAGTTGTTTAGAAGTGCAGTTGTGATATGTATCTGTCATGACGTCATGTGAAGTAGATCAGTCATGAAATTTGACCCTACCCAATTAATACGGCCACCCCGTCAATACGGCCTAATTTCCATGGCCCGTTGGTGGCCGTATTAACGGGATTCCACTGTATTACAATATTCACCGTTAGTGCTGACCTCGATCTGCCTCTGTTTTCCTTCGCAAAACTACATTATAAAGCTGGATGAAGTCAAGACCCAAGTGTCGTGAAAATCACAACCAGTGCATCTTTGGAAATGACTGAGCCCACATGGAAATGGTCATAACAACAAAATCTCAAGCAAAATACATCCCAACGGCCGACTTAAAAAAACGCGCGTGCGTCTGCAGTGAAGCCATAAAGCGCCGCGTTCGGTGAAAGGAAAATGCTACCTTGTTGCAAAACTTAGTAATAATTGGTGAGTACACCTGTAAAGGTCTTTTTCCGATAAGTGGAGGTAACGGGAAAGGGTGGAGTTTTGTTGTCTATGAGGACATCAAGAAAGGGCAGGAAGTCAACCACGTCCTGCCCTTTCTTGATGTCCTCATAGACAACAAAACTCCACCCTTTCCCGTTACCTCCACTTATTAGTAATAATTGCAAATCCTTTCAAAATACTTAATGAATTTTCTTCCCAAATCATACCTAGTATACCTCAACCACAGAATGTCCCGCTTAGGTAAAGAGCAGCGGTTGAAATTGATTCATTGTTCAATTCTTTACATTAGCCTGCGCCGCAGACGAAGCTAAACCCCTAGTAATATAAAAAGACAGCAAACAGAGGACAATCAACACATTGTCACAGGTATCCAATTACATCCTGTTTACTGAAAATTTGCGCATAGAGAGCGCGCTTTTTCTCAGTTATTCTGCAGTGGTGAGTACAAACCACTTTTCTAGCTTTTTTCCGAAACAGTCGTTTGTGTGAGTTCATCCTGCCACGAAAAATTGGCGATGTATTCTGAGCAGCGCCTCGCAGCTTTCGCAGGAAACGTCTGCACGCAGAGGTCCCCTGTTTTATGAGTCAAATGAGTCTATGAGTCATGAATCAATGAGTCAAGGTGTTTTTTTACACAAAGTAGATTATTATCTATTGAACTACGGTTTCCCTTTATACTTTCCTTTTATAAGAAGCACTCCGCTTTGCTTGCGGTTAGATCCACTCCAGCTTGCTTGCGGTTAGCTTTTATTTGTTAGTAAGGGCAGCACCAATTTCAAATTAATAACTCTAATTTAAAATTTGACTCATTGACTCATTGACTCATGACTCATGATTCATTGACTCATAAAAACTTTACTCTCTTTTAGTACAGCCATTTGATGGTCTGCCAAACAGCTGCAAAACGCTGCCAAGCGCATCAAAGCGCCGCACAGTGTTTCTGCAGCCTGCTTCAGCCTCTCTCTCGCGTTACTACAGCTGCTATGATGAAACGTGATAGCCACTTATAGCAGTATTATGTAACGATCGATCGAAGCGCAGTCGCGAAGAATATATATCAAAGAAAAATACATCACATCGCACGATCGCGGCGCGAAATGCATCCTGAGTTGAAATCTATTGACAGTCCCTTTCACGCTCGCTAATAAGAGATGGAGATATGCGACCGCACTTTAGTGAGTTGGAAGCGGAAATAGAAAGGGCAAGGGAGGGTGGGAAAAGAAAAAGCGCGGTAGCATAAGGAGGCAAGCGCGAAAGGAATAAACAACAGGTCTCGGCTACAGCAGCCCGCATTCTTACGCGAACTGGGCCGAAATGAGATGCAGGGCTCTCATTTATACTCGCGCTTGTAAGGGACTGGCGCGAATAGTAGTTACATAAGCTGGGAGTCGTGAAACTGATTTATGAATCTATATTTTTATTTTTAGAAAATTAACCACCCCTAGACCATGGCCTACCCCACGTTATGTACCTAGCAATACTTCTACAGTGTACTCCGTTGCATCTACATGTAGGCCTGTAGATAAGCTTAACTTCTCCTACTAAAAATAGGGCAGCTCCAGTATCAAACTTCAATCTCTCATCCATGTCTTTCTCCTTAAAAAATTGTCACCATTCTTCCTCGGAGAAATAGTGGCACAGTTTAAAGGGGCAGTATCACAAGAAGTCTCCTAAGTGTTTTGTGCAAACTGTGATAGAACTAAGAGGGTGCACTCAGCGATGAGCATAACTTTTGAACAACAAATGAAAGGCATGAATTCATTCTCCAAGGAGTAAATAAACATAATCAATGGTTTTTAAGTGATTTTTTTCCAAGTGACAACGTTGGCCCGAATTTTTCAAGTTTTAGGCCACTACTGTCCTATCCGTCCGTAGCCAAACCACCAGGAGTAATGGGCTCCTGACCACCTTTTAACAATTTTCACGACCAGTACAGTACGTTTTAGCAAGGCCAGGCCACTATTAGTGGATTTCCAATTCATTCCAACACCTTTACCGGCTGCATTTTCAAGTAGCACTAAATCATGGTGACACTGTCCCTTTAAACGAGACTCCGGTTTGAGAACTACAAGATTTGAACCTGGCTGGGGCCCCTGTGTTGTGTTTTCCACCCTGGTGTATTTAGCGGTGATAACTGGAGCAGCCAATATGCTGTGGAGAATAACCCAATCCATAAAGAGTAGAAATACTCCAATTCACTTTATGTTATGAAAACTAAGCAGTTTAGTACTGGCTTGGTAATCTGCAAGGTCTACTGTATTGACTACTCTTAAGACTATGGTTGGAATTTCGACCATTTCTTTCAAACCTATTTTTGCTGAACCTTGCTGCCAAAAATATTCATCCCCGCAAGTAGGTAATGCCAACGTTTTGGTCAAGGTCCATCAAATAAACTGATAACATTAAGTGCTACTATTATTCAAACCAAATTATTTGGCTCAGTTATTGAAATACAGAGATACAAACTTCATTTTGACAGTATTTGCCATCTGTGCGAGTGACCTTATAGATGTCGTGACCAATGTACCATGTATACTTGCCCAAAAGGATTGAGACTCTGTTGGGCGAAAGCGACTCTCGGCTGCAAACGCCCAGCAGGCGATTGCTAATTAGTATTACAATCTTGCAGGTTCTTTCAAGTTATCGTCATAGCATATAGTTCACCAGAGGGTTTTACACCACAAGATCTGTTGACATACGAAGAGGCTCATCAATCGCCACGTCCTGCAGCTTATGTCACTTTCCAGTTTGGTGGAAACGACTTTGATAAGGGACGGACCATTATTTTTCTGGAGGGGGGGGGGGGGGATGAAAAATTTCTCTCTGCAAACTTTTTTTTTTATCTATTCACCTCTGCAAACAATTTTTTTCTAACAACACCTCTCTGCAAACAATTTTTTTTTTCGATCTATTTTAACCACGATCTGACACACAAAGGAGGTTCGCTTTTGCTGCCATTAATCATTATTTAATTCAATATTTTATGGTGGCGACCAATATATAAACACCTCTGAACCCATCTTTTTTCGTTTTCTGAGACGTACACTACGAAGATTGGCGGCAGTAAAAAGCGAAACCGTTGCTTGAATTCTAAATGTCCAGTCCTTGCATTTTTGCAAAGAAGGAGAATAGAAAAAATTAAAGCAATCAGGATCATCATTGAACAGCAATACTTCAAGAAATACCAACGCCGAGCAGAAGGGACAGAAGGTGATGTCTTCTTTTGTCAAAAATGACCTTATTGATAAGGCCCAAGAAAGCACTCAAGCCAGCAATTATGTGGCCCAAGAAAGCACTCAAGCCAGCAATTATGTGGCCCAAGAAAGCAGTCAGGGCATCAATGATAAGGCCCAAGAAAGCACTCAAGGCAGCTTTAATGATGGAAATATGGTTTTAGAGGCTGCAAAAGAATGTGTTTCCCTTTAACATCAAATGTTTGAAGAAAATTGGGATATATTTGACAGCCAATCTGAAACAACCTTAGACAGTGATGGAACAGGCAGTGACTCATCTGCTAATGAGTGCTCTGTAAGTGAACCATCAAATGAGAAATATTTTTAACTTTATAAATGTTTATGGATTTAAGATCCTGAAAACCCATCAAGAGACTGTATACTGAAAACATTGTTGTTGTTGTGTTGATTTGACTTGCCGCAAGCATTTCTGCATTGCATGAAGATTCAACAATTTTTAAAGAATGGGTTATGGCATTATTTTTGTGTAGGCTCGTGTGGGCTAGCGAAGAGTTTCTTTATAATGTTCGAATAACTATGTTAATCGTATTTTCTCAATTAAACACTGGGTACCGAATATACGCCGGGTCTCCAAGGTGGAGTTGAAAATAGACCCCTCGGGTATTTATTTGAGGTATAATAAGCTGTAGGTATATTTGATGGATACATGTTTGTCAAAAATAATTAATTAAACCCCTTGCTTAATAACACCGGGCTCAAATAACCTGCAGGAGTCAAATAAATGCCGAGTCCACCAGGCTAAGTTTAAAATTAATGCCCCGGGTGTTTAATTGAGAAAATACGGGTATATAGATATTTATGAAGTTTAATTCAATGAAATGTAAAATACTGTTCACATTTAATTGCTGCAATATAAAGTTACTGTTTTAAGAAAAGGATCAGCTATTTACTAATTTATTAGTTGAATTTATTGCCTACATGACCACTTTGAAATTCCAATTTGGTCAAATAAAATGTTGATTTTATTTGAGCCCTGTATACTGTCTGCAAACAACTACATACTTTTATTCTTCATACTTTTAGTCTATATACATTTAGTCTCATACTTTCATTTTTGAAAGTTTTTTTTTCATTGATAGATTATTACAAGTTTCTCTGACTTCCATGCAAACTATTTTTATAATACATATGGTGTTTGCAAACAATTTATTTTGTCTTTTTAGGCCCTGCAAACAATTTTTTTCAATATTTTTCATCCCCCCCCCCCCTCCAGAAAAAGAATGGTCCGTCCCTAAGTATAAGGATTTTGTTGTTGGGGATGGTGCAGAATCAAACAGTAAAACAAGGTATAAAATGAGTCTGGATGATGATAAGAGCTACTACAACAGACCGCTCCAGCAGAATACCAACTACAGAGTGTTTCTGAGAGCCTTTGTCACTGAGGTATGAAAGCCACTACAACATGTTGCTGCTTATCATTTAAGGTGGCTCAAAACAGTTTCCTACATTTTTCAACACCTCAACTTTGACGAATCAATACTACCACTCTTTTTCAGTTGACGCAACAGTTTTGGTATTTAACAGATGCCCAATCACTGGTGAACAAGTTATGATTATTTTCTTGACATTACAATTTACCATACCAACGGTATAACCTGGTAAAAACATCCTTTAATTTTCGTTTTAAGTGCTTATAACTTAATATGTGAAAAAACCTTTTGCCTCTGATGAGTCGGCCCAAACTGGCATCATAGGCACAATGCGTGCAGAGGAGGGTGGCTGCTAGACTATAACAGTCTGTTGTTTTAGTACATGAATCTACTTGTCCGCTAACAGAGCTTTTACTCAACATGGTTCGACAGTCAACTTCCTCATTATGGTAAAGAACAGGAAGCAGAGCTGAGTCTAACACTTTGGGATAACATAGATGCTGAATAACAATGTTGTCCTACTGCATGGTTCCCTTTGATCCCTTAATTTTTCTAGAGCTAAATGTAAGTACAAGTTAAAAACTTACTTTAAGGTGATGCCACTGAAATAGAAGGAGTATTTAAAATTTTCTAATACTTGGTCCAGGTTACAATTATGTTATGAGCATTACAAAAATAAAATAAAAAATGGGGGTCACCGCGCTAGTTTTTGTGCAAAATGGATGGCCAGTATAGTAAATATATGACCTGCGAGGTATATATATATATTAGGAGCCCTAGTAATTCAAATGGGGAACTATCGTTTCTAGAAAAAAATCATTACATGCATTGAAATATTAGTCTAGTTCAACAAAATAGACTTTGATCTTAATTACAAACTATGCTTATTGAAAAGGAATTAAGATAATGAAAAAAATTAAAGATTTGGCTTCGTGCGCACATAAACAGCACTACTTAAAAACGTGTTTTTTACGGCATTCAAATAAAATTATCTCAATTTATAAAATGGTCGAGGAATTGCGCGCGCTGTGATTGGTCAATTCGAACTCATTTTAGTCCCATAAAGCACGCTGCATACGTCACGCGCGTGCTTTATCGAGTTATAATGCACGCTGCTTACGTCACGAGTTTTAGCGCGCGCAATTTCTTTAACATTTGATAAAAGAAATAAAAAACTTTCTCCTCGTGCATTATTGAGTTATATAAGCACTTGGGAATTTTTAAGAACACTCTAGAAGTGCGAGAAGCACTCGGCTGCGCATCGTGCTTCTCTATGCACGTCTCTCGTGTTCGTAAAAATTCCCGCGTGCTTATATAACTCAATAATGCACTCGGGCGCGTTTTTTATTTCTTTAGTAGAATTTTAAATCACTATATATTGTAGACAACCGTATGACATTTAAATTAAGGCATTAAAAAATGGGGGTCACCGTGCTCGTTTAGAAGAAAAGGACCATTTATTTCCCTACCGAGCTTAGCCTGAAGGAAATCTCGTAGTGTACTGTGTGTGCGCGCGCTTAATGAAGCGAAAACTTATAAGGGCGCATTCTTTTGGTACTATTCCGGAATAGGAATACTCGGAATAGACTGCGATCGCGTTCTTTTGGGGCCTATTCCGTTTTCGGAATGAACAGAATACTATTCCGTTCATTCTGCTCCCGATAGCAGAATGAAAGGAATGAACGGAATACGGTTTACTCGGAATAACCAGAATATGCGTTCTTTTGGGATAGTTTTGGCGGGAAACCGCGCGCGGGCGGGCGGGCGGCCGCCCCAGGTCGCCAAGTTCGGAAAATTGGAATGGTGTATTCAAAATGTCGGATTATTTGACGATCGATGCGAGTGCCTTGGAGCTAAGTTCTGCCCCTTTAGTGGTGTCCGAAGAGCCGGAAATTTCGTTTTCTGGCATCTCAAAGAAACCAACCATAACATGGTCGAAAGAAATGACACTAACTCTCATTGGGCTCTAAAAAAGCCACGAGCACCTTTTCAACAAAATTAATATTAAGAAGCGGAGCGTTTGGGAGAGCATTTGTACTCGTATAAAACAGACGGGCATTGAGGGGTCCGATGAACTTTCAGTGGTCTAACTGTGAGGGGAAATGGAAGTCACTGACGTCGGCCTACCGAAGAACCGTCGACCACAACAATCGGACAGGAAATGACAGAAAGGAATGCGCCTTTTTCAACGAGATGTCCGATGTTTACGGCTACCGTCCCACAGTCCATCCTGTAGCCACAGCAAGTAGCACTGGCAAGGGAGACTCGAAGAGGGACCAGACCATCAAAGAAGGCGGAGAAATCGTAACTCATTGTCCAGATGAACCATCTACATCTGGTGTCTCTGGTGCAAAACCGTCTCCTGGTAAAAAAAGGCAACTGGTCCCGCAGGACAGCAGCACCCCAAAGCCAAAACGCAGGAGGAAGAGCACTACAGACGAGATGGTTTTGTGGCTTGAGGAGTACAAGAAAGAGAAAGCTTCACAAGAAGAACAGCGTCTTAAAGAAATTAAACAGATGCATAAGGACCAGATGGAACTTTTGGGTGGTTTTTAGAAGTATTGAAGGAAATGAAGAATAAATAAAGGATGTAATCCACGATGCACTTCATCCGATTTTATTGAACACTTGATAAATTAAGGGAACAAAGATTTCCCGTTTTTGAGACAGTTTCGTTCCAATGTTGTGTTCTTTTCTGTCAAGGATTTTTCAATTTAAAAATTGTTTCAAAATTATTTGTATGGAAATATTAAATTATTGTCATGGTGGCCATCACCGGTACATTATTTAAATTATGTACTTTATAGCTGGCTTACATACCTCTGACTATTAAAAAATTATTTATTGTACATTAAGGCATTAAATGGATATACAATGGTGAAAACTGTACCTCTTATCAAATTCAATTAAGGTGTATTGAGGACACAAATAAAGTAAAAATGTGAAATGGTAACGAAGTCTTCATATAATTTTCCCTTCAATTTAATTAATGACAGGGATATACACTGCAATTAAACAGCAACACAGGACATTATTTTTTGAATAAAGACTAGTGTTACAAGATGACCCCCCTCCCACACACACCTGACAGGGACTCATATTAGCGCTGCTGGCTTTGCTTGTCAAGGTTATATTTCTAACAATTTGAACATCAAATTTCTGCAGGAAAACTATCAGCCAGTATATAGTTCCTGGACATAAACACTTTTGTTTAAAGGTCAAATGCAACGAAATTGGGAATTTTTTCTTTTGTCCGCAAACCTGTCGCTTATGAAGGTATTAATGATAATCTACTCTCACAAATGGTTTTTGTGCGAATTTTGGCGCTTAGGAGATGAAAATCCGACGATTTCCGAAGACTTCACGAAAACGAACCAGAAAATGGCCGCGCGTGGAATGGAATCGAATAGAGGTATTTGTGACGTCAGGTTTGGCGAGCTTGTTTTCACGTGTTTTGAGCGGCGGTCATAAATTTCCTTGCAAATCCTTGGCTTTGTTCGATGGATTTCCAGAGTTTTTGAAACAGCCGTTAGTTGAAACCAATGAAGACCTTGATTCAAGCTTTCGAAAAGCCTAAATACAGCCATATCAGTTCGAAGTACGGGTATCGGCCAAGGAATAAATTGATTTCTAGAGTGATTTTCGACTCTGCGAGTGAACAAGATGGCGTTTAAATCGGGCAACATCTACATGCAACAACAACGAAGGAATATGGTCAGATAGATTGGTGAGCCTAATAAATATAATAGAAACTGCTGCTAAAGAACTTGAAATTAATAAATAATTGAATCTTAAGTTAAAATCTTGTCTTGCTTTTGTTCATAAGGACTGCAATCTGGGATTATTGGTACAGTTTGTAGCATTGCCCGAGCTGAGTATGTTCGCTAAAATAACACAGCTTGAAGAAGTAATAATACCTTTAGAAGCTTTAAACTCATTCCCCTCAGCTAAATTATTATGCCTGGTATTAATATTGTTCTTTATTTGCTGAATTATTAACCTAGGTGGTTTATCCAGGTTATCGTAGCATCCTTTTACTTCTGTCCCTTATATTTTTCAGTTGATTTTACTGATAATTCTCTGAAAAGGGAATTGTCTTGGGGTGTAGGTCGATGTTTAATATCAATTCTAACAATAATTTATGGCAACTTGCATTTCTTAAGGCCCAGGTTATAAGATCCGCTAACTTGTGATGATTTCTGATGGCTTTATGGTGCTGACACAGGACATCAGTATAGCAGGGACAAATATACACCTGGTATTGTGTTTCAATGTCCCTGCTTACACATCCTTGTATGTACAATCATGAGATTTTGTCAATGCTGCATGTTGCTGTTATATTATAAACAAAATATGTTAGGAAGCAGGGATGGTGCAGTGGTGAGAGCGCTCGCCTTCCACCAATAATGGCCTGAGTTTGATTCCCCGACTTGGCATCATATGATATGTGGGTTGAGTTTGTTGTTCGTGCTCGTCCTTGCTCCGAGGGGTTTTCTCCAGGTTTTCCAGTTTTTCTCCCTCCACAAAAATCAACACTTCCAAATCCCAATTCGATCAGGAATACTCAACCCCACAAGCTTCTAGTTCTAATCCTTTCCATGTCTAAATAAAGGTTATTTCTTTATTTTTTATATAAAGTTGTTCATGCAATTTGTCATTCTATGTCAGCTTCTTTGTTTTGTACATTTATTAGTACTACTAACAAGTAATAGGTTCGTTTGTTACGCTTATTACGCTTAACATAGTAATGTTTAATTTTGGGGCTCACGGATTTAACGTTAAATCCGTGAGCCCCAAAATTAAACATAACTATTTTACGCAGGATCTTAGTCATATCCTGCGCGTATTTCTAGTGGGTGTTATGTTGTTCACACCCTTATGGGAACGTGATTTGTCCTACATTAGATAGGTATAAAATAAGTTTCCAATGTAATCTTGTTCAAACTCCCTGACGAAGTCTGTAGTTATCAGACGAAACCGGTAGGAGAATAAAACTTCAGTCAACAAGATTTCTTCGTTGCTTGTGCTGCTCACTAGTATTTTGTAAAAAATTGTCTTTGACACCAAAAATACCCATATAGATTATTTTAAGGGAGTATGCCAAAAGCTGTTACTGAGGAATTTGTAAAAGGTCAACAGTTTTGGGGCAGACAAATTTATGAAGAGTTAGTTTCAGAAATAAATTGTTATGACACAACTACAGGAGTGGTTGCAGATTCTCCTGAGGCAGTGGTTCATGACAAAATTGCTAGACAACAAAGTTTTATGCAAAAAAGTTAACCGATCTGGTCGGGTTTATGCCTTAGATTTCTCATAAATAGCTGAAATAAAACTAAATTACCATTCAGTTGTACATACCAGTTTATTGGCCACAAAGGCTGATTTACAGTTTATAATGAGTGCTATGCAATGCAACAGTTGATGTATTGGAATGAGGTTAATGCAGATCTGAACAACAAATGCATCGAGTAAATTGGCCTTCACAAGTGAAAAAACTCATCTTATAGTTTGTATTAAAAATAAGCTTGTCTTGGGCACCGACAATGTTAAGTCCGGGGTATTTTCGTTGTTATATTTAGCATTCATAATAATTTCAAATATAAACAAACAATTGAAACGAGTGTTTCATTGTACAGAATACTGTACATTAAAACGTCTGCATGCACGATTTAGTTTTTTTAGAAGTTTGAAACAATAGAGAGAATATCATTTTTAAGTTAAAAAAAAACATAAACAAAAAAGATTTGTCTGTAACTTCAGAACTGATTCATGCACAATTTTCTTCCTGTAATAAAAATTAAAATATATTTTTAATACCATCCTTAATTTGCGATTCACAATATTTCACACAAACAGTAATGTAAAGTTGTATTTTTGGTAGAAGTTCATGAGGCGACTAGGGTCAGATTAAGAATGTAGTGTGTGAATCTGTTAAGTTCAATACAATACAATTGTCAATACAATACAATAGAAGAAAGTACAACTTTGGGGTCAGACAATGGGTTAAGTTTATTAGAGACTTTACCTTCGCAGTCTGCATTTTGTCGCAAACGATTTCGCATTAGTCCTTGATTAACGGCTTTCTCTTCAAGTTGGTAATAAGAGGAGAAGCGCCAGGTCTCTTTCGAAGTTTCTACGGCTGGAACTCGGACCAAAGTGCAAGATTCTGCTGGAAGCTTTCTGAGAAAAACATGTCGGATGATACTGTATTTGCCGAGCAAAGCCGGCGTGCATTTGGCATAAACATCCTCTCTTTTTCGTCGATCTCAAACATTCCTTGCATCGCTCCTCGCCTTTAAGAAAATATTTCGAATGTTCATCCGGCTTTATCGTGATTTTAAATGCCAAAAGATGCAGCAGACTTGTCAGAGACAACAGTACTTTGCTGCATCTTCGCGCGTCGAAGCTCGCCACATGTGACGTCACAAAATCCATTTCCGACAATTTTCCGAAGCTTTTCCGAACCGTTCCGCTTGTGAAGCGAAGATAAAGGGCTGTCTTCAACGTTGAATATCTCAGCAACGTTTTAACCAAATCGTTTCAAACTTCAGATTATGATTATTCACAGTAATTCCTTTCATTTAAAGTCAAAATGAATCCAAAATAAAATTTGGTCAAATTTCGTTGCATTTGACCTTTAAAGGGACTGTGTCATGGCTAAATTAAATTAAGGTCATTGCCCTGAAATAGAACTGAACACAATTTTTTAACCAAACTTCGCCTACTGGTTTATAACGTTAAGGGAACTTAAATTTTGAAATAAAAAAGGGGGGTCACCAGATTCGTTTAGTAGCAGGAAGACCTTGTATATTCCATATAATTCCTTTAAAATTCCTCTGCGAGTACTAGTAAAGTACACGTTTTTAGCGATAATTTATTTTTCAAACACAAGAATTGATCTGTTTTCATTTTACAGAAAGAATTTGATCACTACACCCAAAATATGAGAAAAAATTGATAGGTCACCAGACTCGTTTACGAGAAAGCGACAATTTACTTCTCTCGCGGGCTAAGCCACATAGAAAAAGCCGCCATTTTGTTTATGTGCGCGCGCTCGCGCGCGCTTATTACACGTAAAATTCTGCGCAGTAAGGATGCGCTATGCAATACAGGGCAATGACCTTAAATACCACTTATTAACCGAGAGTGAGGTCATTACATCAAGCCCGAGGTCTGAGATTTTCCTGTAATGACCGAACGGACGAGGTTAATAAGTTATTTATTAGATGGCTTTTTAGCGCTATTCTAAAAGCAAACATAACACATAAAACTCGCTTTTGCTGTGGCTCTCTTCGTCGCTCATACCAACTGAAAGAAGTAGCGGTATGCTAGTTTTTTTTTTTTTTTTTTTTTTTTTTTTTGGGGGGGGGGGGGGGTTATAAAAAGATAGTAATATTTTGTCAGAGTTTTTTGTTGCTTTCGCCCTCGCGCTAGTAGCTTTTACTCAAAACTCAAAAGAACTGTCGAGCCAAGAAAGGTTTTCATAATGCCCGGTCATTACAAGGAAATAATGCCCGCTCGGCAGCCAATCAGGGCGCGCGTACTATTGCAGCCATATAATAATGCTATTTAATTTTGTTGAATATTTGCAGCACAAAACTAAATGTTTGCAAAGAAATCAATTCTATGATTCTAAATGACAGAACCATAGCTTCATAATTTGCAGCCAAATGTGTCTCCCAGGCATTATAATTTACATGTAAAGTTTCCAGAAGACAAGAAAACTGTTCCACCGGACCATATTTCAAAAACCCATATCGCAATCCGTTTCAATATTCCACACTTTTGACCATCCATACCTTCTTTTGCATTTGGTGTTTTAAATATTCCTTCACTGTTTTAAAGAGGTTATTTTATGTATTTTAAGGAATTTGATGGTCATTTCCTATGCCTAAGTTTGACTGAAATCCATGACACAGTTCCTTTAAATAAAAACTTTGAGTTTGCAGTCTTATTGTTAAGAAAACATGGCAAAATTCAATATTTGGTGGCAACTCAGTCAGCTCTGACATGTCCAGTATGCATTAATATTAGTGAGACCTTTCTGCATATAACTGCTGAATTAATTGATCTCGCTTGGCTTCTGCTCTTCCATCATCTCTGAGAATATTTTGGAAGTTGTTGATTTCATCCTCTTCCTGATCAAGAAATTCTTCTGCATCGTCACCATCAAGGAGGCAGAGGTTATGCAGAACACAGGCAGCAATTACAGTTTCTGGGATGTGGCGAATGTCCATGTCCATGTACTTTAACTTGCGAAATCTTCCTTTTAAGGAAGCAAAGCTCTTTTCCACTACCATACGTGTAGATGACTGCAACAAATTGTAATGCTTTTTCTGTGCTGTCAAATTTCCATAGTCCTTGCAAGGAGTCATGAGCCAAGTCTTCAAAGGATAAGCTGAATCTCCAAGCAAGAAACTGTCATCTTCAAATTTCTCAGCTACTGAATTGAAGAGATCTGAGTTGTTCAAAACACGGGCATCATGGACACTGCCAGGCCAACCCACATAGCAATCAGTAAACATCATCTCATGATCTGACACAGCTTGCAACACAACTGAGTGAAAACCTTTACGGTTGATGTAATTCTCTGGACATGATGTAGGGGCTTTGATAGGGATGTGACTCCCATCTATTGCCCCTATTACACCAGGAATCCCTCTTTTGGCCTTAAACCCTGACACGACATCTCTTGCTCTTTCACCTAGATAAACAAATTTTATATTATTATTCAGCAATATTTACCGGTCATCAAACTAATACAATCAGGGCTCTGTGTTCACAGGGGGGGGGGGGGGTACTCAAGTGACAGGGGGGGATTTCAAGTGACGGGGTGATGGAAGGATTTTTTTGGGTCGTGATTTTTGCCCCCATTCGATCATCCCCATCACTTGAAATCCGAAGTACCCCCACGACATCTAATTGGAAAGGACTATAAACAAAAAATAAGCTCATTGCAGGCTTATTGCATTGTTAAGTCAGATAGACTTGTGTTGGTACACAAAGAAAATGTTCATCTATTAACAATTAAACATAGATAAACAATAGCCTCGATTTGGTACAAAAATATGCGTGGATATTTGTCTGGGGTCATTATTTGTTCAGAGAAGGGAACAGTTTTACTCGAGCTTCACTCTCGGAAAACTGTTCCCTTTTCTGAGCAGATAATGTTCCAAGGCAAATATCCATGCAAATGTTTTAAGCCAAATGGAAGCTATTGTGCTTATTATCAACATTTTTTACTCCAGCCAATAGAGTGTCCAGTACAGAACAATGAAATTTCAACTTGTTCACTCGTGAAGCTTCTGTGAATACAGCGTTAGCTATCGTTGACTTTTCAAGTTAAAAATTTGAGTAGTTTTACATGCTACATAAATGAATGTGTCGTGCAAGTGAGCTAGAACTGATTTCAAACTGTATGAAAGCAGTGGACGCAACGGCCATATGTTTGGGCAATTTGTGTGACGGATTTGAATTCACAGATAAAATAAAAACTCGCCTGCCGGCGGTTTCATCGCCAGGGAGTTGTCTTAGGCTGTTTTGAATTGTCGGGAAAATAATAGCTCGACTGCCGAACTGGAATATCAGTTATGTCTTCAACAATGGTTTACATACAAGTGAAATCGTGCTATAAATTTTTTTCTGAAATAAATTCCTTCACTTGTCGGATTGTTGAGGAAACCATTGGAATGCTCGAGACAGCCAGCGGTTAGTTTGAGAATTCAAATACGCCACACACTTTGCTTTCAAAACAATTATACTCTTTTACAACATAATGTACCGGTAATTTTTTTTCCAGCTTAATCGCACTGCTAGAACCCAGCGCGTGAAGCTCAAATTTTTCTAATACGGTGGAAATCAAAGATACGACAGCGAACAAGCCGTGTTTTCGTTGTTTACAAATCCGGCACGCACTTTTATGTCTAAAGATATACGGTACGGTCGTCGCTTCGACTGTTTTTACACAGTTGGAAGCTGATCTCTTTCATAAACATCGCTGTTATTTACCTTCCAAATTGTGCAGTCTAAACTAGTCAAGTTAAAAAGGGATAGAATCGAAGTTGTTTGAAAACCCAACACCATATAGCGAAAATTTGTACTGATCTGTTTTCGTGGCGAACGGACAAGTTGAAATTTCATTGTTCTGTACATGACATTTCATTGGCTGAAATAAAAAATGTTGGAATTTATTGTTACCGTTCTGCTTTGTGATTGGTTAATTTTGTCTGGGTGACCCCGGTAACAGTAGCCACACTGTAAAGGTGATTTTTGTGTTTTGTTTCAGGTTATTTTCAGTCTGTTGATGGTCAGACTAGGGGATGTTTAATCACAATTTTGCTACCCTGGGTGGGGAATTTGACAACATTTTTTGGAGCAACTACAGAATGCAGGGCCACTGTATCTGTAGCTCGTTTGGCTCGGCAGTGGATGTAAAGAACGAGGAATTTTTGTTATGGCTCTATGTCTTCGGTGTGTACATGTATACCGTAAAGATCCATGTATAAGCCGCACCTTTTTCCTCTAAATTCAAGTCAAAAATCGGGGGTGCGGCTTATCTACGGAAACATCTCTGGTTGGAGTTCGCAAAGGCCTAATTAATATTCATAAAAAACTTCTCAAGACGTCACTGAATAAACATATAACAACCTGAAAACTTTGTTGTTGTTCACTGCCTTTAGCTCATCTGCAAAGCTGTTTGCAGTGAAGCCTGCCGGTCACTTCGAAGCATATCATGTATTTCTGCCGCGTGCCAGAAAGCACCAAGATAAACGCAAGTACTCACAAGGCAAATGGCCGACCGCTTCGCTTTTTTATTGACCTTCACAGCAAATGCATCTGCTGGATTATCAAACTCTTATTCTGCATGAAGTTTTTATCGTGTTGCGGGTAGCAGTTTCCAAGAATCTTGAAAACGTGGTTTCTTCCGAAGAAAGTGCCGCCATGTTTGTTTTTGATGCCCAGACCCCTCTCTATATTTCAAAGCTTGGCTACTAAGCATTCATCATTCGTGTACGATTCGTACGAATTACAAATGTTTCGGGAGTGTTTATAAGTGATGATCTCGAGAAAATGATATCAAGAGAGCATCCAAGTTTAAGATATTATGAAATCAAACTAAAAAGGAGGTATAACAATTGAAATTTTGCTTTCGAAAGACTTAATTTATATTAAACATTGCAACAACCCGTGTCAGTGTTTTGAAACCGTGCTTGTTTGCCCTTGTTAGTTCACCAATAGAACTTCACTTGAACTTCAAACTTTATTGTCTGTATATTTTTTTCCCAAAATTTGAGCTTCCAAATCGGGGGTGCGGCTTATCTACGGGTGCGGCTTATACACGGAACTTTACGGTATTTTGTGGCTCGTTTGGCTCAGCAGTGGATATAAGAACAAGAAATTTTTGTATTTTGCGTTGTTGCATTGTGCGCTAAGTCTCCGGTGTGTAGATTTAGTGGCTCGTTTGGCTCGTTTGGCTTGGCAGTGGAAGTCTCCGGTGTGTAGATTCAGTGGCATGTTTGGCTCGGAAGTGACTACCGAGCCAAACGAGCCACCAGATATATACGTCTTCTAAAGTGGCCCTGTATTCTGTAGTTATGCCCAAATTGTTTTTTAAAAAAAAGTCAAATCTCCGCCCTTGGCCCTGCCCCCCGCCCGCCGGCTTAACATTGATAAGTGCATTAAGGTCACTACAACTGCAACAACAAACAAAACATAACATTTGCTTTTGTGCGTGTACATTGTTTTTATCTAGCCCGAAGCCCGGGTTTTCAATGGAAGAGTGCATCATAGCCTCTTCAAGGCTGGAGATTGAGGTAAGGCAGACACAATCCTAAAAGAAAGAGGACCTAAATCCCTCTCCCTCGAAAAATAATGACTAGGATTAGTATCGATCGCAAAAACATAAGTTAATTCGTATAAAATTTGTGGTCAATTCACGCCAAAATCTACATAGGTACTTTTCAACTTCCTTCATACTGTACCTTTAGGCCACACGATGACAGTACCAGCCATGTTCTTCAGGGCTTGGCAAACTCGCCGTAAACAATTGAACGCACATGATTCGGATACATTGATAGCGGAGCTCCTTAGCGCGCGCCAGCGCGCGGAGCGGAGCACCATGGGTAATGCGGGTACGAGAGAATTTTTGTAAACCTAGGAGGCCGAAAAAATTTGGTGCGTACGCGCGCCGCGCGTACAGACTCTCGGGGAGGGGGAGGGGAGTCCCAAGGCAACCCAACCCGGGAGAGGTGAATCCGATATTTTCTTGGCGGGAAATCGCGCGACGCTGCGTTTTTGGGCAACCCGCGTTTAACTTGGCGGGAAATTGCAATGCAATCGTCACTTCTCAAAGAAAAGTTTCCTTAAAAACTTTTTTCAGCTTATTTAGCAAAACGATTGTTCTACAGAACAGAAGTTTTATTACTCAAGAAAATTGTTTTATTTTGCTATTGTCATGTCAACAAACAATAGCGAAGTGAATATAACGTGTAGAAGACAGGGTTCAAGTGAAGAGCAACGGGAGAGTGAACGGCAGAGAGCAAGAATTAACCGGCGAAGAGCAAGCGAAGAAGATCGCGAAAGAAAGCGAGCCAGTGATAGAGACAGGAGGCGAAATATGAGCGAGGAACGCCGCGAGGCAGAACTAGCGAAGAATAGAGAAAGGAGACAAAATATGAGCGAGGAACGTCGCGAAGCAAAGCGAGCGAGAGATAGAGAAAGACGACGAAATAGTAGCGAGCAGTACCGCGCAGCGGAGCGAGCCAGGGCTAGAGAGAACAGGCAAAAAAAACGGAAAGAAGAACGCGAAAAAGAACTACAGAGGCAAAGAGACCGGCAGCAAAACAACAACATGTTAACCGAAGGTAAGTAAGCTACTTCAGTTCCGTTGTATCAGCTAAAAACTGCAGTAATGGCCAATCCGTTTTTTAGTGCGAGTAAGCTCCCTTTTGTGTCGTACCGTATAAATTTTTTGTTGACTGACAGTCATCTGCCAACTGAAGCCGCCAAAACAACAACAACTTTTTTGTCAGGCTGCATGTTTAATAATTTTGCTCTTGGCGATGCTTTAGCTTCGTTATGGCCTGGCATGAAATTTAAGAGGAGAGGCAAAGAGAACGGCAGCAAAACAACAACATGTTAACCGAAGGCAAGTGAGATAATTCAGTTTCGTTTTATCAGCTAAAAAAAGTGCAGTCGTACGGTATACATTTTGTATCGACTGACAGTCGCCTGTCAAGCCGTCAATACAATAACAATTTTTTTGTCAGTCTGCATGTTTAATAATTTTGCTATTGGTGATGCTTTAGCTTCGTTATGCTCGTTAAGTTTGTGTCTGGACAGAGGAAATTATTCCGTTGGAGAGGAACTGAGCTGCAAGTTTATAAATGTTTGCGGTCTGACCGTTGTTTTTTCAGTGCACGGAGAACCGGAGTTTGCATGTGAAGATGTACAAGAAGGAACGGAAATTTTGCCATTGCCTGTTGAAAAAGATTTTTTGCAGTTTGCTCGTTATCTTGCAGGTAACTAGATATTTTATTTATTTAGTCATAGAAAACAGAACGCGTCGCGTTGTTAGCTTGCCCAGATTTGAAGTAGTTTTTCCTGTTCCTGTGAGTGAATTAATTACCTGAGGTATTTATGATTTTACATTTCACGGACAACAAGCTACGGCTTTCTCGAGTTTTTTTACTTTCTTCTTCAGGTGTACAACAAAATCATATGGATTGCTTTTTATACACAAAACAATGCCTCCCTTAGAAGCTCTGTGTGAAAGTTGGGGCATTTTTTTCCAGTCAATTTTGCAGACCCTTTACATCATAGTACATAGTCTAATAATTCAGATTGATTTTGTTTTGGAATTTTGTTACTCCATTGTAATTATGATAGCTATTTTTGCAGAGGCTGCCAATTAAACAACTGATTAAACATAGCACCAACACTCACGAACACAGTGCTAAAGACTCTAAGAATTAATTAATTTATACCATTTACCCTTTTATTCTGTTCGTCGTTATAGCCACCGGAGAAAATGAAAGTGGAGTCATACAAGTTGAATGTGGCATGGAATGCTCTCTGCCAGGTGAACAGAAAGAAAGCGATTCAGGTACATAGAGATTGTGAATGATTATGTTCAGGTTTCTTTTAAGTTTCAAGTTCTCCCAATTCTTCTGCTTCTGTGTTAAGGGTCTGCTAACATTTTTCGTCTATGTTATCAGCTAAAAAAGTGCAGTCGTACCATATAAATTTTGTATTGACTGACAGTTGCCTGTCAAGCCGTCAAAACAATAATAACTTTTTTTTGCCAGTCTGCATGTTAAATAATTTTGCTCTTGGCGATGCTTTAGCTTTGTTATGACCTGGCATGAAATTTAAGAGGAGATATGTGAAATTTGACATTCGTTTGGTGCCCAGGGGTGGGGAATCCGACTCTGGATTCCAAAAAATGTCAAATTCCCCTGGGGTTGCCCCCCCCCACATCCTGGGGAAAACCATTGATAGGTGCATGGCTGTTTTTTGGGAGGCATTGTTTTCCTCTAAGAGAATAACAAGAAAGAACAGCATGACTTTTGTCAGTACAGTAAAAACCTGCCAGGAAGAAACTGTAAGTTGTTTTTAATATTAGCCTAAACAGGTTCTTACATAAAGGGTTATTAACACAAAAGCTAATAATACAGTGTAAGTTCTAAATAGGTTCTTAACTGATTTCTGAAAAAAAAAGTTTTGTTGTTATAGAGATTTTAATGGTATTCTCCCTTCTCTTATATAAAATCTGCATACCACATAGCATTTATGTAAAAATGAAGCACTAATCATTCAGAACACAACATTATATACATGTACAGTAATGCCTTGTCCAAATTATTTTCCCAAAAGTAGACATTTCTAATCAATTATTGTAGAAATTAAGAACCTGTTTCCAAATTTTAGGCTTAATAATGGTATTTAATTTGTAAATTTTAGCCTAATCATAAGACACACACAACCAAATGTTTGTTTGTTCATGTTCTCAGTTGCATGCATAAATGAACAGATGCATAACAGATTAAATGAGATCCACAGATTATTTTAGAACTGTAGATTATGTGAGATGAAATTAAAATCCCTCAGTCCCCAAGGGGTTGAACACAGTTTCACTTTTAAAATACAGTAAAAACATATATATATCTCCTCTTAAATTTCATGCCAGGCCATAACGTATTGGTAGTGAGTGTATAATTTTGCCAGTCTGTATGTTTAATAATTTTGCTTTTGTTGTTCGATTGGAAACTACAGATCAGAGGTTTTCCAATGTTTTTTGGACAGGTAAACCACCTTGAAATAAAATTGTCGTAGAACTTAGTTATATCTGGTCATGTATGTGACTAATCAATATATTTTATGAAAAAATTGGGACCAGATAAGGAAGTCCTGATAATCGAGGAATCCGGATAATCGGCATTTGACTGTAATGTGTTTTGTTTGCCTACAGGTGATGTGCAGCAACTGCTCTGCGATGCCGAAAAATTGCATGGATCAGAGGATTTGCAAAGGATTGCATTAGACGCAGGATTTATAATTTCTGACAATCAAGGATTGGGAAATTGTATGTTTTTTGCGCTGGCGGAGCAACTGGAAATTGTGAAAGGAGTCAAAATTTCAGCTGAAGAACTAAGAGTCAACTTAGTTAAATTTCTTAAAGAAAACTCCAACTTGGTAAGTCAGTTATATCAAGTAACATTGTTATTTTTTTTTGTAGTCATAATGCCAGACAAATTCTTGGGACACCTTTTTGGTTTGAGAACCATAATGTGGCAATTATCACTGCTTTGAGATTCTACACAACATTGCAAATTGGGTGAGGGTGGAAGCTAGTACTGAATTATTACAGGATTTTCAATAAAATATCAGAGTATGCAGCAACAGCTTTAGATTACATTTTACACCTAAGGCATGACTTTCTTCTTTGTGGGGGGTGGGGGGGGGGGGGTGCTACCCTGAGGAAACTGTACAAAATTTGGCCTTTTTGGTTGCATTTCCTACATTCTGATGCTTAATATATAAAAACATTTTGTTAGCATTCACATCCATTTATTTTATCGGAATAAAAAGCAGTGTATTCAGTATTAAAAAAGAAGGGGGAAAAGTGAAAGTTATAAGATGTTCAAATAAGCTATTTTTAACATTTTTTACATTCAGTAGTTTTTTGAAATAAATATCGATGCATTATAAATCTGTTCAGTTTTCTGTGGGAAGTTTATGCCAAAATTGGGCTCTTACTTCGTGTAGAAGACACAGTTCACCTATAACAATAGAGAACAAAAGGACAAAAGAAGGAGGAATATAATAAAAACAAAAGGTTTGCGATGCAGTATTCTATTGTGACGTGTTCTGTGCTTCTACACGAAGAAGGAGCCCAAAATTGGGGTGCGTCTTATAGCCGGGTATTTTTGCCCAACCAAATCTTATGACGGCCATTTTACCGGAACTTACAAATAAAACAAGAAAAATGAAAATACTTAATGTTGGTCATTGACTTTTAGAACAAGAAAACAGATATATAAAAGAAACAGCAAGTTTTAATGTAAAGATTATTGTCACGTATAAACATGTTTTAGCAACGCGTGTCTATGTCAGCATTTTGTTGAAACAGGCAAATGAAATCAAGCATACTCATTTGACACAAACCTTTTTAAGCGTGGAATGTTGGAAATGACTTTAGAAGACAGGGAAAACACCAAAAAAGCTCGAGAATCTTTCAAAACCACTCGATAAACAAAGTAAAGCGATACGAAGCATGCTTGAGAACTTGGTAACCATGCTACAAACTCAGTGGTCACTGGTAACTACACATCTGCCAGGTTACTAAGCAGCTAAGTTCGAAGCGCTGGAAAGACTTTTAGATCAAGTGGATTAAATGTACGTCTTTTTTAGCAAGAAATGTTACCTTTTTACTGGAAGATTGTGCCAAGGAATATAAACAACATTCAATACTTCAAATTCTGTAATAAGAACTGTCCTTAAATTGATCACCGCATCTTTACAACTCTCCAACTCATGGTGCGTCTTATAACCGTCTTATAACCGAGTGTTTTTGAAAAATTTTCAGTTTGGAAACAACATGACAAAGTTGCCAAGTTTAGAGTGCGCCTTACAACCGAATAAATATATATACACATGTATCATTATAGTGTAATTTGTAGTGATCACCCTAGGGGATTGATAGAGCATTTTTGGTAACGTGATATTTTTTCTTGCAGCCCAATGGAACACATCTATTCCGCTTTGTTGATCACGATAGACACCCAACATGGAGTGATTACTTGGAGAGCATGGCAAAAGATGGCACATGGGGTGATCATTTGATGTTACAAGCTGCAGCAAACTACTACAACACTGCTATTCGTGTTGTCAGTAGTCTTGGTCGTGAAAATGAATCACTGATTTGTCCAGTAAATCCAGCTGATAGTTTGCCTAACACCAGCAACACCAACCACCAACAGCCACTTGTGCTTGGGTACATTTTTGAGCTTCACTACGTTAGCCTTGTACCCAGACAAGGTAACATTGGTGTTAACTAAAGCTGTGTTCACATTAAACCTGAAACATGTTTCAAGTAAAAAATTATGCTTCACCTTAACATGTTTGTTAATGCATTGTGCAAATCACATGTCAGTTTGAAACATGCTTGGTTGTTTAATTTATGCCATTAACAATTAATAAATCTTGTACCCTTGAACCAAAAAAAGATATTTCAACTATTCTTAACATATGTTCTTAGTAGGCTTGAATTTGGATTTTTTTGGGTACTCGCTTTCTCGCCATAATTTTTGAACATGTGTATCGTCTTATCATGATTGAAACTACCTTGTGAGGTTGTTCCAATCAATATCATGCATGCTTCAGGATAAACATACAGTATTTCGATCATGATTTGCTCAAACGTGCCGGCTCATGTGAAACTGATCAGACTATAGTCTTGTTTCAGCCAAGTGTGAACACAGCTTTAGTCAGAAGTTTTGCATTGCTCAGGCGTTATAATTATCACTGAAAATGATACATTGCTACTACTTTTCCACTCTAACAGTCATCTTCATGATAATAATAGTTGTAAAAAGATAGCTGCATATGAGCCGAAGAGCTCATCCTACAATGCATTGAGTTGTTATTTATATCACGTTTGTAGGTTTGCTAGTTTTGCTTTTGGCTTGTTTGGCATGTGGAAAGTGACTGTGTAAATGGTGAAAGAAATCAATCACTATCCTTTTCCAAATGAACAACTTGTATGTTTTAAAAGCCATGTTAATTAAAAGTTGCAGGTTATGTAATGCACAGGGCTCGAGACTAACGGTAGCCAATTAGCCAAAGGCTATTAAAATTTAGGTTTAGGCTACCAGGTTTAGCATTCCTACTAGCCATTTGTCTAGTGAAAAAATCGGAAAAGTGACAAAAGTCAACTGTTCTTGATAGAAATCAATATACCTGACTAGTGAAAAATTACTTTTGGCTAGTAAAATCTGACATGTCACTAGCCAGTAAACCAGTGAGTTAAAAAGTTAGTCTCAAGCCCTGAATGCACATGTAAAAATAAAAGTTTAAGTGATGGATTTTGCAGATTTAGTTTTGGTATGTTAATAGCAGATAATTCCTACAAAAGAATTTTTACAATAGGAAATCACAACATGTAAAAGCATTTTAGAATTCTACAGTTCATAGCTATATCAGAAAACCTGTACATGGCAGTTTTAGCTACATGTCCAAAGCAAAAGCTTCACCTATTATTGAAGCAATGACTTTGAAAGTGACCATCTAGTCAGGCCTTCTGATAGGGTGCGGCAAAAAAGCAGAAATTATTCGGCATTTTTAGGGCAGATTATGCGGCAAGAAGGTACTATTATGCGGCAAATTATGCGACTTTATCTAAGCGATTTTAAGCTTGTTTTACAAGGTTTCAGGAGATGAAAATCCATTTTGTGCATTTCAAAAAATAATAAGAGCATAAATGAACGATAAATATCGGTATTAGAATCAAAAAGATTTCAAATGGCTTTCCATGTACACTACATGATGTAGTAGAACGTTGAAGACTTTTGGTGACATAATATATGAAGTGTGACATGATACCACTGACTGAATTAATGAAGGCGCATGTGTCAACGTGCGGTGTCGAACGATCGAACACTGTGCTATGTTTTTGACTTCATGGAAGGATTTAAACATTCTGAATTCGGCCATTTTACCTTGTAAACTTCAGTACAATACAAGAAAGCAAAGATAGAAAGCAAATTTAATTGTGTGAATGTTTTTATGGCTAAATTGAAACTGAAAAAGGAAGTCGCCTGCCGGAAGTAATGTTGTCTGTTTGGAAACCACATCAGAGGTTTTCCAAGGTTTTTTGACAGGTAAACCACCGTGAAACAACGTTGAAATTGTCTTAGAACTTTGTTAAAGCGAGTATTTCCTTTATCTTTTCTCAAATTGTGCAATTTTGTACGAATTATGCGATTTTGATGAATTATGCGAAAAGTTGCAATTTGAGGTCAATTATGCAAAATCGCAACATCGCATAATATCAGAAGCCCTGTCTAGTGCTCAGCTATGGCAATTATTCTGACATAATTTTCTTTTCTATTGTGTAGATTCTGTTGAGTGTTTTACTCAGGGCAGAATAAGTGAAGAGGTTGCTTCTGAAAAAGAAATCGAATATGCTGGCCCTGTCTCTGTTGCAAGTACAGAAATGAGTACAGGTAGGATAAAGAGTAAAATCAATGTTAAATGACTTGGAATTTATTTTGGCTAATAATTTACTGTTATTACATTTAAGGACGGTGCCTACTAATAACAAAGTATTTTCGCCTGGCCGATGACTATAAAAGAAATGTAGATGTTACCAAGGGATACTAAAATTCAAAAAGAAAATTGGGGGTAGCCACGCAAATTTTCGAATAATTAGGTTTGAAATCTGGAAAAAAGTGCCGACGTGGCATTTTAAAATAAAGTAAAACTAAATACAATTTCCTTGCAAATTCCATTGGAAATTGGTTTTTCATGAACAAAATCAATATGAAATATAACAATATTTACAATAACTAACAAATAATGTCTTCGGAACTGCATGATCCACGTTTTTATTAACAAAATAATTGCGTTTGAGCCATTTTTTACTCTTGCAGCTCTCACTTGCACGGCCAGAAAATCGGCCTAATTTTTTTTCACTTAATGAAAAATTAGACATGTGCCTTATAGACTTACCACTTACATTTTATAAAATAAAAAGTAGGGGTCACCACATGTTTTTAAAAGTTATACCAGTTGTTTTCAGGTTCTATGAAATCGCTTTTGGGGTCTGTTACATTTTTCCTATCCCCTCCCTAGCGAGTTGAATATTTGCATCTTGCGCGTGCACTACGTCATTTGTCACGGTTAGCAGTTTGCAGGTAGCGTTTTAGCGCTTAGCGATTTGTTTTTAACTGTTAATGTGAGCCATTTTCAGTGATTAGCGGTCAATGTTTAGGATATGCCCATAAACTGGATTTCGTCGCAGAGAAAACTTTCTTGATTTTAAGTCGCGCGCTTGTTCGCGTAGTTGAATTCGTTATTTTGAGTGAGCAAATTAATTAAAAGCGCGCACGCTTAGTGTGATCGATGCATTGCGTGATGCGCAGAACAAGTGCGCAGTAGCTATAGGAGGCACCGTCCTTAAGCACACATTAATTATAAGAGTTTAAATTGCAAGGAACAAAAAATATGAGATATGCATAATTTGACAAGAATTTTCTTATCTACTGTAGCTTGTAACCCACAATAAATTCATATTATTATTTTGTCTTTTTTACGTCTTCTTTCATTTCTACCCTTGGTTTACACAAAATAGTCGGTAGATCTCCAAGAGATCTTTGATTTTATCCTGTTGAATTGTAACCAGCTTAATGTAATAATTTGCACTATTAAAATATGTCTTATCACTAACTTCTTTTGTATACATGTTCTTATGAGGTATTTACTATTGCATCCATATTATAGGAGAACACTTGGAAAGTGACAATTCCGAGTTGAGAAATCATTTACTTTCGGCACAAAACAGCGCATTGAAAACACAGCAACCTGATCCAGAAATAAGCAGCAGCAGCCATGTAGAAGATAGTTATCTAATTAATCGAGCAAGGGCAGTAGGTGTGGCCTATGAATTTGCAAAGGCTGGTTCGGTTGAAACAGAGGACGATAGAAGAAAAAGACAGCGGCGAAATCAAAGGAGAGTATCAGATGAGGAGAGAAGGTTGCGGGAAGTTGTTGGCGATCTACCACCACCACCCCCTGCAGGGTCGAGTCAGTTGGAGGATAATGCTTATGTGGCTATACGTGCATTTGAAGTAGAGCAGATGACATATAAGTTCAGGTGTTGCGATATTTGCCAGGAGCGACGGTTGGAAGGCAAAGGAACCGGGAATATGTGCTCTCGCTGCAGAAATGACAAGAAGGACCCGGATTGCAAAGTTTGGTCAGATAAAAACGAAATGGACCCAATGTCTGTTCCAGAGGAACTGTCTGATATGACAGATGCCGAGCAGATGCTGATTTCAAGACTAGCTCCAACTGTGCATGTACACATGTTAAAACATGGTGGTATTGCTTCAAGAGGACACTGCATTGCATTCCCTCAAGCAGTGCAAGAACCAGCAACTATTCTGCCACGTCTACCAGAAGAAGTGGATATCGTACGTGTCAGAAGGCAAGGAAAAGATGATACGCATAAGGAGTTTAGGGTTAGAAGACGACGTGTCGAGGGTGCACTCCGCTGGCTGAAGGTCAATAATCCTGCCTATGGCGATATCGAGATTAGTGACACTCGTCTGCAAAATTTACCGGCTGATGGTGAATTGCCGAACTTGAGAACAGTTGAGTTTTCAGAAACAGCAGATCACATGGATGACCAAGGCCCGGCTCCAGAACAGCTGGATGCAGGTGAAACAGATAGTGGTGATGATACGACAGTCTCTGGAGTTATTCTCCCTGAGCCTGGAGTGAATGTTCAAGCATGTGTTGAAGCAGCCATAAATGAAGTTGTGTCTGAACCTCCTGAAGCTGAAGTAGTGGAGAGGCAACAAGGCACTGAACGACCAGTGATTTCTTGGCCTTCAGTTAGTACAACTCCAGCATCGGAGTTTACCACTCCTTACTTTTTCACAATGGCCTTTCCTTGCTTATTCCCATATGGAAAGGGTGATTTTCACATCAATCGTCAAATAACATGTCCTTCACTCCATGACTGGGCAGAGCACTTGCTGTGGTATAAAGATGGAAGGTTTGCCCGACACAAGGTATGGAAGTTTGTTGTTCACAACATGATTATGAGGAAGCGTGCCCTTGAACAGAGCAGGTACATTGTTGATCAGCAGCTAGGAGACCCGCAATTAACAGTTGCAGACCTGCAAGAGCGACTAGCAAGTGGTGATACCACATTCATTAACAAACTGCTGTATTTTGGGGCAAATCTGCGTGGTACAGCACAGTATTGGCATCAAAGACGGAGAGAGCTTCGAGCCTTGGTTGAGTTCATGGTTAATGAGAAGAAAGGATTGCCTTCATTTTTTATGACTGGTAGTTGTGCTGAGTTTTACTTTCCCCCACTTAGAAGACTATTGGAGCAGTACATTTTGCAGACCACAGGAAAAGAAGTTAACCTTGGTGAGGATAGCAGTGCCCGCTACAAGGCTGTGCAAGAGAACACCCATGTGGTGGTGAATTACTTTGACCTGCGTACCCTGTCGTACCATAATAAGGTCCTCAAGCCTGTATTTGGTGTCCATGACTATTGGTATCGTTATGAATTTGCCAAGTCCCGAGGTCAAATCCACTGGCACCAACTCAGCTGGAGAGAGGACAGACAGCCACACCAGCTGTTGCACGATGCTCGTGAAGGCGATTGTGATGAGGACGAGTGTGCTGCCATACTTAACCAATGGGCTGACGAAAACCTGGCCATGACAGCATTACACCCAGGTGGTAGTGATGAGGAAGGAAAGCCGCGGAGGGATCTCTGGCCTCCGCCTGAAGGTTCAGCTGACCCAATTTCAGATGAGAGAGATCCCCTGGTAAAGATGCTAATGGATATAGGTTCAGCCCAAGATGCGATCCTTGAGGATCATTTGCTTTTGGTAAACCGAGTTGGGTTGCACAGTTGTTCCGATTACTGTTTGAGAACACCCCGTCATCCTGGGCAAGGACTGCAGGCAAATGAACGTGTTTGCCGCATGGAATTTGGAAGTGAGTTTCACCCAGGAAAGAAACTCCGCAACGCACCAGAAATTGTTAACGATCACAATGGAGCACCTCGCCTTGAGATGCCACGTGACCATCAACGTGTAGTTCAGCATTCCCGTTATCAATTGCAGTCATGGAGAGCAAATGGTGACATAAGCTTGATTCTGTCGAATTCTTCCCCAGATAATCCCAGCACAGATGATATCATAGCTATAATTGACTATGTTTGTGGTTATGCCTGCAAGGACAGTGAACCTACCGGTGCAACTGCTGATCTATTTGAAGACATGGTAAATGCTGTGGATTCAAGTGATGCAGGCCAGGTGTCTGGAAAATCAATTTGTGCCAAGATGCTTATAAAGACCGTCGGAAGAAGAGATATTAGTGGACCCGAGGCATCATTTGAGCTCAGTGGACTAGCACTTTGGCGGTGCAGCCGTAGGTTTTCCTATTTGTCAATGACAGGGTCAAGGCGTCTTGAACGTGATGGTGAGACTGCCACGCGCAGTACCCCTTTGGACAAGTACCTTGCACGATCTAATGAAGAGCATTGCTCCTGGTACCAGTTTGCATCCCGAGATGGCAACGTTCCAGTGGTCAGTGGGGGCTCTACACATGCTTCATGGCCATTGAATGAGGACTACTGTAGAACGATGCTTCTGTTGCACTGGCCAAACTGGTTTGAAATCCAAGAAGTAAAGGGAGATGCTGAATCTTGGGTTGATCGGTTTAAGGACTTTGTTGTTACTGATGAGTGCCCACTGTTTGTGAAGGCCCAAGTCTCTAAGGCACAGCGTTATGCTGAGCATCCGCAAGAGCCGGTATTTGAAGATGAGGTGGATGATAATGCTGATGAAGCAGCAGAACAACCAGACTGGGTTGATGTGTATGCTGGCCAAAACCAGAGATATGAGGGAGTTGAGAAGGACTTTGATTATGATGATGGTGGAGAGCAGTACGACTGGAGCAGTATTGCCATTAATCTTCCTGAGGGCAAAGACCCTAGAAAGTGGCTGGAAGAGACCATCAAAGAAGACGAGGAACAGGAAACAGAAGTTGTGGACCTTGAATTACCAGATGTATCTCCTCTATCCTTAAATGACAATCAGAGAGCTATAGTCAGTCTGATTTTGCATACTCTCTACAACCTGATTGAGAACCCGCAAGAACACCATCCCTTGCGACTTGTCGTCGCCGGTACTGCAGGTACAGGGAAGTCATATGTCATCAAGTGCCTGCAGAAGCTAGTAAGGCAAGTGTTTGGAAGCAACGATGCCATACAGGTCATTACTCCTACTGGAAATTCTGCCTATCTTGTTCAAGGCACGACTGCACATAGCTTTTTGAGAATCCCAACAGGGGCAAGGTCTTCTAATGAGCTGACTGTGCCTTCAGGTTCCGTGCTGCAGCAAATCCAGGATAGGTGCAAAAATCTTAAAGTTCTGGTCGGCGATGAGCGATCGATGTTTGGTCGCACCACAATGGGCTGGATGGAACAGCATACACGCTATGCAATCAATAGAGGGGCCAATTCAGAGGAGCTGTGGGGAGGCATCCCTGTAGTAGTGCTGATGGGAGACGATGTGCAGCTACCTCCTGTGTGTGACACTCCCGTCTACATTGAACATAATCGCAGTGCACCATCTAACCATGGTCGACTGGTGTGGACAAGTTTTGACAGCGCTGTAGAGCTAACTCAGATTGTCCGTCAAACTGAATCTGAACAGCAGCTAAGAGATGTGTTGATGTCCATGCGAACCTACTCTACGACACACGAGCAAGTCCGTTGGCTGCAGCAGTTTCAGTGGCACAATCTGCGTATGAGCCATGGTCCTGAACTTCTACATAGGATGGATGAGCAAGGGCTGTATGTTTTTCCAACGCATCGTTTGGAATGGGAACGCAATAAAGCCAAGCTGCTTCAGTTGAACAGAGAGCCAAACCATCCAGTTGCAAAGATCAAGTCAGTTGACAATGGCAGGCATGCTCAGAAGGCTGACAGCAATAAGGCAGGAGGTTTGCTACCTCTGCTCTATCTTTGCCGTGACAGTAAGGTCATGCTTACGGTAAACCTGAAGGCTGCATGGGGTTTGTACAATGGAGCTGTTGGCACAGTAGTAGACATTGTCTACAAAGATGGTTGCAGGCCTACTGATGATCCTCCACCATTACCCGATGTTGTGTTTGTACGTTTTGCAGGTTATAAGGGTCCGGCTTACATTGACGAAGATCCCACACTTGTGCCAATTGTACCTGTAAACCGCTCTACGGATTGTGCATGTAGGTGCAAGCGTTCTCAGGTTCCATTAAGGCTGTCATGGGGAACTACTATCCACAAGTGCCAGGGTTTGACTGTAGGCAGTGGGGAGGCCTTCAGGTATGTTGTCATTCACCCTGGAAAGCATGACTTTGAAGCTAAGAATCCAGGAGCTCTCTTTGTGGCACTGTCAAGAGCGAAATCTGCAGGTGGAGAAGGCGTGGATCCTGATTTTGCCTTTCACGAAGATGTCCTGCTGAATGATGACAGGTTGAAGCCTGTTAACACTCCCACTACCCGTGCTAGAGCAGTGGAAATGGCAAGACTGCATGCCTTAGCCAGTGAATGCCAGCAGCGAGAGGGCTTAGCACCAGCATATGAAGAGGATACCTTTCTCAGGCTGGTGGAGTGGGCACAGTCTCAAAGTCATTGAGGTATTTCTGATCTACATCACTGCATGTTGAGCAGAGACTCTAAAGGTATGGTGATGTTATTCATCTGTGTGCTTATTATATACTATTCCACAGTGAGCTACAGTTGTAGTGTACAGCTGTAGTTGTGGTCCTGTGAATGTCATGTGGTAAGGTGATCTAAGGCTCATGGCCATAGCAACATATGAGAGTTGGCTATAAATTTGGAGTCCTTGATTTTTGAGTACAGTAAAAACTTGCAAGTAAAACAAAACATTAGGTTAAAATTTGGAAATGGGTTCTTATTTTCTAAAATAGCCTGAGATTAAAACTGTTTACTTTCAAGAAAATAAGGTTACTGCAGTTAACATTTTACATGTACATCCTCTTTGGAAACACTCAGGAGTCTCATGACTCCAGTTGCAATGAAAGTGCCAATGTTGAATTTCTTAAACTGACTCAATCACATAGTTATGAAAATAAGGCAACAACAGTTCACATTATTTTTTCTTCACAAATTCAGAAAATGAAGAACCTGTCATGAACTGCAAAAGTCACAATTTCTGCTATTTACTTCCAATTTCGTAAGAACATGTTTCGGCTAACTTGGGAAAATGCAGGTTTTTACTCACATGTTTTTACTGTATGTCAAATGTACTTGATATGTGGCGAAAGCTATGTCATGTGGACACATGCATTGAGCAGGGAGGCTGCTTTGAAGGTGTGAGCTCTGTTGTACGAGGGTTATGAGGGCCAAATCCAAGTGTAACAATTATTTTTTTAAATGAAATATTAAGCAGCTGAAATTATGGCAGCTACCAGTCAATTATAAACTGAAATTATAACTGTGCCACACAGCATTTTAGGCCATAATTTTCATATCTTATAAGAAAAATAGTCTTGTGTAACATGTTTGTTGTTTCAACTTTTTTTGCAATGAAACTACAAATGTCTTGTTAATGTTTTTTTTTTTAATTAATTAAGAGCAATGTACATGTAAAAGGCATAGAAAATTGGCTGACAACAGTAATTAAACATTCATTGTCATAAATCAATGTTAAAAATGAAATGAAAATAATGTGGATAACATCAAATTTAAATTTTGTCATTTATCTATCTTTCTGAATGGAAATTGTTAATGAAAATCATCACTGACAGCTGCAAAAACTAAAATAAATTTGGTGTTTAAAAGCATACACATTCTTATTTACTCATGGGCAAAAAACAACTCAATTCACATAGCCTTCAACACCCTCGTACACTGACGAGCAGATAAGTGTGAGATGTATATGCTAGTCAGCTACCTTTGGAAATGGCGCAGCATATGGCAGCTACCTTAGTCATTTGTAAACAGATGTGGGTGCTGATATGCAGCCCTTGTGATTCAACCAGAGCAGATGGCAGCTAGCAAAGAGATGGCTCTGAAATGCTGGGTAATCCATCACCGTGACCATGAAATTCACAAAATACGTAAAGAAATCATTATTTTCTTTTCTAATCGCGTGGTCGCAATACTATTTCTACAAGAACCAAAAATCTAATTTAAACACATTTTTAATGTTTACAGTACTTTGCATACTTTGTTTACTGTCCAAGTGTTTGTTGATTGTTTATGTCATGCATGTGGGAACTTAAACGTTAAAATGAAAATGGGGGTAGATGGGTGCCCACTAGTAGCAACAGCACCTTGTTAATACCCAATAAATTCTTATAATATCACTATTTTTTTTTTAATAACAATTGCTCGCAAAATTCATGTTTCCGACAATCGTTTTTTTATTAAACACTGACAATATATAAATTCTAAAGATAGAAAGCTACTACTTAATTAAAAACAACTCATAAAAAATCATGTATTGGAATTATGCGCGGTAGGGATGTACAATGCAATACTGGGGAATGACTGTAAAGAGTTATTACTACAGGGAGTGTTATGTATTTTGTGAATTTTTTTGGAGTGATGTTGAGAGAATTTACCAGACAGCATGAGCCATTGGTACTGTTTGCCAGTTCTGTCATTTTAATTTGACATTGAGCGATGGCGATAGATACACTTGCAACTGAGGCCAGCTCTGTATTACACCGAGCAAATGGCTTCACCCGTGGCCGATGCCAGTTCCCCTGTGTGAGATTACAGGGTGGTGTAAATGGGGTTTACTGTAATCAAAGCCAGATATCTGATTAAATGTATGACAAGCTATAATTCACTAAAAGGCTTTGAAGGGAACTTGACTTTTTATTCTTTACTTTTTTTACGGTCACAATTTTAAAGGGCTTCAAGGATAAACAATATTTTTTATCTAGTTAAAAAATTCAGTATAATTGAAAATTTCACTGTGCCGAACTTAGCTAGTTCAAGTCAGTAAATTTACAGTCTGTTCCCTGTGATCCTTGCGTATGCTTTACTGACAAATTATAGACATACCCCATTTACACCTGTAATGGAGCGATGGCAGCCACCAGTACATTGCTATGCAGATGCCCGCTCTGGTTTGAGCAAGTGTTGAACAAGAATGATGATTCTGAAATGTTGGATATCCATAAAATTCAGAAAAAAGGTGATAATAATATGTTATGCACTAGTGGTAGAGTTTGCTTCACTTTTGTTTTATTATATTAATATTGCAAAATGACAACCTTTTATAAATAAATTTGTTATTCAACAAATGCACGTGCTGGTAATAAAGATGGTCAACATTTTACTATATTTTACAATACATCTTTTAAAATTTGTCCAAAGTAGCACAAAGCGCTGCCTTAAAAAAGTTTTCTTTGCTGCAAAATGTCTCCCATTAACCAATATTATTGTTGAATAAGGACACAATAATTCTGCTCCATCATCAGAAATATCATGTCATTTTTAATTAGTCAAATTGGCCTTCAGCTTTGTCAGCAAATTATTACTGTAAATATTACAGCTATAAAATAATTAATTTTAGTATAAAGGAACATTTTTATTTTGTCAAAGTTTACCAAACTACACACTCACTTTTTGTCATTTGATAAGGCCTCTGGCCTAGATGAATGTTTGATGCCTGTGGTAGTTTTCTGAATTTTATGGATGACACACATTCAGTAGTGGCTGAGAAGGGGCCCCAGGCCCCCACATTATTTTAAGGCCAAACCGAGGCCTGAAGGGCTGAGAAAAAAAATTGTTTTCAAGAGCGGGCCCTCATTTACCTTTAAGTCTGGATCTGCAACTGAGACAAGAGAGTAAGTGCCAGCCACAGGGAGCCAACTAGCTCATTTGAATGAGTCATATTGAGGAAAAAATGAAACAACCTACCTTACTTAAAGAGTAATTGAGTAAAATATGTAAGAAACAGTACTAGTGGCCCTCTTATAAATAATTTTGAAAAATGAACAAGCTTAAAACAATCATTGTAAGTTAAAGTTTCTTAAAGTACAATGAAAACTTAAATGTTAATTTATTTTGATAAAATAAACAAAGCAATGTGGATAATGGAAGCCAAATAAGAAGATAGTGATCAAGTGAATACTTTAACTGTCTATAAAATGTTAAAATTTACTTCAAAACTCTCATTGAAATCATTTCACTAAGTCTACTTCCCAATTAAGTTACAAGTTATAGTACCCAGAATTCAAATTTTGGGTTTAATTCTACAACTATATCAACCACAAAATGGAGCATAGGAGAGATGTTTGGAGCCATAATAATTTTGAAGGTAAGATTTGTTTTATTTTAGAAAGGCTAAAAATAGATTTTGTATAATGTAAGCATAAAGGAAACAACAGTTCAAAGAGTCTAGTTAAACATTATTGGAGAAGTGTTTGGATGTTTAATCTATTAAAAAATTAAAAAAAAAAAAAACATTTAGAATGGCAAGGGTGTGCAAAGTGATCAGAAAAATTAACATATACATCCACATCTAGTCAGTGTCTTAACAGAAGAGGAGAATGTGGCCAAAGTTTCGTTTTTACAATGTGAGTAGAGCCGAATTTACTGAGTTGTCTTGCAAATTGCAATGTTTCACAAATTTCCCAATTATTTTCATGAGGTCTGGCGATGGTAACTTCTGACAGACGACTAATGTTCCAAAAAGTAGCGACAGCACTTAAAATGAAGTTCTGGTACGCAATAATCCTTGCGAAATTAGAACAAGTGAAAAGGCCTCAGTAGAATGACAACACCTGACATTTAAATCAGTTTTCTGGCGGTGTTCTGACATGAGTAATGGCAACAATACATTTAATTTAAATATTTGACATTGTAATTTTCATTTTGTATTATAGAAATATTGGTTCTTGTTATCTGCAAGAGAAAAAAATTGATATGCCGGTATTATACAGTAAAAGGTTTTCAGCTGACAGGACAATGGCTGAAGAAAAGTAAAAAGTAAGTACAGACAATTCAATAACAATGTGTCTTAAAGATTGTACTGTATCATTATATTATACCATAGAAAAAATAAAGCATTCTGAATACTGGAAAGCTGTTGTATATTTAACGGTATTCAACTGAACCTTCCCATCTTGTGCTGGCATCTTATTCTCAACGAAATTTTGTAAGCGTATTTTCTGTGGCATGGTATAAAAGTATACAACACTTTCTCATGGTACATGTATATAACTATGGACACTCACCTAAAGTGAAACCCAGAAAATACAAGTGACCGGTGGGATATTCCATACCATCCGTACTAAGGGCAACTAGATTTTGAACATCTCCATACCCATCATGTGTAGGGTCACTGGATTATTTTTTTTTCCGGGGGGGGGGGGGGGGGAGGGAGGATCAGTTCAGAGATTCCTAAAGGAAATGTCATGTTTTACATTATTTCAGCCCTAACACAACTGTGGAGTATGCAGATAAAAGTCACGAATGCAAAGACATGTACCAATGATTTTGATTGGCACCGCTAAACACAGGTACAATAGATTAAAAATAGTACTTGCGATAATATATATACACTGTATATACATTTTTTTGCTCTCATTTAACTTTTTTCCAGTTATGATTAACACCAGTTATAGTCATAGTCAGAAAGACAGATAAATAAGGCAGACAGCTGCAAGACATTAATTATTATTTTTCAATAATTTTGTCAAAACAAGTAATGGCGAATAAATGGTAGCTCACCATGTCTGTAATATTTATGAACTTTACCCCATAAAAAAGTTTAAGACTGACTAACTATTAATTATAATGTTATACAGGTGAAGATTTTGATTGATGATTGATCATGAATGGATCCGGAAGCAGGCCTAGGTAGTGTTATTGTTTCTTATTGGTTCGATAGGGTACAGTCAATACCATAAAGTTCCCTGTTTAAGCCACACCGGAAATAAGCCGGACCCCTATTTTGAAGCTCCGTTTTCGAAAACAAACACTTAAGTTTGAACTTCAAGTGAAAAAAGAAGGAAATAATCAAACAAATAAGGACAAACAAGCACGGTTTCAAAACTAGATACGGCAGTTGTTGCAATGTTTAATATGAATATTTAACTCTGATAAAAGCAAAAATTCATTTGTCGTACCTCCTTTTTAGTTTTAGTACACAATATCTTTGACTTGGATGGTCTCTTGATATCATTTTTAAAGATTAACAGTTCTAAACAAGATATATACGAAACTGTACAAATCAATCCGCGAATGATGACTGCTTAGTAGCCAAGCTTAAAATAGAGAGAGGAGTCTGGGCTTTAGAAAACAGCTCATCCTCGTACCCAGGGTCTTCGTTCCCTTTGACCAGCGGTCAGGAAACGTTTCTTCAAGCCTGCGCAGAAGGGACGAAGACTCGAGGTAGGAGAATGTCTTGCTCTCAGAAAAAACAACGTTTTCAAGGGGTTTGGAAACTGTTACCCGCAACAGTATAAAAAATCCATGCAGAATAGGAGATTGGCGTGATGGTGAATACAAATGCGAAGCGGTCGGCCATCGGCCCTTTGAGTACTTGCGATAATCTTGGTATTTTCTCGCACGCGGCGAAAGGATATGCATTGAAGCGACCGGCCACAGGGCCACTTATTTGCATGTCATTGAATAAGAATAGCCTCTATTGTGTTATGCCTCGTTCCGTAAAGAGTGCCGACACGGTGGACCGAAGTGGCCCTGCATTCTGTAGTTGCTCCTATTTAGTGACCAGTTTTGTTTTTGATTACTGCAGGCATGAATACATATGTGGCAGTACACAAATACTCAGTGGTGATTACTGCAGATATGAAGGCATATGACAGTGGACATACTCAATGGTGAGTGTGTGAATTATTTGAGGCAGGCGGGGTCCTAAAGAAAATGTGTAGTGATGCATTCTCAATTAAAATTAAGGGACAAATTTAATCATTATAATTATGTCTTTTTCATAGCCATAGCTCTTTAAAACACTTTTCAAGATGCTATTGAAACTTCCTCAGTTACGTTACAGAACAATAATTTGATCTCCACTTGTTGACTTTTTCAGGGCTAAGACAATTGTGGATTGTATGCAGATCAGAGAAATTTCTTTATGATTACTGCAGAGCGTTATGGAAATAATGACCGTGGAAACAATATATGGTGAGTGTTTGAATGATGCAATATCTTTATAACTTCTTTTCCAGTTATTAAGTGACCAACTTTTTTTTATTACTGCAGGCATGAATACACATGGCAGTGGACATACTAAATGGTGATTGTTTGAATGATGACAGGGGGATCTTAAAGAAACTGTTTAATGATACATTCTCAATTAAACTTAAGGGAGAAATTTAATCATTATAATGTCTTTTTCAGGTCTAACACAATCGTATGAAGATCAGTCACAAAATAATGCACAGACGTTTCCTGATCCTTCTTTTTGATTGCTTCAGGTATGAATGCATATAGCAGTGGACAAACACTCAATGGTGAATGTTTTTGGATCAGATATTTTTATAACTTCTTGTCCAGTGATTAACTGTTAATTTTCTTTTTGATTTTTTGTAGGTGTCAATACATATGGCAGTACAGAAATACTCAGATTACTGACTAGGTATGAAGGCATATGACAGTGGACATACTCAATGGTGAGTGTGTGAATAATTTGAGGCAGGCAGGGTCCTAAAGAAAATGTGTAGTGATGCATTCTCAATTAAACTTAAGGGACAAATGTAATCATTATTATTATGTCTTTTTCATAGCCATAGCTCTTTAAAACACTTTTCAAGATGCTATTGAAACTTCCTCAGTTACGTTATAGAACAATAATTTGATCTACACTTGTTAACTTTTTCAGGGCTAACAAAATTGTGGATTGTATGCAGATCAGAGCAATTTCTTTACTGATTACTGCAGAGCGTTTTGGAAATAATGACCGTGGAGACAATATATGGTGAGTGTTTGAATGATGCAATATCTTTATAACTTCTTTTTCAGTTATTAAAGTGACCAACTTTTTTTATTACTGCAGGCATGAATACATATGGCAGTGGACATACTAAATGGTGATTGTTTGAATGATGACAGGGGGATCCTAAAGAAACTGTTTAATGATACATTCTCAATTAAACTTAAGGGAGAAACTTAAGGGAAGAAAAGGGGCTTCACTATGACAGGAAACTTTGCCTCTACATTGAAATATTAATTATTATTGATTATTATTAATTATTTGAGGCAGGCGGGGTCCTAAAGAAAATGTGTAGTGATGCATTCTCAATTAAAATTAAGGGACAAATTTAATCATTATAATTATGTCTTTTTCATAGCCATAGCTCTTTAAAACACTTTTCAAGATGCTATTGAAACTTCCTCTGTTACGTTATAGAACAATAATTTGATCTCCATTTGTTGACTTTTTCAGGGCTAAGACAATTGTGGATTGTATGCAGATCAGAGAAATTTCTTTATGATTACTGCAGAGCGTTATGGAAATATTGACCGTGGAAACAATATATGGTGAGTGTTTGAATGATGCAATATCTTTATAACTTCTTTTCCAGTTATTAAGTGACCAACTTTTTTTTATTACTGCAGGCATGAATACACATGGCAGTGGACATACTAAATGGTGATTGTTTGAATGATGACAGGGGGCATCTTAAAGAAACTGTTTAATGATACATTCTCAATTAAACTTAAGGGAGAAATTTAATCATTATAATGTCTTTTTCAGGTCTAACACAATCGTATGAAGATCAGTCACAAAATAATGCACAGACGTTTCCTGATCCTTCTTTTTGATTGCTTCAGGTATGAATGCATATAGCAGTGGACAAACACTCAATGGTGAATGTTTTTGGATCAGATATTTTTATAACTTCTTGTCCAGTGATTAACTGTTAATTTTCTTTTTGATTTTTTGTAGGTGTCAATACATATGGCAGTACAGAAATACTCAGATTACTGACTAGGTATGAAGGCATATGACAGTGGACATACTCAATGGTGAGTGTGTGAATTATTTGAGGCAGGCAGGGTCCTAAAGAAAATGTGTAGTGATGCATTCTCAATTAAACTTAAGGGACAAATTTAATCATTATTATTATGTCTTTTTCATAGCCATAGCTCTTTAAAACACTTTTCAAGATGCTATTGAATCTTCCTCAGTTACGTTATAGAACAATAATTTGATCTACACTTGTTAACTTTTTCAGGGCTAACAAAATTGTGGATTGTATGCAGATCAGAGCAATTTCTTTACTTATTACTGCAGAGCGTTTTGGAAATAATGACCGTGGAGACAATATATGGTGAGTGTTTGAATGATGCAATATCTTTATAACTTCTTTTTCAGTTATTAAGTGACCAACTTTTTTTTATTACTGCAGGCATGAATACATATGGCAGTGGACATACTAAATGGTGATTGTTTGAATGATGACAGGGGGCATCTTAAAGAAACTGTTTAATGATACATTCTCAATTAAACTTAAGGGAGAAACTTAAGGGAAGAAAAGGGGCTTCACTATGACAGGAAACTTTGCCTCTACATTGACCCAATGACAATTAATTGGCAGTTGGAACTGTCAGTACAATTTTAATGGTTTTGATAATCAAAGCACAACGTAAATTGAGCAGGGGCTCTGATTGCTTAATAATTATTTAGAAACTACAGTAAGGGACCTTGAAGTTCTGGCATAAAAGAAATGTTTACTTATTGAGTTACAAATCCACTTCAAGGTTTGCCTTGCACATGATTGCTTATTTCGTTCTTACAGTAGCAACTGTTGTGTGGCCTCCCACACAGTTGCCCTTAGGGGTCGTCCTGTTTTACTCCTCCTCACGAACACCTGCTTAACCGAGGCCAACATTCCTTTCCCCAGTTAATTCCCCTGGACGATTCTCAAGCTTGAATGTTGTGTTAAAAGGCTAGCTTTGTATTATTGACATCAAATGTTTTGATTGTTCTGCGATTTTAGGGTTGCAATATATTTGCTTTGAGAAAACGCCTTTAAAAAGATAAATGAAGTACGTACCAAATATATGTTCTCAAATGGCAAAATCCCAACATAGCCAACAAATTGGTGAAACTGTCAGGCAGCAAAGGACAAGGTCGATTAGCAAGTTATTAAACAAAGCCAGCAAATTGGAAAATTTTTTTCATCTGAATGAATTTAAGTGAAACATTCTGCACACAGTGCTAACAGCTCTGACCAATTATTTTGGTCTTTTTTGAAAGAGCATCTTGCGGTAAGGTCAACATTCCTGATTTTGGTAAATCTTATTGGCTTAGCAGAGGAAAGGCATATCAGTTAAGCAGGTGTTCGTGGTGAGGAGTGAAACACGATCGCCCATAAGAACAACATTTACTGTGTGGGAGGCTATACCAACCACTCCTGTAATGCACGCTGTGCCATTTAGTATTATTTTTTAAATGTTAGCTACAGTTCAAGCCACTTTCCACTTGATTATAAAAACTGATGAACAATGTAATACAACTAATACAATATGTTTATTGATCATAGGAATAAGGATCAAGGATTTTCAAGAAAGCACTAAATACAAGCATGTCTTGTCAACCTAGTTAACAAGTGTATTTTATCATATATAAAATTCTGGATTACAACAATGGTGAGTTTTAATGATTTATTAATGCAAATGATAGTTATTATTAACATATAATTCTACTTTCCCCAATACTGAAACTGTTTATATGTTTAGCAAGTGTTAAATAAATATGATATTCTTGGCTTTTGAAATGATGATTAAAATTGTTTGCTTTTCTTTTATTTACAGACATTGATAAAATGTTCTACCAAGTTAAAAACTAAACTTTTGAAGGCGACTTAAGTAGTAATTACAGACAAAGTTGGATGTCTACTCACTTTTAGTTTTAGAACCTCTTTAACTAAGGACATTTGTTTATTGTTTTAATTTATATTATTCAGTGAAATATAAATTATTCCCTCAATTAAGGTGCTAATGTGATGCCATTTGGCAGAAACGACTAAGTGTCACTAAGTACAATGCCTGTGCTAAGCTTCATACTGGTTTGCTTGTGGTATGCTTTATCTCTGGTTTGCTTTTGATCAGCATTTATTTGTTGCTCAGGGCAATATATTGTCACCATCCCGTCATTCTGCCAGATAGTACTCCAAAATAACTGCTTAATTTTAGTGTTTCAAAAGAATTATTCGGGTAAAGTTAGTAACAGTTACTGTAGATTGCAAATATTGCAGCCATTAGTATTAATAAGACGCAGCAGCAAGTATAATTAACCAACTCGAAAGATAGTTACCCAAACCCTAAATTCTTTTTGTTGGCACGTTTTGAAAAATGAAAACCAAAGGCCTGACTTTTTTTGTCAGCACATTTGAAGTGAAATCTAAATCATAACTGGATGTTGCAATGGTATGGATCTATGAAACAATAACTTTAATTCTAGGCAATTAATTTGACTATTAATGACTATATGAAAGAGTGGAATATAAAAGGATACATTAGTTATTAAGATCTTGACAAAAAATACATAAATTAAAAAAGAAAAAAACACAATACTCATGTATCGACTAATAAAGGAACAAACCATCATGGAAATTTACAATCAGGTTATCCATGTCCACCTCCAATTAGGTACACCTAACTTTCATCGAAATATAATTTTACAGTAATAAGGATTAATTTCCACATGTAAGTCTCATTAATAGCAGTTTAATAATGAGGTAAAAGAATACTCCTGGATTAGAGACTGGAGACAACAGACAAGGAAGAAGCAGAACACATAAACAGTTGTTGTACAACTCAACGCTGACTTTGATTGCACTTATTCCACTTGACAACAGCTTGCAATTCATCTCATTTTAAGGCATCATCTCAAATTACAGACCGCAGCCGAAACTTTGTGCTTGCACCACACTATTCTTAAATGATCAAGATGTCTGCTAGCCTGATTTGGTTGTCAGTATCTGGCCACAGTAATGATATAGTCTTGATACAGTGAGGACAAGAAATGGAAAGCTACTTAATGGAATTCCAACTACATCTATTACTGCAAACAGTAATAAAAATGTCTCTGACTATTGCTCAAGGTACAAGGAGCAATAAATCACCTTCATTTATGTGATGTTTTTGAAACAAAGAATTTACTAAAGCTTGACGTTTGGATGAGCGGTTATCTCAAAGAAAGCTATCTTTTATGATGACTGTATGCTACATGTCTTAACAAGATGTTCAGGGAAGCCTGTACTGTGAAGTACTGCAACATATGATATTGACAATCACGTACAATGCATGAACACATTTTGGCAAAGGACTAGATTATTTGGATGAAACTTTTCTAGATCCTGGAAATTTAGGATGGTTCTTGCTCTACTCAAAGACAATTTAATATGGAGCGATTCTTCATCTACATAATGCCATTTTAAAGAAACAAATCTCTGATGAACAATTAAGTAGCCAAAGCTTATGATGCCATTTAATTAGAAATGGTAACGATCTTAGTTGGACATGTACCCAACAGATGTTATATTATATAACATTTTTGTTAAGGCTAAAGACAATAGACAAAAAAGAAAACAGAAAGAAATAGTTGATACCTGGAGATACACATACAGAAACATTACTAACATAATTTAATATAATTTGATTACATCTTTTAGTCAACATACAGTCATGTATAACATGTCTGTTAAAAAAAATAACATGATTAACTTGGGCACACTTAAAACCTATTTTTGTAGAGGTGGACATACGTCAAAGTTTACTATTAAGGTTCATCATAGTCTCTCTATGTGTATTCCTTGTAACATCCATGACATTGCAACAAACCATACATGCTAAATTAGTATATAGCCATACCCACTCAAGCTGGGTCATTTTTTTTTTCTAAGAATGTATGTCAAACTTTACTATTAAGGTTCATCATAGTCTCTCTATGTGTATTCTTTGCAACATCCATGACATTGCAACAAACCATACTCAGGCATACCCACTCAAACTGGGTCAATTTTTTTTTCTAAGAATGTACGTCCTTTAAAAGAAAAGAAAAATGAATGATAGTTTATTATAACAACCAGGGCCCGGTTGCTCAAAGCACAATTAAGGTAATTCAGGATTAGCGTGAGATTTGATTTAAATTCTATATCATTTTGTTGAGGTTTTCTGTTAATATTTTCTGTCCCCTAGTTTTGACGTGGACCAATCTCAAACTTTACAAATCATTAGTTTTTGAAAACCCGTTGAAAAAAAAAAAAAGGAAACCTTAATCATTTTTAAATCCTGGGTTATTGCTAATTGCCTTTCGAACAACTCAGCCCAGGAAATAAAAATACTGAGGGAGCTTTAACATGGCTTTGGTATGTATAATAATGGTACGTATACCTACCTTTAGTCTTTCATTATTAGATAAATTATGGCTAGGACAGTTTTTCATTAAGTGTCATAACACAAAACCAAAGTAATTACTCTTGTCAACCGCAAAGGGATATAAAATCCAGTGAGCCAAAAAAACTCCAAGAAAATAAGTGTATGTCTTAAGCACGGAGCACAGAAAAATGTGTATGAGCAAGTCACAATTGGTTTAGGTTTTACGTTCTGATTGGCTAAAAAAAGTGATGTAAGTTGTTTAAACAAAACACCAAGTATATAGGTAGAAGTAATTCAAAAGCAAAAAAAAAAAAATGATTTTGACACTTAGTAAAAACTGCTCTATCAGAACCTGATCCAAATAATTGTTAGTCAGGGGAATATTATATTGTCACCATCTCATCATTCGGTCAGAAATTCTGCCAAAATAACTGTTTAATTCAGTGTTTCAAACAAATTCTTTGGGTAAACTTAGTAACAGTTACTTTCATCACTGCCTAGGAACCAGGCCAATTTAACATACAGCTGTAGAAATAAATTATTTATTTACAGTAGAAACCTGGTAATTGAACTCTGAAGGAAAACGAAAAACAGTTCGTGTTAGCGGGGTTTCGAGTTATCAGGGTTGATTGAATAAGACTAAAAGGGGGTTCAAATCCAAGGGAAATCGAGGTTAGCTTGAGTTAAGGGGGTTGTTCGAGTTATCCAAGTTTGAGTTACCGGGTTTCTACTGTATATACAATAATGCACAATAGCAGGTTGTAAAGTCCATTTTTGTGGTTTTAATTTGTCATCCAAGGTTTGAAAGGCTATGTATCATAAATTATTATAGACAATTTGACTTTGCATTGTTAAGTAAATTTTGTTTACTGGTAAGAAAGAACTCTCTCTGGCATAACTTTAGTACTTAGATGATTAAAATAAATTCTGATATTAAATAAATTCAGAGTTTACTTTGTTTGCCTGACTTTGAGTAATGGTTAACTTTTTATCTTTAATTCATGGCCCATTTCTAAACTTCATGTACAGAAGTGGATCCAGAGCTTTGGCTAAGTGCGGTGATATGGCTTGTCATGCCTCCAGGTCCTAGAATAAGGAAGGGGCCTGCTTTTCAACAAAATTTTACTTGTGGCCATTTGGGCCTCTATTTAGTCAAACAATAAGGTGGGACCCCTCCTCCCCTAGACTCGCCTTTATTTACAGTGAGAACTTGAAAAGCATGAACACTCATTATACTTTGAAGACAGAAGTAGAGGAAATACGTAGTTGACAAATTATTCACAAAAAATAACCTGCTGGCTCCAGCTCTTTCCATTTTTCTTTATTTCTTGCAATTTGAGCTATCATTGGATGTTCTGCAGAAATTTACATATGCCAATTGCACGATGTTTGCCGACGAGTACTGAGACATTGAGACTAAAAAATTGAGTCAGAATTTCAAAATTTGTCGCTTTATTTTAATTTTGAAAATTTAGAGAATGAAACTCTAAATAAACGAGTAAAAAAAAAAAAAGCAGAAGAGGAACTTGTAAAAGTGTTAAAGACCAAGTCAACACAATTTGCAGTACGTACCTTACAAGCATGGCTTCAACAGATCCAGATTTTTGGCTGAATTTGGGTACGGTAAATACCTAATCGTACCTTTTTGGTACACTTTGGCAGCAAATCAGGCTCGTTTGGTCTTGCTATGGGTATTTTGGCTCGACTGCATCTCGCCAAAATACGAGCCATGGCTCGACCAAACTCGCCTGATATGCTACCGAAGCGTACCAAAAAGGTACGATTAGGTATAAAAATTGTATAGTTTTCAACTTTCTTGAATAAGCACCCCCACCCCCCACTTTTTATGAGGTGTTAAAAGTAAATAAATGCTCGGGTGAAAAATGTAATGATGACGGTATAGATCTTAAAAGGTCACCTCAAGGTATCTTAAATTCACAAACATTTGGTACAAATAATTATGATGCCTTAGCAGTACATAGTGCCTCTTTACCTCTTTGAGGAGCCCAAATGGGAACCAAACCCAGCATTAGTCAATTAGGCCACCCGCCCGCAGATATAAGCTACAGTCAACTTTTGACATTGCGAACACGCTCTTGGCGTCATTTTGTTTACATTAAAGCGAGTCATTTCCAGTCAAACATTTCACAACAACAACTCGATATATCATATTTTACTAAAATGTGCAATAATTTGTACCTTATTCATTGCAAAAGCAATTGCAAAAGTATGCATGCGAAATATTTCTTGGGGAGGAGGGAAGTTGTCAATCTCAATATATTTCTCTGGTTTTTTTGGGGGGAGGGGGGGGGGTTTGGTACCCTGTAACCCTTACCCTTATAAACAGGAAATCTAAAAAGGTTGTCTGGTAAAGTACATGCGACAAGACAGAATGGTTCTGCAGTGGGTTAATTCAAGTGGTGACGTCAAATTATTTCACTAGAAGATAGATCTCAAAAATTATCAAGGAGATCTCTGAAAAGATTAGAGTGATATTTTTGAAACTTGGCATCAACAGTGACCTTCCTATAAGATGGCTCATACTATGATGTAACCATGGCAACACTTTGGTTCCAGTCTCTGTCATAAACCAAATACATCTCCATTTTTTTGCACCCTTAAATGTAGGACAGAGCGTCGAGGTTGGAACACACATGATGCCCATATTACCCTTACTCTTCTCATTAGCTTGTTGCATGGGAGTGGATTATCTTTGGTTAAGCAAAAACTCAACATGTGAGTATTAATTGAAATAGGTACAGTCAAATCCCGATAACTCAAACCTTCAAGGGAAATCGAAAAAGGTTCGAGATATCGGGAGTTCGAGTTATCGAGGGTAAAATTAGTAAGAAAATGACCTAAAGGGGAATCGAAAAAGGTTCGAGTTATCGGGAGTTCGAGTTACTGAGGGTTCGAGATATCGGGATTCAACTGTATTTGCAACAAAACTGTTGCCATGGCAATGGCAGGACAGGTGTCACATTGAGTCTTGGGTTTTAAATTAATGATGCCAAGTTTAAAGAACATGCTTATGTATTCTTCAAGAGTTTCATCTTTTTTGTGGAACAATTGTTGCAGCAAAATCACATGGTGTAAATCGCCTTAATATGATATATTTTTATGACACTGGGAAAAATGCAGATAGAAAAGTTTATTGCATGTAGACCCAAACATATCTCATAGGATAAAATATTGGTTCAATTTATTATATGTCAAACTATTAAATATTTAGGTGTCATTTTAAATATGACAACATGAAATGACAAAAACTGTACATTATAACATTTTCAAGTTTTAATTTTGTAAAAAAAAAAAAAACAATATTATAGCACAACTAAAGTAAAGCGCGCGTTCTGATTGGTTAATTTAGCGTCTACTATTTGCCCATGGGTGCACGCTGACGTATGCTTCAACCTGAGCGCGCGCGCTGATTTGTTGCGACATGGCACAAGAAAGTGCCACTACTTCACAAGTTTTTACTTGTTTTCTTGATTTTCCTGTGAATTTGAAAAGCTAAACATAAGAAAAACCATTTCTCCACAATGCTGAAAGACATTGAGGTATAATGCAAGTTTGAAATAATTCAAAACTTTGTATTGTTTGTTTTTTTCTTTTAGGTTTTCGTCAGCGTTTACGCGAGCACTACACCCAATTGTTCAAATAAGCGCGCGCACTTTTACCTCAAAGAAACTAATAAATCACCTTAAAGTTGTGCTATAAAACAAATGGTAAACTTCACAGCGTGCACTATTGAGTTACAGATGCACTTGGGAGGTTTGCTAAGCACTCAAGAAGCTAGAGTCGCCCTCGGCTATCGCCTCGGGCGACTCTTACGCTTCTTTCGTGCTTAGCAACCTCCCGCGTGCATCTGTAACTCAATAGTGCACACTGTGACGTTTACCATTTGTTAAATAGTACGCTTTTCTACTATGTGAAGAACAAATCCCAGAAACTAAAAAGAAAAGACACCTGAATGGTCCAATTTATTGTTCAAAGTTACGAATTTCAATGATTTAAATGTCAAAAGTCAGAAGAATTAATTATTATGACTTATGATAAAAAATATCAAGCAAATGAGGGGGACATGGGGTTTTGTGGTTAATAAAACTGTAGCTTCTGGTGTTGCAGTGATCTCAAAAGATTTTAAAAGTACAGAAATGTTCTGTGAAACAAAATCATTAAAGATGTACCATAACAGAACAGATTGTTTAACTCTAAAATCTCTTTATCTGTACATTTTGTATAAAAGTGCACAAAGGCTGCTATCCAATTGCAAGCAATTGATATGTCAAATTATTTTAAGTTTGTTACATAATGCAGTTTTGTGTTTTTAGCTATTTTTTTTTGCAATGATTGATGTTCAGGTCAAGGTCCCACCATTTCCCAGAGGGGGTACTCAAGCTTGTTGATGATAGGAATTTTTTTGGGTTTGAAATTTTCGATTCTGACATTTTTTGGGTTGCAGAATTTGGTGAGTAATTTTTTGGGTGAAAAAGGTTTTTTTGGAGGGGGTACATTTGGTTCAGGGATTTTTTAGGGGTAATGAGTTTTGCCTCCATTCGATCATCCCTGTCATTTACAAGCCTGAGTACCCCCCCGGGCACCATGTCCCCCTTAGGTTGCAATGTTTGCAGGCCAAATACAAGGATTTCATAAAATTGTTAATTTTTTTCTCTGACTGTAAACTTACAATTTGTTTAATTATTAAAGTGCTTATTAAACTCAGTGCTTATTGAACTCATATGAAAGGCCTTTCAAAATGAAGAAAGATGAAGTTTCCCTTTTTCTGATTTCTTTTCTGGTTCCAGAGATTAATTAACGATTTTGTATTATGGAAATTAGGTGACTGATGACGTCATAAGTTTGACAAATACTAAATACTAAAGCAACATAACTTTAACTTGGCACAAGAAAGATATCAGGAAAATGAAAACACCATTTTCTTCACTTTGAAAGGCCTTTCATATGAGTTCAACTTGATTTCATTTCGTAAGCAAAAAAACCAGCGACTGTCAACTTAAAATTTTTTCTTTAATTTTTTAAAGAAAAAATTTTAAGTTGACAGTGGCTGGTTTCTCCTTTTGATGATGCTGTCGTCTCCGTTTTGAGGGGCACTGCCTCATCATGTGCCCCTCTCCACCACAAGAGAAGCATTTCACTAAAAACAAAAATAACAAAAATTTAAGCAACATATTTAACCATACTGTAACATAAATTATTTCCACCATTTGCCTCTATGGATCGATCCCCTGCTCAATTGCAATTACTAATGTGAAAGGTATGTTTTTGTCAACACTGGTCTGGCACATTAATTTTTGACAACACTTCATGACAAGTTGAACTCCGAAGTACTATGGCTATAGTATTAATAATCAGTGGGACTAGCAGGAGGCCACAAAAGGCAATTGCCGATTTTCAAATATTAACAAATATTCCCGGAAGTGGAGTTGAATAGCAGTGGATCATATTAATATTTTACTGAGTCATGTATGAAGCTGCATGCAAGGTTAATTATATCCACCACGTTCACCAACACTGCAGTGAACAATTGTATTAGTATATACAACACAAGTTGAATAACTAGCAGACCAAAACATCACTTTTGGTAAACAAAGCGACACAAAGGCAGTTTGTTTCTCTTTACCTGCTGTTAGGTGAACAGTATTAAATAAAGCTTATTACCTCTGAATTAACTGATCAGTGCATGCATATATTAGGAATATTCACTTGTGTGGTATTATACTAAAAAGGTTTTTGATGTGACTAGTCAAATATATATGGCCATTATTAGAAATACTTTAAGGTGGTTGATCTATTCAATGGAACTGAATTGTGCAAAAAGCTCATCTGTACGTAGTATCCAGAGGTTTGGCTTTTAAAAAATAAAGGCCAGAAACTCAAATGAGCAACAAATTAGTAGTTAAGAATGACCTCTTAAAAGATGTCCTTGACAGCTGTCTACATTCATTTTTCTTTTATTTCACAGAATTGTATAAATTTCTGAATAATCAAAATAATAGATCTCTCTTATTTTTTATCTAGTGGAAAAGACTTACACTTTTGTTGTGCATTTGCTTTGCGTTTCCTTTCTGTTCAAAGTAATGAAAATGAAAATGGTCAGTTAAAGACTGGAAAACATTAGTTATAAAGATATTGCATCATTTAAACACTCACCATTATTTCCACGGCCATTATTTCCATAATGCTCTGCAGAAATTATAAAGAAAAAAAATTATTGCGGTCACTTAAAGACTGGAAAACAGTTATAAAGATATTACATCATTAAACACTCACCATTGTTTCCACGGCCATTATTTCCATAATGCTCTGCAGTAATCATAAAGAAATAAATCTTATTGCGGTTACTTGAAAACTGGAAAACATTAGTTATAAAGATATATTGCATCATTCAAACACTCACCATCGTTTCCACGGCCATTATTTCCATAATGCTCTGCAGTAATCATAAAGAAATAAATCTTATTGCGGTTACTTGAAAACTGGAAAACATTAGTTATAAAGATATATTGCATCATTCAAACACTCACCATCGTTTCCACGGTCATTATTTCCATGACGCTCTGCAGAAATAATAAAGAAATATTACCGTATTTTCTCAATTAAACGCCCCCGGCGTTTATTTCAAACTTGGCTTGGTGTACCCGGCCTTTATTTGAGGCCGGCGTTTATTAACGGACTGCAATTTTCTATCAATTATTCAGATTGACTTTTTGTTACCGATCTCCGTGACCAAAGGGCTGTTTGTCAAGGCGGAATGATTTCCCCCTTCATTCTGCCCCGAAAAACTGTCCCTGCATGTGTATCCAAAGGTTATTTATTAACCAAAAATACATTATTATGGAACATGTTTATGTTGCAATCAAGATTTGTGACAGAGAGATCATCAAGGGTATATGAACGTAAACTATAAAGGAGCATGCAAGTAGAGGTTATCGGCACAGAGTTTTAAGTTCACACACAGCAATGCCGCCAACTTCTTTTTTGTTTTTAAACGACCTCCCCCAACTTATAAACAAACGCAGGAGGGATCCTCGATATTTCAACGACTGTGAGCACTAACACAAGTTAGAAAGGAAATGCGTCAGTCGTGAAGACAGTAACACGTAGCTAGGTTTTATTTTGTTGTTAACAGCCTGACTTTTCCTTTGAGCGTTTATTGAAATTTCCAAAGCAGCATACCCTACTAGAATATCATAGCAGTGCCATTCAAAAGAATAGATTCGTTAGCTTGACCTCAAATAAACGCCAGAACCTCGAACAAACGCCCCCGGCGTTTAATTTAAACAGTTAGCAATTTTGACCCGGTGTTTATACGAGCTAGGCCGGCGTTTAATCGGGGTCCGGCGTTTAATACGGTATATTGTTGCGGTCACTTAAAAACTGGAAAACATTAGTTATAAAGATTTTGCATCATTCAAACACTCACCATTGTTTCCACGGTCATTGTTTCCACGGTCATTGTTTCCACGATCATTGTTTCCATAACGATCTGCAGTAATCATAAAGAAATAAATATTATTGCGGTCACTTAAAAACTGGAAAACATTACCGGTAGTTATAAAGATATTGCATCATTTAAACACTCACCATTGTTTCCACGATCATTGTTTCCATAACGATCTGCAGTAATCATAAAGAAAGAAATATTATTGCGGTCACTTAAAAACTGGAAAACATTACCGGTAGTTATAAAGATATTGCATCATTTAAACACTCACCATTGTTTCCACGCCCATAATTTCCATAATGCTCTGCAGAAATTATAAAGAAAAAAAAATTATTGCGGTCACTTAAAGACTGGAAAACATTAGTTATAAAGATATTACATCATTCAAACACTCACCATTGTTTCCACGGCCATTATTTCCATAACGATCTGCAGTAATCATAAAAAAATAAATATTATTGCGGTTACTTAAAAACTGGAAAACATTAGTTATAAAGATATTGCATCATTCAAACACTCACCATTGTTTCCACGGCCATTATTTCCATAATGCTCTGCAGTAATCATAAAGAAATAAATATTATTGCGGTCACTTAAAGACTGGAAAACATTAGTTATAAAGATATATTGCGTCATTCAAACACTCACCATTGTTTCCACGGTCATTGTTTCCATAACGATCTGCAGTAATCATAAAGAAATGGTGGTCACTTAAAAACTGGAAAACATCCAGGGGGTGTCCTTTTCAAAGCTGTTATTAGGGATTAGGGCCATTGTTTTTGTTTCGGAGGAGAGGATCAAAACTCCTGAAAAAGGTTGTTTGCAAATGCAAAACTTATTGTTTGTGCACATGAAAAGGAGTTTAAATGTTTAATGACAAAAGATAGTTATAAGCCACTTATATGATTATGACACATCATCAACAGGATTTTTTTATGCCCAGAATGCTGGAATTTGCATTTTCAATCTTCCAGATTTCAAACTCTCTGCATTCTCTGGGAGAGTCCCACCTCGGAAAAGGGGCCTTGACACATGGGGCCTTTGTTATCAGACATGACTTTTAATTAATAAAAATATTTTAGTTGTTTGGTATCAACGTTTTTGCAGTTTTCAGGTATCCCAGGGCAAAAATATCGGGTATATTGGTATCCCACTACCCCCCTTGGCTGGACCTGACCATTGTTACCATGCTGCCCATAATTTCCATTATCATCTGCAGGAATCATAAAGAAATTGCGGTCACTTAAAAACTGGAAAAAAAAGTTAAAGAGAAAAGTAGGGGGGGGGGGAGTCATGACCCCATTTCACGCACAAATGTTAACCAAATTCATGTGCCACAAAAAGTTGAAAGCGCAGAATTATATTCTAAAATCAGGTAATAAATTCAAGCTACCTTCATATGTCATGTCATCTGTTTTTTTTTTTTTGCCCTATTGTCTTATATCACGATCAATTTTATGCCCTATTGTCCCACACCATGGTATAATTTTTACCCTTTTTACATGTCATGCATAAACCTTTTCTTACTATGTTACAACAATATCCCTTTCCCAGAAAGAAACTTACTTTGGGATTGTCTGGCGGAAAGCCACCTGTCATGTGCAAGTTGCCTGTAGCTGTTCATCTTTCTTTGTTAGCAAAGATAATCAGGTTAGAAATAAATTACACGTTATATAACAAATCCCAGAATGACTTGATAGTTTGCTTTAAAGAAAGAATATAAAATGTACAGCACATGTTAAAAAACAAACGGTTAACAGTTACATGTTTCTAAAAAAAAAAACAATACAAGGTATTTAACAACTATACTAAGTTAAACTTCCCTGACAATAGACCTTTCGACGGTTTCTGATGCCATCTTGGTTGGGGGGCAAACACGGCAAATTTTACAGTAAATGTATGGAAAAATTGTGAGTTTGATACTCGAAAATTTGACGGTTGACATTCTGAAACTTTTGTAAATTACAAACTAAATATGGTAGCTATATAGAAACTGTGGAAGGGTCTATTACTCCTGTTAAGAGCTTGGAAAACGTATGGACCTGGACCTCTTTTCCTCTTTTTTTAAAATTGGCTTTACATTTAAAAATTTTCCTTTCCGACCATACAGATACTATTATACATCCTTGACATCTAATATCTTCACAAACACATTCGATAAATTTTAGCATAAAATTTTATGTACTAATTTAACCATTGATACGATTAAGCCGACAATCCCAAACCTTTTTCAATGATAAGTATCTTGACTGTACTGCGTGGAAACAGTTTTGTCAAATTTTTTGTGTTGTAATTTTTTTGCGACGTTGCGGTGTTAGTATAATTTTCTTGCTTTGTTTGTATAATTTCTTGCTTTGTTTGCATAATTTTCTTGCTTTGTTTGTGTAATTTCCTTGGCGTTTTGCTTTCTTCGTGCAACTTTTCTTGCGGTGTTTGTCTTTTTCTGCGTCCTCTCTAAAGGAGGGATCGGTGTGAAAAGAAAATTTAAATAGGCTTTTAAAATAATTGTACTAGTTTTGGCCAAATCGATTGGAGACAGTTTTAAAAAATTAGTCGTGTTTCTTACAACGCTAAAATACAAACTAAAATTAAATAATAAAAAAAAGAAAACCGTGGTCTACTCACATCTCAAGATCCCGCAGCAACCCGTCCGGCAAGTGGCAGATACGGCAGCTCCATCGCCGATAAACGCGGGTGGCAAGGTAATTCCCGCCAAAATTGCAATTACTCAACTATAAAAAACTCGAGTTTTATTTTAGATATAAAGAAATACAACGAAAGCAAATAATTTAGATAATTCAGATAATACATAAATTTAAGTGCAAGCGAAACGTAACAAGGAATCTTTCAAAAACGGTTTACTGAATAAAAGAAAAGGATTTCTTTATGAGCTAAATCGCCGGAGTGAAAAAGATTATAAAAGCGCTCTCCTTTGAAATCAGCTTATGGTTTCTTTGCAAGAACACGCGTATGTGTGATTGTCGATGGAAAATTGAAAGAGTTTAGAAAATTTCAGATACTCACCGATTGCAGGATGAGAAAATAAAATTCGTTACATACATTTAATAAAAACTTCATCACGGAGGTTTCTTGTCTAATGATAATCAGCGCAATCGGCTAAGCGACCGAGATGCTGGCCTCCATTCCTGTGCAGTTCAACCTACAAGTCAATAAAAGTACATCAAATGTTTTCAGAATTCGCTCTACTCTCAGGCACGTACATAGTGGCAACATTTGAATGGCGAAAATCGAATTTCAATCTGGGAGTGTAAAATTTCCATCTGCTGTCGTTGATCATATACATCACGGCAGCACGAAATAGAACAACTCATCCGCTTCGAGCTTTTGACCTTGCAGTTGATGAGGATTTCGTGGAGATCGCTGACCAGTACTTTCTTTTTCGCGCCGCACGATAGCCTTCGGATTGCCTTCGCATTGCTTCGGAATAACTTCGGAATACTCCCATACTATTCGTCTCAACCAAAATGGCATCACGTGAACAGTGTTAAACCGAAGAGCCAAAAAACATTACCACGCGACCAGAACTTTTGAAACGCAGACTAAAACCAACGGTCAGTGAAGCGGGCAGAAAAAAAGCGCTTGTCCACGGACGTCTAACACGAATAGTAACTGGCAATAATTAATTACGCAACTTCAGAAAAAAAATTAATCAAGGGAAAAGTTTATTATTTACAGTTTAAATTCTAGTCAAAATTAAATTAGTGGGGAGCTCCGCTTTTAGGCCTGC